>NC_089583.1:70293297-70618594 GCF_019320115.1 Miscanthus floridulus | reverse complement strand
CTAGTGTATGTGGTTGGTCCAAACAAGTCCATATGCACCAACTCAAATGCCTTGGATGTGCTCATCATGCTCTTCTTAGGATGTGTGTTACCAACTTGCTTTTCGGCTTGACATGCACTACATAGCTTATCCTTCTCAAATGTGACATCTTTCAAGCCTCTAACTAAGTCATGCTTGATCAACTTGTTCAATTGTTTTATTCCAACATGACCAAGCCTTCTATGCCATAACCAACCCATGCTAGACTTAGTGATCAAACATGTTGACAATTGAGCTTCTCTAGCATTAAAATCAACCAAGTATAGATTCTCATATCTAAATCCATTGAATATCAAGTTAGAGCCATCTACACTTATGATCTCTACATCATCCACACCAAATATGCACTTGAAACCAAGATCACACAATTGAGCTACCGACAATAGATTGAAGTTCAAGCTCTCTACTAGTAGCACATTGGAAATGCTCAAGTCATTGGATATTGCAATCTTACCAAGCCCTTTGACCTTGTTTTTGCCATTGTCACCAAATGTGATACTATCAATCCCATTGCTCTTATTTTTATTAATTGAATTGAACATTCTTGGATCATCGGTCATGTGTTGTGTGCACCCACTATCAAGCACCCAATGCCTTCCTCCAGCCTTATAATTGACCTACAAAAGAAGATCAATTCTTTTTGGGTACCCAAACTTGCTTAGGTCCTTGAAGGTTATTTACCAAGGTTTTTGGTACCCAAATGGCTTTCTTCTTTGGGCCCACAATTGTTATACCAATGAACTTAGCCTTCACACCATTGGCACCCTTAACAAGCATGTAACAAGAATAAAATCTAATTGAGGATACATTAGGTAGCTTGTTCTTGTTAATCTTGCAATATTGCTCTATATATGCCCAACTTGCTTGCATCTATTGCAAAATTGACCATTTCCCTTCACAAAGTTAGCTTTGGGAGTGACAAAGGCTGCCTTGCCTTTCTTGGGGGTATAGCCTAATCCCTCTTTATTGAGAGAAAACCTTTGGCTACCCAAACACTTTAGCAAGCGGGCATCTCTAGCATAGGCATTACCTACGGCACGAGTGAGATCATTCACCTCCTTCTTGAGGGTCTCATTTTCCACCATTAGTGAGGCATCACAAGTGAAACCATCACTCAAAGGTGAAGTAGAAGTAGTAGTGCTATAAGAAGGGTTAGTGGGAGCAACAACAATGGACTTATAAAAGGATTTATCAATAATATCACATGTTAGTCCCACATCACAATACACAATCACTTGCTCCTTCTTGGCTTCCTCCTTCTTGACTTGCTCGATGAGAGAAGAGTGAGCCTTTTCAAGCTTAGAGTGAGCTTTGCCAAGCTTTTCATGGGCTTCTAATCGCCTCTCATTAGTGGCTTTTAGCTCATCAATGAATTGCTCAAGAAATTTAACTTTCTTGTTCAATTCTTTGTACTCATTTCTCTTCATCTCAAAGCAAGTGTGCACTTGCTCACACATGTCCATGAGCTCCTCCTTGGTGTACTCCTCCTCATCATCATCACTCACATCATATTTGATCTTAGTAGGCTTTGCCATGAGGCATGTCGATGGAGTGTCAAAGATGGAGGGCTTGTTGTTGATGGTGATGCTTGCTAGTGCTTTCTTGATAGATTTCTTACCATCATCACTAGAGTCATCACTATCCGAAGAGCCATCACTATCCCAAGTGACCACGTAGCCTCCACCCTTCTTCTTCTTTTGGAAGGTCATCCTCTTCTCCTTTTCCTTCTTGTCCTTCTTGTGCTTCTTCTTTTCATCCTTATCTTTGTCACTATTGTAGGGACAATCCGCTATAACATGATCGAGGCTCTTGCAATTGTAGCATCTTCTCACATATTTTTTTGCTTTTGATGTGATCTCTTCTCTTTCTTGCACCATAGCCCTTCTTCTTCATGAATTTACCCATCTTGCGCACAAATAGAGCCATAACCTCATTATCAATATCACTAAGATTCTCATCATCACTTGATTCTTTCTTCGACTTGCCCTCGTTCTTAGATGATGAGTTAGCCTTGAATCCTACACTCTTCTTCTTCTTCTTGTCTTTGTCTTCCTTCTTGTCATCCTTGTCAACCCCTTCTCTTTCCACATGGTATGTCTCTTGTGTCATGACATCACCTAGTACTTGGTTAGGGGTAACCTCCTTCAAATTGCCTCTTATGATAAGCAATCTCAACATCTCAAATCTTGAAGGTAAGCACATCAAGAATCGATAAGAGACATCATCATCATTGTTCTTTTCTCCCAATGCCTTCAAATCATTGACAATCATTTGCAATCGATGGAACATCTCCAGAATGCTCTCATCTTCCTTCATCTTGAAGCTTGTCAACTTGTCCTTGAGGATATATAACTTGGCACTCTTCACCGCCGGTGTGCCCTCATATGTTTCCTCCAATCTCTTCCACACCTTATTAGCTCTCTCACAATTCTTGATTTGCACAAATACTTTGGAATCAATGGCATTGTATATGGTGTTGAGAGCCATTGTATTGCATTGCTTATTGGTCTTATCTTGGTTGGTGAGATTTTTGGAACCAATGATAGCATAGTCATTCTCGGTCGCATCCCATACTTGATCATTGATTGAACCAAGATACATCCTCATCTTTCTTTTCCAATAATCATAGCTTGTGCCATCAAAGAATGGTGGTTTGCCCCCCACATGGTTGAACACAACTTGAGCTATAATTTAACATCGAGGTTGTTAAGCTTTCAATCAAATAGTGACCATGGCTCTGATACCACTTGAAAGGTCCTAATATGGCTAGAGGGGGGTGAATAGCCTATTTAAAAATCTATAAATCAACTAGAGCAATTTGATTAGTATAACAAATAGCGAAATGCAAACTTGCTCTAGCTCTAGAAGGGTTGCAAGCCACCTATTCAACAATTCTAATTACTATGATCACTAGACACACAATTTGCTAAGTCACTACTCACTAAGAGCTCTCACACTTGTTACACTAAAGAGCTCCACTAGATGAACTTGAACTACAAAGCAAGCTCTCAATTCTAGCTACACTAAAGAGCTTGCTACAACTAGTTTGCAAGAATATAAATGAGTGAGTAGGGTGATTATACCACCATTTAGAGGAGTGAACCAATCACAATATGAATACTAAATCAATCACCAGGAGAATACCAAAGGGTAAGAGACAACCAATGTTTCTCCCAAGGTTCACGTGCTTGCCGGCATGCTAGTCCCCATTGTGTCGACCAACACTTGGTGGTTTGACAGCTAAGAGGTGTTGCACAAACCTCGTCCACACAATTGGACTCTGTAAGAACCTACCCACAAGTGAGGTAACTCAATGATATGAGCAATCCACTAGAGTTACCTTTCAGCGCTCCGTCGGGGAAGGCACAAAACCCCTCACAATCAACATGATCGGAGCCGAAGATAATCACCAACCTTCGCTCGATGATCCTAGCTGCTCCAAGCCATCTAGGTGGCGGCAACCACCAAGAAAAACAAGTAAATCTCATAGCAAAATACGAATACCAAGTGCCTCTAGATGCAATCACTCAAGCAATGCACTTGGATTCTCTCCCAATCTCACAAAGATGTTGAATCAATGATGGAGATGAGTGGGAGGGCTTTTTCCAAGCTCACAAGGTTGCTATGTCAATGCAAATGGCCAAGAGAGTGACCTAGAGTCGGCCAAATGGTATTTATAGACACCGCCAATCAATAGAGTCATTGGCTCAATTATTGAACTGACTGTGCATCGACCGGACGTGCAGGTCGTGTTGCATCGGACACACCATTCGTGTATACCAGACATGTCTGGTAGGTCGACCGGACACATCCGGTCGCTCCCTAACTGCCACGTGTCCAATTCAAACTAAATTAGCCATTGCTGTCACACATTCACCTGCGATCGGACGCTGAGTTAGAAATGATCGGATGCTGAGCCACATAGTCCAGTCGAGACTAGAGAGTACCTAGGTCCAACTAGACACGCTGTTAGAAATTGACCAAACGCTAAGCCTCAGAGTCCGATCGAGTCCAGTAAGCTCCTAGGTCTAACTGGATACATCTGGTCACTCCATACTGGACGCTGCCAGTGTCCGATCAACTGTTACACTGAACATCATCTTCGCTGATTCACACCGGACGTGTCCGGTCGCTCTCTACCATTCAGTACCGAGTCACATACCGAACATGTTCGGTAGCCATATCGGATGCGTTCGGTCACTCTATTACCAGCGCGACTAACTCCTTTGCATCTCTATCTTCTTCACCCTTGCTCAAATGTGCCAACCACCAAGTGTATCACCTTGTGCACATGTGTTAGCATATTTTCACAAACATTTTCAAGGATGTTAGCACTCAACTAGATCCTAAATGCAAATACAGTGAGTTTGAGCATCTAGTGCCACTTTGATAACTGCATTTCGATATGAGTTTCACCCCTCTTAATAGTACGACTATCGAACCTAAATGTGATCACACTCGCTAAGTGTCTTGATCACCAAAATAAAATGGCTCCTACCATTTATACCTTTGCATTGAGCCTTTTGTTTTTCTTTCTTCTTTTCCAAGTCCAAGCACTTGATCATAACCATGGAATTATCATCATCATGTTATGATCTTCATTTGCTTCACCACTTGGAGTAGTGCTACCTATCTCATAATAGCTTTGATAAATTAGGTTAGCACTTAGGGTTTCATCAATTAACCAATACCAAACTAGAGCTTTCATAGGGCCTCCGACAGAGGGAGTGCGCACGGGCAACAGGGCACTAGGGCCACCATGGGGAGGAAGCATGGACACTAGAGCGCATGGGTACCAGAGCCACTGGGGGAGGGAGCAGGGATGCCAGGGCGTACCAGCACCGGGGCCACCGACAGAGGGAGCACAGACACCAGAGTGCATGGCGGCAGAAACCCTAGCCATTGGGGGGAATGGCGACGCGCAGGGCTGGAGACGGACTAGGGGTTGGAGGCGGATCGGGGAAGATAGGGCACGGAGGCGGCGCCCACGTCTAGGGTTCCATAGCGGGTCCTAGTGGCGGATGGAACCAAGGAAGCTTAAGAAAGGACTACCAGAGCGCACGGCTAGGCACGCACGGGCCAGCAGAGGTGAGAGGAAGTGGCGCTACGACACGGAGACGGTGGCGGCGGCGGTGGGTTCGGCAGCCTAACGACGTCCGCAAGGAAGAAGAGCGCCCTGACATAGAAAATTTTTGGCCTCCCGCGGGCTCTGGTTTATATACCGGAGGTCATTTGTAGGGGCAGCTCCTGAGTTAGTCACCCCTACAAATTGATTTGTATGGGGGGTTCCTAAGTTAGCCGCCCTTAAAAATATTTTTAATTTATTTTAATTACTAATTCTGTAATTCATTCATATATAATGAACACAATATAAATTTATATATTATTTTTTCATTATTCTATATATATAAATATATGTATATATAAACAATTTTATTATATACATATATAATTCTATATTTTCTTCTTTACAAAAATAATATTTTAAAATTTTAAAATTTGAATTTCAAAACAACTAATAGAATTTTAGCACACTAAATGAGCTCAAATGAAAATTTTGTAAACATCAAAGTTGTAGAACTCATCAAGATGTACAACTTATATTTTGGTCATCTTTTCATTTGACAAAATTTGAAAGTTCAAATTTTGAATTTTAATAAATGGCAACTTCAAACAAGATTTTGAAACCTTAAATGATTCCAAATAAGAAAGTCATGAACATAAAAGTTGTTGAACACATTACTATCTACAACTTTTATTTTGATCATCTTTTCATTTGACTAAATTTGAATAGTTCAAATTTTGAATTTTAATAAATGGCAACTTCAAACAAGATTTTGAAACCTTAAATGATTTGAACTAGAAATGTCATGAACATAAAAGTTGTTGAAATCATCACTATCTACAACTTTTATTTTGATCTTTTCTTCATTTAACAAAGTGTTAGTAAACATTGTTCACAAATCCACATATCACTCATAGTTTCATAAACTATACGAGAGACATGTTGATTTGTGAACAATATTTACTATCACTTTGTCAGATAAAAAAATGATCAAAATAAAAGTTTTAGATCTTGATGAGTTATACAACTTTGGTATTCATCACTTTTTCATCTGAAATCATTTGATGTTTCAAAATCTTATTAGAACTTGTCATTTTTCTAAATTTAAAAATTTGAATTGTTCAAACTTTTTCAAACAAAAAGAATGATCAAATCAACACAGTAACTTGATAGGGCATGCATGATTTTAGAAAATTCTAGGAAAAAATCATCACATTTGGAGTTAGTATGAGAGAGAAAGACTAGTTACAAATTTTACCCAGAGATTAAAAAGAAAAATCATAACTGTTCATGATGATCAATGATGAACAAGTGTGATTTCTCTTTTTTAATCTATGGCTAAAACTTATAACTAGTTTTTCTCTCTCATACTAACTCCAAATGTGATGGTTTTTTTCTAAAATTTTCTAAAATCATGCTCTATTATTTTACTCTAGTCATCTATCTTTGTCACTAATTTTGGACAATTCAAATTTTGAATTTAAAAAAAAGATAACTTCAAACCTGATTTTCAACCACTAAATGATTTCAGCTGTAAAGGTGATGAATATAAAAGTTGTATAACTCATCAAGATCTCTAACTTTTATTTTGGTCATTTCTTCATTTCATAAAGTGTTAAGTGATTTCTTAAAGTTTTAGTAGTAATAGAGTGGATGTTGAAATAGATTCATCTGGATAAATGTAGTCTCACACACATACATAAATATATAGTCTCACACACATACAAAAATATATAGTCTTACACGTATGCATAAATGTAGTCTTACAAACACACACACTTACACAAAACACTCTACGTTCAACAACTAGCTAGCCCGCTGTAACAACTTTTTCCTTGACACATTTTCGTTCCCATGGCAATATATCTTTGGAAAGGTTCTTTTCTATAACAGAACCGACCAATTATATGAAATTAAGTAAGAAAATCATATGCCAGAGCAGACGATTTAGCAAACTTAAGCCCGTATAACCCGATAGTCCGTGAAATCACGAAGGATTTCAAACCAACTCACATACCAGCCAAGATCGTAATAAGTTTAGCGGTCACCATCACATATTACATAAAAGTTCGCATCACAGGTACATCAGAGTTTAAACATAGTTATTACAAAACGAGTTCAATAGAAGTAGCGGAAGCCATTTGTTCAAAACCACACACACTCACACGGAGTTCAAATACAGTGCCAGCTAATGATCATCTCCAACAAAAGCATCAGACGAGATGTAAGGAATGACCATGCCCATGGTCCTAAGCATCACCCATCGTAGGATAAAGGCAGTTGATACAGTAGCCGTAATACATCTGCCCATCTACAATAAGTGGGAATAAAACCCTGAGTACGAGAATGTACTCAGCTAGACTTACCCGACATAACCAAAAATAAAGTGACGCCAAGGATTATGAAGGGCTTTATAGTAGGGTAGCTGACTCATTTGCAAAAAGAGGCATTTTTAGTATTTCAAGAACCTTTCCAAAAGCATTAGTGTCAAGTTAATTATTATTAACCTATCGACTACATTTGCACCTATACTAGAGCAAGCATGTGATTAAGCAAATAATGATAACCAATGATCATTAACAACTTTCATAATGTCATATTCATTATAACTGTCCAAGTGTTCCATCAACATTACTACGATGAAGTCACTCAAGTCAAGTGCTCACTATCCAGGAGCGATGGCGATTTGAATCGATTCCTAACCAGCTGGTGATTTATTCCTTACACAAACCTCACTCACCCGCTAAAGTGAGGTATCGGTCACCGAGTCAACTATCCAGGAAAATCTCGAGTTTGCTAGGAACCACATGTACCTAGGGGCCGACCGACTACCTTTCGGTCTTATCATCGCACCCTCGTGTCCTACCACACCTGCTTCGGTACAGTGTGCTGCGGGCAATCTACTCGGCCCAAATAATCTCCTAGCTTCATGGTCGAAAGGTACTTTATTCGGCCAGCTAAATGTAAGGCATGCATTCAACATGACTCGAGGCCCAACAACGGTCGGTCCTTAATTGACACAGACAGAAAGCACTATAGTCCAAAACTCTATAAGTCTCCGTCCGATCTCAACTTCAATTAACACTTAGTTATACCATGACTACATAGTTATCCAAGCAGATCTAGGTAACCACCTATAGCTCGCAGGTGACAGGAAATCACCCGACTTCTACCGGTCTAAGCCAGCTAAGCATTGACTCAACTATGGATACCAAGGTAACAAGGATGTAGTAGAACAAAGGTAGACAAGGTATAATGCAGCAACGATTGCAAACAACTCCTGAACATAATGCATCAATTAAAATAAAGCATTAATTAATAATCGCAAACCAGGGAGAAAAATGCTTCGGGGCTTGCCTCTCTCGAAGGAGCTCGAGCGGTGATCGGGGCACTCTAGAAGTTCCTCAACGTCCTCCTTGTCTGCTTTGGTCACTTCCTACGGCTGCACCTTGAGCTGCTCCTCGGGCTCCTCGGGTATGACGATTGGGCTCTCGATTTGCGATCCTATATGATGTAGGTGCGTAAGTGCTTATGCAAAAGGTGCATCGGATGAAATGAACACAATGAATATGCTTGAATGCAAGGTAGTCAACATCATCCAAGAACATGTACTACAACACATGTCATCTACTGCATTCTCTTCTACTACTAAGATGCTAAGTCAACACATCTCATTAAATGCTTCAAAGATACACCAAAGCTTCACTAATTTCTTAATCATGCATAAAGCAACATTTGATTAAACCCTAATTAATAATAGGTTTGAATAGCAACATCTATTTTTATAGCATAAAAAAATCTTAGAAAATTACCATAGCACAGTACTACCCTAAGTAGTCTACCATCAGATTTTTATGGCATTTGGATAAGTAGAATAGCATACACAAAAATGACAAGCTTGGACCTAATTATGAACATGAAAATACTTTGTATTATGAAATGTGTCAAACAATAGATGTAATATTTTTCCTATGTTCTACACAGTAAATAATCACTGTACAAAAATTATCACATGCATGTTTTATACAAATTTTGCTCTCTAGCAAAAATAACAAAAATCAGCCATTAAAGGCACTTGAACTACACCTCATAATTTTTCTACAGGACATGCATGGCATACATTTTTCCTAAGAAGTACATTACACAAGAAGATTAACAAACATGGAATCATATTTTTCTGATACATATAGGATTTACTAAATATTTTACAAGATATCAGCAATATCAAGAATTAAATAAAGCTCTACATTAAAGTATCTAACAATGACATGTAATATTTTTATCATGTAGATCTGGTGACAAGGAACCTAGCAAAATTTGTTTCAACAAATTTGGAGCCATTTTGAGCAAGTTATAAATTCCCAAAGCATTTAAATAGAAATCTGAAAATCATTTCTTAAATCCTTTCTGAAAATCCAGGTCCAAAACTGCTAGATCCACCCGGATCTCCACCCAAAAACCGCTCCAGAGAGACAGACAGGAGGGACCCAGTGGGTCAACCGGCCCCGCTGGTCAGTCACCCGGAGACAGGGGACGGCTTTGACCGGCCGAATCTCACCGGCGGTGAGGTCACCGGCGGCATGGTCGGCACCGTCGGACTCCACAAAACGATGCGCACACGCTAGTACTATTTGCAAGGCCAGAGGACCACCGAAGCAAGGTGGCCGGTGGCCATGGCGCACGGCGGTGCTGCATGGCGGCGGCGCGGGCTCGTTCCGGCACACGGGTGGCCGAAGCGGCGACATCGACTCGCAACCGAGCTTCGCCATTGCGAGGCGGGCACAGTACGCGTGAAAGGAGGAAGAGAGGGAGGCGGAGCATGGCTAGCCACGATGGCATGCGCTGCGGCCGAGCTCCAGCGAGCGGCGGCGTGGAGGAAAACACGCGATTGGGCCTCACCTCCGATCGATTCGCGTGGCGAGCTAGTCGGCAACATGGTGCGCGAGGTGGCGGTGCTTGTGGCATGAGGAGGCGGCGAGTGGTGCGATGGCTGCAGTGATACACTGCGATGAATGGCGCGGCGGTGCTAAGCTGCGCTGTTGCCGCTGCCTGCTGCTGCTGCGAGGGGGAGAGAGCGAGCGGAATGGGCGAGTGCGGCGCTAGGGTGCGGTCGGCCGAGCCTTGAAGGCAGCATGGCCTGGTCGGGATGGGCAGGCTGGTGGTGATGCACGGCGAGCTTCGCCGGCGCATGGCGGTCACGCGGTGTGCACGCTCTGACGTGGCCGGGCGCGTGAGTGGCGACGGGCATGGCATGTGGGAGCAGGAGCGCGGCGCGGAGCAGGCCGGGCCGGCTTGCGCAGCTAGGCCGAAGGCGAGGCGCGCGACCCATTTACTAAAAAATGTTCTTTTTTTAAATTCTTTTCAAATCCTTTTTCATTCAAATGAAATTTTGAACTATTTCAAAGTAGTTTCAAAAGTTGGTGTAAAAATGAAAGTTGTTCCATTTTCAAGATCTACAACTTTGCTTTTATGACCAAAGTCCAATTCCAAATAGATTTTGAATTATAAAATAAAAATCAATATTAACTCAAAACCCTAATTTTGGAGAATTATTTTTAAAGGCAAAATTTGGTAAAAATTCAAATATGAACTTTGCTCCAAATTGTATCCTAAATATTTTTAAGCTATCTTAGTGATTTAAACAAGAATCATGGCATCAAAGCATGAGCATGGCATTTCACATTGTTTGAACCATAAATGAATTTCAATCACTGATGACATGAAATGATACTTCATTTCTTTCGAAATGAAATGCATGAATGATGCTTATGCATGAGGTGATGATGATTATGCTCATGGGATGAAATGGTAATGCACGCTTAACACCGAGGTGTTACAACCCTCCCCCTTATAAAAATCTTGTCCCAAGATTTGGGTTACGAACCATTTGTTATAAAAATCTTCATAAGCTTTTTGTGGACATTCCCCCGTTTCCCAAGTTGCATCTCCCTCATCATGATGATTCCACTGTATCTTGTATGTTTTCACCACACTATTCCGAGTAGCATGTTCTTTAGTGTCTAACACATGGACCGGTTGCTCACGATACACCAAATCTGATTTGAGTTTGATGCCCCGAGGTTCTATTCTTTCCTCTGGAACACGCAAACACTTCTTGAGTTGCGATACATGGAAAACTAGAAATACGGTACTCATTGTCTTAGGTAACTCTATCTTATAAGCTACTAGACCTCTTTTTTCCAAGATCTTGTATGGTCCTATGAATCTAGCGACAAGCTTTCTTTGGACTCCAAACCATTTCTTCTTCATTGGCGTGACCTTTAGATAAACATAGTCACCAACTTCAAACACAAGGGGTCTCCTTCTTCTATCTACATAACTTTTCTGACGTGATTGGGCCGCCTTCATATTTTGTTGAATAATATGAACTTTCTTCTTGGCCTCTTCTACAAAGTCAATGCCATAATACCTTCTTTCTCCTGGCTTGACCCAATTCA
Organism: Miscanthus floridulus; assembly: GCF_019320115.1. Taxonomy (NCBI): domain Eukaryota; kingdom Viridiplantae; phylum Streptophyta; class Magnoliopsida; order Poales; family Poaceae; genus Miscanthus; species Miscanthus floridulus. The sequence goes on along the minus strand of NC_089583.1, from coordinate 70,607,032 downwards.
GTGGTGTTCTACATTTTCTGCCATACAAAGCTTCGAATGGAGCCATCTTGATGCTTTCTTGATAACTATTATTGTAAGCAAACTCAGCTAATGGTAACCATGACTCCCATGAACCCCTAGAAGACAACATACAGGCTCTTAACATATCCTCTAGAACAGCATTCACTTGTTCAGTCCAACCATCTGTCTGAGGATGATAAGCGGTACTATGAATCAAACTAGTTCCCAAGCCTTTGTGCAAATGTTCCCAAAAGTGAGCCATGAACTATGGCCCTCTATCAGATACTATAGTCTTTGGTATACCATGCAACCTCACAATTTCTACAATATACTTCTCGGCATATTGAGGTGGTCGACAATTTGTCTAGACAGGTAAGAAATGAGCGGTCTTGGTAAGATGATCCACAATCACCCAAATCGAATCATGTCCCTTTTGAGTAGTGGGCAAACCTGAGATAAAATCCATACTTATATCATCCCACTTCCAACTAGGTATGGACAAAGGTTGCAACAAACTGGCAGGCTTCATATGAATAGCTTTCACTCTACAACACGTGTCACATCTGGCAACATAGGTTGTAACTTCTTTCTTCATCTTGGTTCACCAATAACGAGGTCTTAGTTCTTGATACATCTTACTACTTCCCAGATGGATAGATAGCTTAGAAAGGTGAGCTTCATCCATGAGTTTATTCCTAAGCTCTCGATCCTTGGGAACCACAAGACGGTCATCAAACCACAACATGCCCTGTTCATCCACTCTAAAATGCTTAGACGACTTTTCTTTTATTTTCTCTTTGATGTGGAATATTCCTTTGTCTATTTTCTGGCCTTCTATTATCTTACTCTCCAACGAGCAACTAATTTGAATACTATGTAACATAGCAGGATGCATCAGATCGAACCCATCTTCAAGTAATGGCTACAAATTCAAGCAATGTGACTTTCTACTCAAAGCATCTACCACTACATTGGCCTTTCCAAGATGATACTGCACATTCAAGTTGTAATCTTTGATCAATTCTAACCATCTTCGCTATCTCATGTTCAACTCTGGTTGGGCAAAGATATACTTGAGACTCTTGTGATCTGTGAAAATATTTCATACATTACCAAGTAGATAATGTCTCCAAATTTTTAGGGCATGCACAACTACAGCAAGTTCAAGATCATATGTCAGATAGTTGACCTCATGCTTTCTCAATTAACGTGAGGCATAAGCAATGACTCTTCCTCCTTGCATAAGAACATAGCCCAATCTAGTTTTCGATGCGTCGCAAAACACATCAAATGGTTTCTCGATGTCTGGTTGTGCTAGAATAGGAGCAGTGGTCAATAGTTTTCGCAAGGTGTGGAAAGCTGCTTCACACTCCTCTATCCACATGAACTTGTGATCTTGTTGTAGTAGACTTGTCATTGGCTTGGCAATCTTTGAGAAGTCCAGTATAAAACGACGATAGTAACCGGCTAATCCTAAGAAACTTCTAACCTTAGGAACTATGGTCGGTACCTTCCAATCCATAACCTCTTGCACCTTACTTGTATTGACTGAAACTCCATTTTCTGATAGAATGTGACCAAGGAAAGGAACTTTCTTCAACCAGAATTCGCACTTGCTAAACTTAGCATACAGCTTATGATCTCTAAGTCTGGTCAAGACAATTCTTAGATGCTCTTCATGATCCTTCTCGTTCATGGAGTACACCAGAATGTCATCAATGAACACAACCATGAACTTATCCAATTCTGGCATGAAAACTATATTCATCAGAAACATAAAGTATGCAGGAGCATTTGTCAAGCCAAAGGACATGACAAGATACTCATACAACCCGTATCTGGTGGAAAATGCGGTTTTTGGTATATCTTGGGGCCTAATCTTGATTTGATGATACCCGGACCTCAAATCTATCTTGGAGAACACCTTAGCCTTGGCTAACTGGTCAAACAAAACATCAATATGAGGCAAGGGATACTTATTCATTATGGTTACAGCGTTAAGTGGCCTATAATCCACGCACATTCTCAATGTGCCCTCTTTCTTCTTCACAAACAAGGCAGGACATCCCCATTCAGACTTGCTTGGCTGGATAAACCCCTTTTTCGATAACTCTTCTAGCTACTTCTTCAGCTCAACTAATTCATCTGGAGGCATCCGATAGGGTCTCCTTGAAATCGGAGCTATTCCGGGGATTAACTCAATTCCAAATTCAATATCCCTATCTGGCGGAAGACCAAGTAACTCGTCTAGGGATACATCCGGAAACTCAGACACTACCGGAATCTGATGAATAGGAATAACTTCAGTAGCACACGTCACACTTATAAGGTCTGTTCTCTGAGGCAATGGTACTTGTAAAGTACCCTCACCAAGGGGATCATTAAGGGTAAGTACCCGACTTCCTGTATCTATAACTGCTCCCCAATTCTTCATCCAATTCATCCCTATAATGACAACTAGAACTAGTCCAGGCATAACTATCAAGTTTACTCGAAACTTTCTGCTACCTAATTCAAGGGTTGCCCCTCGAACCATCTGATTGGTCAAAACATCAGCCCCTGCTGAACTTATACGGTAACCATAACCCAATTCTATGCATAGTTGTTCATGTTTCCATGCAAATGCTTGACTCATAAAAGAATGCGATAATCTAGAATCAAATAGAATAACTATAGGGTTTTGGTTGATAGGAAACTTACCAGCGATTACGGGCTCTCCCTCAGGAATCTCATCCACAGTCATACTATGCACCCAAGTAGTATAGGTCTACTACTTCTTCTTGGGCGGATAGGGACAGAACCTAGAGAAGTGGCCGGGTTGATCACAATTGTAGCAGTGTCCCCTTACTGTACCAGCAGATCCCACAGCTCCCTTGGAACTGCCTTGTACCGCAGTTGTGGCTGCCTTGTTGGACTACACTGCCATCTTGTAAGGCTTCTGTGGTCCCCTGAAATTCTGACCTCTCTGCTGAGGTGGCCTAAACCTAGCGCCAGGTGCAGATGGATGATAGGGAGGATGACCTCCTGCAGGTGCTCTTGCTTGGGACGAACCACCTTCTAGGGCTCTCTTGCGAGTCTTGGCTGTGGTATTAGCGTTGTTGTTCTTTTCCTGCTTTAGACAGTCACTAATAAAGTCATTGAATCTGGCGCGGGTGTTGGTACCCACATGCTTCATCATCTTTGGATTGAGTCCTCTCTTGAAACTGGCGATTCTCTTAGCATCGGTGTCAACCATGTCGGGAGCATAACGGCACAAGTTGTTGAAAAGCATGCAAATATTGCATCATGGTTTTGGTGCCCTGATTCAACACCAAGAACTCTCCCAACTTCATCTTGGTCAGCCCGGGTGGAATATAAACTCCACGGAAGGCCTCTATAACACCCCGGGTGTTTAAATACTAAAAACTGGACATATCATCATAGGCATTGCAAGACATTTGGTTAAATTGCAAACTTTGATATGCATTCACTAAAACAAGTTTACATTTGTGTTATGAGTGTTGAATTGAATTGTTTGAATCAAGTCAAAATTTGGTTTGGATTTGAATTTTCCAGAAAACCCTGATTTTCAGTATTTAAACCCTACCTTGAAAATCCATTTCAAAATCTAAGCATATTTTGGGGTTGAGCCCAAAAGAAAAAGTGTATAGCTTGACAAATTATACAAAGTTTGTTTTTGGACTTTTTCAAGTTGTTTAGTAAAATTTGGAGTAATTCAAAAAGGCGTAATTCGTTAAATTTTCCCCATTTGAATTCAAAAATCCATTTCAAAATCTAGACTGAATTAGGGGTTGGTTATAAAAGCAAAGTTGTAGAACTTTTGATTTTGAACAACTTTTGTTTTTGGAGATTTTTGAGTTGTTAAGAAAATTTGAGAGTAATTTGTGAATTTTGGCGAATGGCAAACTTGTAAATACTGTGAATAGTGTTCACCGCCGTAGCTACACCGTCGGCGACCTTCGGTTCGCTTCCAGGCACATGCGTGGACGTCCTCAGCTTCGCGCTGGCGCAGAGAAGTCTCCTGCGTGGCTTCCTTGTGCTTCTGAGCCGCTCTATTTAGCCCTGGCCGTCGCCGTTTGCCCCCACTCCTTTCCTCTGTTTCCACCGCCGCAGTTGCCATAGCTCTGTTGAGCTTTTGCCGTCGAACCAGTGCCCACGCCATCGTAGCAAAGCATGTCCCAGTTCTGCTAGTTCCTTGCACATCTAGCAAACCAGTCCTTGTGGCTTGTCTTCATCGGAAACTTGTGGTGTGCGCTCTTCTTCCTCGCGGCCGGCAGCGTCCCCGTCGTGAGCACTTCGTCGTGGCCAAAGCTCCACGGTGCGCCTCTACCCCTGCTGAGTCTTGCTTCAGCTTTGCCACGATGCTGTGGTACTCCATGACCCATTGATTTCTCATTTTGACCACCACAGCCATCGAAGCATCGCCACCGACGATGATCTGCTCCGTCGTGCTTGCTCGGAACGTCGACCCACCTCTCCGTTGCTCCTCTAGCCTTGTGCTCTACTCAGTCGCGTTTGGGGTGAGCTGCTGATGCTTCCTGGGCCATCTATTTAAGCTTTACAGGTCTCATGTCACTAGCGTAGCGTAGCCACGCCGTCATGGCCGCCATAGCCGGCGTAGTGCTCGGTCCAGTTCATAGCTAGTCCAGCTTGTGCCCTAGAATGATGCGCCTAGTTGAGGGGAGTGTTTTGGTGCTTTGGTCGTCGCCATTGGTCTCGCCGTCGACGAGATATCGTCGGTCAACGCAGTCGCCAGTGTGGTCAAACGCGCGAGGTTAGGGATGACAGGTGGGGTCGGGATGTCAGTGACTGCGTAGTTCAAAATGAATTTCTGTTTTTCAGATTTGAATGAATAGTGTCTATTTTTGTTATTTTTGTGTAGATTTATTTAGAGCTCCAAAAATTATGAAAATTTTTGTGTGACTCCTCTGCGATGTATATTATTTAAGAAAAATATGAAATATTGTTTTTCAGCACTTTTTGAATGTGATAAAAATTGCTCAATTTATTAATAAATGGATTCCCATGATTTTTCTAGGCTTATTTAATTGTCCAAAAATTATGAAATTTGTTTTGCCACTTACTTATCATGTAATGAACATTTACAAAAATTTTGAGCTCATTTAGAATAAGTTTATTTATTTCATAATTTTGAATTAAATAATTAATTTATAAAAGCAAATAGTAACCTTTAATGATTTAGGTTTTGTTTGAAATTTTGATTGAGTGATGACCTTGGGTCATTTGTTGATAATGATCCTTGGCAATTGATGTATGTGTTATGAAAAAGATTTAGTTTGTTTGACTTGCAACTGTACCGCGAAGGAAAGTTGTATTCAAATTGTTAATTTTTGCATCCATCATCGAGCATCATATTTCATATTCCGCATCATGTTAAACATGGCATTGTTATTACGTGTAGTGAACGAAGGTGAACACGTGGTAGTTAATCAAGTTGTTGAGGAGGTTAATCCGTCTGTTGAGGTCGGATCGAATACTTGTGAAACATCGCAGGAACCGGACTTTTCCGTCAACGAAGGCAAGCCCCAGATGCATACAACCCTACCTTGTATTTTTCAAATTAATTTTGCTTTTGCTTCTTTTTACTGCATTAAGTGATTAGGAGTCAAGTACAAACCAAATTGGTACATTACCACCCTTGTTATTCCATATTTACCATATTACCAGTTTTAAATTCGTATATGTCTAGTTTTGCTTAGCTATGCTTAGAATGATGAAAGTCAGGTGATTACCTGCCACCTGTAAGTTTTAAATGGAACTTTGGTTACTTATGTTATCATGTGATATGGGAATGTGGAGTAATAAATTTAGACCAGGCGGACTCGGTGTGTGTGAGCCACAAGACATGAAGGTCTTGTGAGCGGGTTCTTTCCGCCTGTGTCGATTAAGGCACGTCCATTGTTGAATTGCATGAGGTGAGAATTTGTAGTACTAACCACATACTCCGGTAAGCCTTAACTTGGCGATTCTAGTACGAGAATGGCTACTCGCGCACTGGGAGTGGAGAGATGGCGGGAATAGCATGTACCCATGTGGCCATGGGCTGGAATTGTGGAGTACTGTATTCTCGTGTGGCGCGAACCTGTTCTTGTTTTAGAGGACCTGAGTGCAGGTTGGTATATGTAGGTCGGGGACCTGCATATGTCGTGTGGTCTAGAATTCCCAGCTAGGTTTTAATCGGTTCGAATCGTCGTTGCTCCTCGGTTATGAAGACTCAACTCACTGTTCATCATCGTAGTATTAATAACTAGAACTTGAGGCTGGTTGAGAAAGTGTTGGATATGAAGTTTCATGATCTCCATACGGATCATGTCAGCTTTGTATATGATTTTATGAAGTTATAAATGTCAAATTAAAGAATTTTTATTAAAAAGCTTTTACGCAAAATAACTTTGATTATTGCTAAAGCTATACCTTGAATCCCTGAGCCTGCATTCCTAAATTTATCAGTTAATATTTCAGTGAAGTCTTGTTGAGTACTTTTTGTACTCAGGGTTCATTGACCCTTGTTGCAGGTGAGCCTCATGAGCAGATCTGTTTTGGATCATGCTGCATGACTATCGTTTGTTCTGACGATGAGAAGTAAATGTGTGATCCTTAGGCAGGATGTTTATTTTGTGTGTTATGTATATGTTAATTATGCCACTCCACTACTACAATGGTTTGTAAAAATTATCAAACTTAGTTTGTAAGGTTTGAAACAACTGGTTTGTAAATTAAGTTATCGTAAGACTTCCGCTATTTTTACTCTGATGTCGATATTTGAATAAATGTTGTAATACTGCAATAACTCTATAACGTGATCCTGCTCGGAAATCATGGATGATTCGGGGTTCCCCGAGGACACCCGACAGTCTTCTTAAGTTACATGGAACATATGCATAGATGTCAAAGGTCGATGGACAGTTATAGGTGCATGTGGGCCCTATAATTTAGGAGGTTCTGCCACAGAATGGTATCAGAGCGATTATTGCAAGGTTTTTGTTGTATTGTTTTATAAAAACTTCAAAATGATTTGGATGACTAAATTTAACTTGATAATTTGGTCCAAATTGCTTCTGACTTATCTTATTTCTTTCTCACCATTCCTTATTTGATTAAAAAGGTTTTGTGTGGTGGAGTAGTAATCTTACTATGCCCTATATAAAAACAAATATTGATTATGTGCATTATAAACTTTGATGTTTTTATTCGTAAGAACGATTCATGCATCATGATTAATTCACTCGTTACTTCCTTCACCTCTTAGTCTGGAGTTGAGTAGTGAGTCTAGTTTGAGAAATGTAATCCATCTTAGCTACTCTTTAGACTTTGATCAAATGGTCTTACTTGGATTAAATTGGCTTCCTACAGTATGACTCGTGCCAAGATGATGCCCCATAAGTCTCCTAGACCCAAAGGAGTTCCTTATCACCAACTTGCCCCTAGAAATGACGGTGCTAGCAATAGTAGTTCTAGGCTTGATCCCCAGGCAGAGATACAGAGGATTTCTGCAGAGTTAGCACAAGCTACTAGAGATAGGGCTTTGGATGCTATATAGGTAGGAGAATTACAGGATCAATTGAGGCGTCTCACCACCGCGCATAGGAACTACGAAAGCATGTTAGTTCATACGGTGGAGGGAAGGAATGAAGCTTGGCAGAGAGAAAATGTAGCTAGAGCTAGAACTCATGAGCTAGAATTCTATGTAGAAGATTTAGAAGAACATAATACCTATCTACATGAGGAAGTTCATAGGCTTAGCAATCTACTAAATCTGAATCATGAACCCCAAGCTAATGTAATGGACCCTGGTGTCATCCTTGCCGATGATAACGAATCGAAAGAAGAAGAAGATCCTGAAGAATTAGTAATGATCAATGAAAGTGATGAGGAAGGCGGTAATAATTCCGAAATGGATACCGAACCTGAAGTTTGAAGTAATCACGGAAAGGAGTAGAGTTGTATAATAGTTAGTTATAGTTAAGTTAGGTAGTTTTGTTTTGGTACTTACAATTTCTGGTGTTTATATTAGTAAACTCTATGTAATGTGTCTGGAGTAAGCTTTGGTGCAAACCAATAAAGACTTGTGAATAAAGTTTGGTTTATTATGAGCAGATGCGTCGTACGTGGGGTTCATATATTCCTAGAACTTCACAAGATAAGGATGGTATTCCAGATCCGCCACTAGTTCCAACAAATCTGGCTAATGCTATAACCGCACTTGTCAATGTGATGGCCGAAAATTCTCGTTTGCTTCATGAGATAGCTCAGAGTAATCAGAATCAGATGCACGGAAACCGTGGTCGCCACCATAACAGACAGGAGGCTACATATGTTGATTTTAAAGACACAAGACCACCAGTGTTCACCAAGGCAGATGAACCATTGGAGGCTGATGACTGGCTTCAAACCATGGAGCAGAAATTTGATCTTATTCCATGCATGGAGTATCAGAAACCTACGTTTGCCGCCTAGCAACTTAGAGGAGCAGCAAGTGCTTGGTGGGCGAACTTAGTGGCTATGCACCCAGCTGGCATTCCAATAACTTGGGCTAAGTTCCGTACTACCTTCAGAGCCCATTATATCCCTGAAGGAGTGATGGCTATGAAGTTAGATGAATTCCTTGCTTTAAAGCAAGGAGATCAAACCATGATGCAGTATGTGGGAAGATTTAATCACCTGTCACAATATGCATTAGAACATGTCAATACTGATGAAAAGAAGAAGAGGTGGTTTATGAGAGGTTTGAATACCAAGCTACAAACAATGATGACAACTTGCACCAATGTCACTTATCATGAGGCTGTAAATATTGCAATTGCTTCAGAGTCAAAGTATCGGTAGCATAAGGAGCTCAAAAAGAAAAAGAGTATGCCATCTGGATCTTTTGGGGGAAATCAGAAGAGGCAGAGGATGATTTATCATCTAGTACATCATAATCGTCCTCCTTATCGTCCGCCGCAGTCCCAAGCCGGGCAACAGTCAAATGTCTGTCCTGCTATAACCTATCCGAACTCATAGTCAACCAATGCTCCTGGTGGCAATGCTCCAACGTCCCAGGGTCACAACTATCTGTGTTACAATTGTGGAAGGACTGGTCATTTCTCCAGGGAATGTCCATATCCTAGGCAGGCTAATCAAAATTATCAGAAGGCCCCTGCCAATCAACAATAGGGTCAGGCACCAAACAAGAACCCCAATCAAAATGCTCAAAAGGGCAAAGATGAGAGGAAGACAGGACGGGTGTTCTATATTCAAGCTAGAGAAATTCTGGAAGGGGAGCCAGTGATGATGGGTATGTTTCCTGTTGCCAATCACCCTGCAATTATACTTTTTGATTCTGGCGCATCGCATTCATTCATCAATAGAACATTTGTCATGAAGCATGAAATTTCAATTGGAGCAACAAAGGAAAGTTTCTTTATACAGTCGCCCGGGGGATGTCTGTGTATTAAGGAAATGGTATACCAGGTACCCGTAAACCTAGGTGAGCATATTTTTCCCATTACCATAATTATCCTTAAGGATCAGGATATAGATGTAATCTTGGGAATGAATTGGATGTATCAGCATAAGGCTGTTATAGATGCTTTGAATAGAACTTTAAGGGTAAGTTTGCCTGATAGTACTTCTCAACTTCTCATCCAACTTCCAACCCTAAGAAGATCAGTGGGCAAGGTTTGTGCAACTGCTGTCAAAGAGATTAGAGATATTCCGGTAGTGTGTGAATTTCTGGATATGTTTCCTAAAGATTTACCCGGTCTACCACCTGATAGGGATGTATAGTTTAACATAGAGTTACAACCTGGAACAGCTCCGATTTCTCGGAGAGCTTATAGGATGCCACCTAAGGAATTGGCTGAGTTGAAGACTCAGTTACAAGAATTGATTGAGAAGGGGTTTATCCAACCTAGTTCATCATGTTGGGGATGTCTGACAATTTTTGTGAAAAAGAAAGATGAGACCCTGAGGTTATGTGTCGACTATCATCCGTTGAATGAAGTGACCATCAAGAATAAGTATCCATTACCTTGGATAGATTTGCTTTTTGATCAATTGGCCGGAGCCAAAGTTTTCTCCAAGATAGATTTGAGGTCAGGGTATCACCAAATCAAGATAAAGCCTGAAGATATTCCCAAAACGACATTTACCACAAGATATGTATTATACGAATACTTGGTAATGTCTTTTGGTTTGACAAATGCTCCAGCTCATTTCATGTATCTGATGAATTCAGTATTCATGCCTGAGCTAGACAAATTTGTAGTGGTGTTTATTGATGACATCCTAGTATATTCCAAGAATAAGAAAGAACATGCGGAACATCTCAGAATTGTTCTGACCCACTTGAGAGAACATCAACTATATGCCAAGTTCAGCAAGTGTGATTTTTGGCTTAAGGAAGTGCAATTTCTTAGACATATCTTGTCAGCCAAAGGAGTTGCAGTTGATCCTAGCAAAGTGAAGGATGTGCTTGATTAGAAACCGCCAACCACAGTTCATCAAGTTCGGAGTTTTCTAGGATTGGCGGGGTATTACTGTCGGTTTATTCTAGATTTCTCTAAAGTATCAAAGTCCATAACAGAATTGTTGAAAAACCAAGTCAAGTTTGTCTGGTCATCTGATTGTGAAGAGGCTTTCTAGACCTTGAAGGGATTGTTGACTACTACACCAGTGCTAGCTCAACCTGATATCGAAAAGCCGTTTGATGTTTATTGTGATGCTTTAGGTATTGGTATTGGATGTGTGTTGATGCAAGAAGGCCGCGTCATTGCCTATGCATCTAGGCAACTTAAGTAGCATGAAGAACACTATCCGACTCATGACCTAGAGTTAGCAGCTGTGGTTCATGCTCTGAAGATTTGGCGGCATTACCTGCTTGGTAATACATGCCATATGTATACAGACCACAAGAGCTTAAAGTATATCTTTACTCAGTCAGAGTTGAACATGCGACAAAGAAGATGGTTAGAACTGATTAAGGATTATGACTTGGAAGTACATTAAAACCCCGGTAAAGCAAATGTAGTTGCAGATGCCCTTAGTCGCAAAAGTTATTGCAATTGTCTGACAGTGAGAACAATGGGTTTGACTTTGTGCCAAGAAATGGAGAAATTGAATGTAGAAGTAATGAAACAAGGTAGCTTGACCAACATAATTGTTGAAGCCACTATTCAAGATCAAGTTATTGTTGCTCAGAAGGAAAACAAGGGTATAGCCCATATCAAGGAAAGAGTTAAGAATGGAAAAGCAGAATGCTTTAGCATAGATGGTGAAGGTGTGCTATGGTTTAAGGATCGCCTGGTGGTACCAAAAGTTCCTAAGTTGCGGCAGTCAATTCTTGAAGAAGCACATGCTACTAGGTTATCTATCCATCCGGGAAGTAACAAGATGTACCATGACTTAAAGCAAAGATTCTGGTGGACTAAAATGAAAATAGAGATTGCTAGATATATAGCAAAGTGTGATACTTGTCAAAAGGTGAAAGCTATATATTTGAGGTCTGCTGGTGAATTACAACCATTACCTATTCCATCTTGGAAGTGGGAGGACATAAGTATGGATTTTATTGTTGGTCTACCCAAGACATAAAAGGGATTTGACTCAGTATGGGTTATTATAGACCGACTCACTAAGTCAGCACATTTTCTTCCTGTCAAGACAATATATCCTACGATCCAATATGCCAAGATGTATTTAGCAAGAATCATGAGTCTCCATGGAGTACCCAAGACTATTATGTCAGATAGGGGTACATAGTTTGTCTCTAACTTTTAGAAACAATTGCATTCTTCAATGGGTACCAAACTTCTATATAGTACAGCTTATCATCCGCAGACTGATGGATAGATTGAAAGAGTCAATCAAGTACTTGAAGATATATTAAGGTGTTGTGTCCTTAACTATTCCAATAAGTGGGATGAATGCTTACCTTTGGCTGAGTTCTTATACAACAATAGTTATCAGGAAAGCATTAGAATGGCTCTATTTGAAGCACTCTATGGTCGTAGATGCAGAACATCGTTGAGTTGGTCTGAGCCTGGAGAAAGGAGATTTTTTGGAGTTGACCTTGTGAAAGAAATAGAAGACAAGGTTAGGAAAATACAGAGTAATTTGAAGATAGCTCAGTCCCACCAAAATAGTTATGCGGATAGAAGATGAAGACCATTGGTATTTAACAAAGAAGATTTTGTATATCTGAAAGTATCACTAATGAAGGGAGTTACCCATTTTGGTGTTAAAGAAAAGTTGGCACCTTGATATATTGGACCATATCAAATTTTGGAAAGGTATGGAAAAGTGGCATATCGCTTGAAATTACCTGAACATCTCATAGCCGTGCATGATGTGTTCCATGTTTCTCAATTGAAGAAGTGTCTCCGAGTGCCTGAGCAGAATGTTGAGGTTGAAGGAGTGGAACTTGAACCAGATTTGACTTATTCCGAATATCCTATTTGAGTTTTGGATCAGAAAGATCGTGTTACTCGAAGACAGATAATCAAGTTCTATAAAATACAATGGAATCAACATTTAGAAGAAGAAGCTACTTGGGAATCAGAAGATTACTTATTAGAAAAATTTCTAGAGTTTCTAGCGTCTATATAGAATAGAGTAATGTTAGTTGAGCTCGGTTGTACAAGTTGTGTTTTGTAAAGGAACCTCAGTTGTTTTATGGACAAGTTTTGGATGTTTTTGGACTGACACATTTCCTTTTCCATTACTTACTCTATGGCTTTGAATCTCAAGGCAAGATTTCTTTTAGGGGGAAGGATTGTAACACACTAGGTGTTTAAATACTAAAAACTGGACATATCATCATATGCATTGCAAGGCATTTGGTCAAATTGCAAACTTTGATATGCATTCACTAAAACAAGTTTACATTTGTGTTATGAGTGTTGAATTGAATTGTTTGAATCAAGTCAAAATTTGGTTTGGATTTGAATTTTCCAGAAAACCCTGATTTTCAGTATTTAATCCCTACCCTGAAAATCCATTTCAAAATCTAAGAATATTTTGGGGTTGAGCCCAAAATCAAAAGTGTAGAGCTTGACAAGTTATACAAAGTTTGTTTTTGGAGTTTTTCAAGTTGTTTAGTAAAATTTGGAGTAATTCAAAAAGGCGTAATTCGTTAAATTTCCCCCATTTGAATTCAAAAATCCATTTCAAAATCTAGACCAAATTAGGGGTTGGTTATAAAAGCAAAGTTGTAGAACTTTTGATTTTGAACAACTTTTGTTTTTGGAGATTTTTGAGTTGTTATGAAAATTTGAGAGTAATTTGTGAATTTTGGTGAATGGCAAACTTGTAAATACTGTGAACAGTGTTCACCGCCGTAGCTACACCACCGCCGACCTTCGGTTCGCTTCCAGGCACGCACGTGGACATCCTCGGCTTCGCGATGCCATGGAGAAGTCTCCTGCATGGCTTCCTTGTGCTTCTGAGCCGCTCTATTTAGCCCTGGACGTCGCCGTTTGCCCCCGCTCCTTTCCTCTGTTTCCACCGCCGCCGTTGCCATAGCTCCGTTGAGCTTTTGCCGTCGAACCAGCACCCGCGCCATCGCAGCAAAGCATGTCCTAGTTCTGCTAGTTCCTTGCATGTCCAGCAAACCAATCCTTGTGGCTTGTCTTCACTGGAAACTCATGGTGCGCGCTCTTCTTCCTCGCGGCCGGCAGCGTCCCCGTCGTGAGCACTTCGTCGTGGCCAGAGCTCCACGGTGCGCCTCTGCCCCTGCTGAGTCTTGCTTCAGCTTCGCCATGATGCTGTGGTACTCCATGACCCATTGATTTCTCTTTTTGACCACCACAGCCACCGGAGCATCGCCACCAACGATGATCTGCTCCGCTGTGCTTGCTCGGAACGTCGACCCACCTCTCCGTTGCTCCTCCGGCCTTGTGCTCTACTCAGTCGCGTTTGGGGTGAGCTGCTGATGCTTCCTGGGACATCTATTTAAGCTTTACAGGTCTCATGTCGCCAGCGTAGCATAGCTGCGCCGTCGTGGCCGCCATAGCCGGCGTAGTGCTCAGTCTAGTCCGTAGCTAGTCTAGCTTGTGCCCTAGAATGATGCGCCTAGTTGAGGGGAGTGTTTTGGTGCTTTGGCCGTCGCCGTTGGTCTCGCCATCGACGAGATATCGTCGATCAGCGCAGTCGCCGGTGTGGTCAAACGCGCGAGGTTAGGGATGACAGGTGGGGTCGGGATGTCAGTGACTGCGTAGTTCAAAATGAATTTCTATTTTTCATATTTGAATGAATAGTGTCTATTTTTGTTATTTTTGTGTAGATTTATTTATAGCTCCAAAAATTATGAAAATTTTTGTGTGACTCCTCTGTGATGTATATTATTTAAGAAAAATATGAAATATTGTTTTTCAGCACTTTTTGAATGTGATAAAAATTGCTCAATTTATTAATAAATGGATTTCCATGATTTTTCTAGGCTTATTTAATTGTCCAAAAATTATGAAATTTGTTTTTCCACTTACTTATCATGTAATGAACATTTACAAAAATTTTGAGCTCAATTAGAATAAGTTGATTTATTTCATAATTTTGAATTAAATAATTAATTCATAAACACAAATAGTAACCTTTAATGATTTATGTTTTGTTTGAAATTTTGATTGAGTGATGACCTTGGGTCATTTGTTGATAATGATCCTTGACAATTGATGTATGTGTTACAAAAAAGATTTAGTTTGTTTGACTTGCAACTGTACCGCGAAGGAAAGTTGTATTCAAATTGTTAATTTTTGCATCCATCATCGAGCATCATGTTTCGTATTCTGCATTATGTTAAACATGGCATTGTTATTATGTGTAGTGAACGAAGGTGAACACGTGGTAGTTAATCAAGTTGTTGAGGAGGTTAATCCATCTATTGAGGTCGGATCGAATACTTGTGAAACATCGCAGGAACCGGACTTTTCCATCAATGAAGGCAAGCCCCGAATGCATACAACCCTACCTTGTATTTTTCAAATTAATTTTGCTTTTGCTTCTTTTTACTGCATTAAGTGATTAGGAGTCAAGTACAAACAAAATTGGTACATTACCACCCTTGTTATTCCATATTTACCATATTACCAGTTTTAAATTCGTATATGCCTAGTTTTGCTTAGCTATGCTTAGAACGATGAAAGTCGGGTGATTACCTGCCACCTGCAAGTTTTAAATGGAACTTTGGTTACTTATGTTATCATGTGATATGGGAATGTGGAGTAATAAATCTAGATCGTGCGGACTCGATGTGTGTGAACCACAAGACATGGAGGTCTTGTGAGCGGGTTCTTTCCGCCTGTGTCGATTAAGGCATGTCCGTTGTTGAATTGCATGAGGTGAGAATTTGTAGTACTAACCACATACTCCGGTAAGCCTTAACTTGGTGATTCTAGTACAAGAATGGCTACTCACGCACTAGGAGTGGAGAGATGGCGGGAATAGCGTGTACCCACGTGGCTATGGGCTGGAATGGTGGAGTACTGTATTCTTGGGTGGCGCGGACCCGTTCTTGTTTTAGAGGACCTGAGTGCAGGTTGGTATATGTAGGTCAGGGACCTGCATATGTCATGTGGTTTGGAATTCCCAGCTGGGTTTTAATCAGTTCGAATCGTCGTTGCTCCTCGGTTATGGAGACTCAACTCACTGTTCATCATCGTAGTATTAATAACTAGAAATTGAGGCTGGTTGAGAAAGTGTTGGATATGAAGTTTCATGATCTCCATACGGATCATGTCAGCTTTGTATATGATTTTATGAAGTTACAAATGTCGAATTAAAGAATTTTTATTAAAAAGCTTTTACGCAAAATAACTTTGATTATTGCTAAAGCTATACCTTGAATCCCTGAGCCTACATTCCTAAATTTATCAGTTAATATTTTGGTTAAATCTTGTTGAGTACTTTTTGTACTTAGGGTTCATTGACCCTTGTTGCAGGTGAGCCTCATGAGTAGATCTATTTTGGATCGTGCTGCATGACTATCGTTCGTTCTGACGATGAGAAGTAAATGTGTGATCCTTGGGCAGGACGTTTATTTTGTGTGTTATGTATATGTTAATTATGCCACTCCACTACTACTATGGTTTGTAATAATTATCGAACTTAGTTTGTAAGGTTTGAAACAACTGGTTTGTAAATTAAGTTGTCGTAAGACTTCCTACTCTGATGTCGATATTTGAATAAATGTTGTAATACTGCAATGACTCTATAACATGATCCTGCTCGGAAATCGTGGATGATTCGAGGTTCCCCGAGGACACCCGACAGTCTTCTTAAGTTACATGGAACATATGCATAGATGTCAAAGGTCAATGGACAGTTACAGGTGCATGTGGGCCCTATAATTTAGGAGGTTCTGCCACAGCCTCAGTGAACTCTCTCCACGTAATCTGAGCATTTGGAGGAAAGGTGGTGCGATGGTGCTTCCACCACATTCCCACTGGTCCTTACAACTGATGTGCAACATACTCAGTTTTCAATACCTTAGTCATCCTCAACACACAGAATTTATCTTCCATAGTGTTGATCCATTCTTTAGCATCGAGTGGTTCTGTTGCTTCCTTGAATATTAGCGGCCTGGTGTCCATAAAATCTTTGAAGCTGCTGTACTGATTCACCCCAATGCCACCACCCTGATTGTTACCGTGCTGAACATTATTGGCGATGGTACGCAGAAAATCCTTCATGTTCTTCTGGGATTGTTCTGTGTTGCGCTGACTCCCGAGCAACTGTATGAAGAACACCTCTAGGGTGAGTGGGGGAGGAGGTGGCAAATGCGGTTCATGGGGGGCTCATTGTTGTTGATGTGGTTTCCACCACTCCCACCTGTCCCAGCGCCATTACCACCTGTCTCAGCGGACTCATAATTGGTACGGCGAGTATTTGTCATCTGCATATTTCAGCAACAAGTAATGATTGAGTGAAGCTGTAATAATTGTGAGTGAATGAAAAATTATGCCGTACTGAATTTACTGGAGAGAATAAATTCATACAATAAAATAGAGGCACAATAATCGCATCCCAATTAAAACAACATCACTAATTAAATTACTTCAAATGCAAACATCACGTCCATACAATCGAATTGCCAGCATACATACACTGGGCTTTTATGCATTCAGATATCGCATTACTAGCCAAGTTCTAATCACATACCAAGTCTCATAAGTTCGAAGCAAGATACATTAGGTTACATGCCGACAAAAGAAAGGTCATCGCGATAGGACCTAAACACTAGCGCAAGGCAACTAGCCTACTCCTTGGGGCCGTTGTCAGGGTCGGAGACGTCACCATCGCCCCCAGGTGAAACTATAGGCTTGTCCTCATCGTCGTCGTTGATGTCCATGCCAGCGGTGTCTGGAGGAGCATATGGGCCAACCCCATTGTAGAGCGCATGAAACTCCTCGTGCAGGTTGACGTTGTACTCCTCTAGCTCATCGACCCTTTGCAGTAGAAGGTCCCTCTCGTCCTAGGCTTCATTCCTCTCCTGAACCAACTGTCTAATCATGCGGTCTACATTGTTGTTGGCCTGAGTCAACGTATGCACCCGCTGCATAGCTCTATCACCTCTCTCTACCGCTTGGTCTCGCTGTAAGCTCATATCAGCCAACTACTCCTGCAAACTAGCTATAGCATGTGCCTGCTTCTTCTTCTGCTTTCTTACCTTGAGCTTATCATGACCACGCAAGCCAGTCAAAGTCCAGTAGGTACACTCAAGACCCTAATACGCTCTGATAGCAGCAAACATAGCACTCATAGCATGGTTGTCGCTAGCCTGTCCCTCAGCTGGACCTCTGACCAAAGTACTTCCCTGAGGCTGAACCCAAATAGCATCACAAGGATCATCCCTAGGAAAGGTGCCAGCTAGAGCTGCTGCAAGCCCACTGGGAAATATGCTCATGATGTCCCTGATGACACGGAAAGCTGCTCCCTCTACACCCTCAACAGGAGTGCGACCCTCAAACTCCAAGTGCCAACCATCCCACTTTGGAGCATCACCAAGAGCAGGAACTGTGATCTCTACCACTACAAGTCCATCCTCTGCTAACTGGCTCTCATTCCAAGAGTACACCAGCTCTTGACCCTCTGGGTACCCCACATCATGGAGCACTCTCCAAAGCAAGGTTAGCATGCCAAACTCGCTCAAGAAGGTGTCCGTGGTGCGGTGCTCCCTTAGGGCCAACTGACATCGAGGCGCTCTTCCTCCGGTGGACTTACGGGCGGTCTGCTTCGTGTGGGCCATCTATAGCAAAATTTCTTTTATTACCCCGTGGGAACATATTTTAGGTGATACAACTTTTATCAAAATGAGATAATCAATTTATAAGAGGAGGAATGCATGACATGAATGAAATGCACAAGTAATATGATGTATGTACGTGCCGTATGTTCTCACAAACTTATGAAATAAATAATTTCTAGCGACGAATTTGGTGGCATACAAACGATCTCTCAAATACGTATCTAATACGTTCTACATGATAACGTTGTTATGTACCTGCAGAAGATTCATTTCAGCCCAATTCCCAATGAATGCATAAAAGCAGTAAATTTTATCTACACGCTCTACATGAATCCCCAGATACGTGTACAACGGTAGTAACTACTCGAACCATCGTCCTATCGACGGCATCACCTCAACGGACGGAATACCCACACATGAGATACCTTTGTAAAACATGCATAGAACATGTAATTACTCTAGCATCATATAAGCATTCACCCTAGATTAGCGATGTATCCGATCATGCTCTCACAACTCACACTTACCGAGGCGCAGAGGCAATTGATTCATACACTACCACTCAAACAAGTGGCACTCATACAATAGCACGCTGTATGAGCAACGAAAGAGAAATATGATACAAGAACCCCAAGTCAGTACTTAATTAAGCCACCTAGAGTCCTTAACTGGGCATAAAGGATATGACCACTAGCATACTTTTTAGTTTAGAAATCACATTTTTCAAATGCCTTTTTGTTTTAAATACACTTGTGAACAGTGACACGCTAAACCTAGCTCTGATACCAGCTATAACAGAATCGACCAATTATACGAAATTAAGTCAGAAAATCATCCGCTAGAGTAGACGATTTAGCAAACTTAAGCCCGTATAACCCGGTAATCCGTGAAATCACGAAGGATTTCAAACCAACTCTCATACCAGCCAAGATCGTAATAAGTTTAGTGGTCACCATCACATATTACATAAAAGTTCGCATCACAGGTACATCAGAGTTTAAACATAGTTATTACAAAACGAGTTCAATAGAAGTAGCAGAAGCCATTTGTTCAAAACCACACACACTCACACGGAGTTCAAATACAGTGCTAGCTAATGATCATCTCCAACAAAAGCATCAGACGAGACATAAGGAATGACCATGCCCATGGTCCTAAGCATCACCCATCGTAGGATAAAGGCAATTGATACAGTAGCCGTAATACATCTGCCCATCTGCAACAAGTGGAAATAAACCCAGAGTACGAGAATGTACTCAGCTAGACTTACCTGACATAACCAAAAATAAAGTGACGCCAAGGATAATGAAGGGCTTTATAGTAGGGTAGCTGAATCATTTGCAAAAAGAGGCATTTTTAGTATTTCAAGAACCTTTCCAAAAGCATTAGTGTTAAGTTAATTATTATTAACCTGTCGACTACATTTGCACCTATACTAGAGCAAGCATGTGATTAAGCAAATAATGATAACCAATGATCATTAATAACTTTCATAATGTCATATTCATTATAACTGTCCAAGTGTTCCATCAACATTACTACGATGAAGTCACTCAAGTCAAGTGCTCACTATCCAAGAGCGATGGTGATTCAAATCGATTCCTAACCAGCTGGTGATTTATTTCTTACACAAACCTCACTCACCCGCTAAAGTGAGGTATCGGTCACCGAGTCAACTATCTAGGAAAATCTTGAGTTTGCCAGGAACCACATGTACCCGGGGGCCGACCGACTGCCTTTTGGTCTTATCATCGTGCCCCCGTGTCTGACCACACCTGCTCCGGTACAGTGCACTGTGGGCAATCTACTCAGCCCAAATAATCTCCCAGCTTCATGGTTAAAAGGTACTTTATTTGGCCAGCTAAATGTAAGGCATGTGTTCAACATGACTTGAGGCCCAACAACGGTCGGTCCTTAATCGACACAGACAGAAAGCACTACAGTCCAAAACTCTATAAGTCTCTGTCTGGTCTCAACTTCAATTAACACTTAGTTATACCATGACTATATAGTTATCCAAGCAGATCCAGGTAACCACCTATAGCTCGCAGGTGATAGGAAATCACCCGACTTCTATCGGTCTAAGCCAGCTAAGCATTGACTCAACTCCGGATACCAGAGTAACAAGGATGTAGTAGAACAAAGGTAGACAAGGTATAATGTAGCAACAGTTGCAAACAACTCCTGAACGTAATGCATCAATTAAAATAAAGCATTAATTAATAATCACAAACCGGGGAGAAAAATGCTCCGGGGCTTGCCTCCCTCAAAGGAGCTCGGGCAGTGATCGGGGCACTCCGGAAGTTCCTCAACGTCCTCCTCGTCTACTTTGGTCACTTCCTACGGCTGCACCTCGAGCTGCTCCTCGGGCTCCTCGGGTATGATGACTAGGCTCTTGGTTTGCGATCCTGTATGATGTAGGTGCGTAAGTGCTTATGCAAAAGGTGCATCGAATGAAATAAACACAATGAATATGCTTGAAAGCAAGGTAGTCAACATCATCCAAGAACATGTACTACAAGCACATGTCATCTACTGCATTATCTTCTACTACTACGATGCTAAGTCAACACATCTCATTAAATGCTTTAAAGATACACCAAAGCTTCACTAATTTCTTAATCATGCATAAAGCAACATTTGATTAAACCCTAATTAATAATAGGTTTGAATAGCAAAATCTATTTTTATAGCTTAGAAAAATCTTAGAAAATTACCATAGCACAGTACTACCCTAAGTAGTCTACCATCAGATTTTTATGGCATTTGGATAAGTAGAATATCGTACACAAAAATGACAAGCTTGGACCTAATTATGAACATGAAAATCCTTTGTATTATGAAAAGTGTCAAACAACAGATGTAATATTTTCCTATGTTCTACATAGTAAATAATCACTGTACAAAAATTATCACATACATGTTTTATACAAATTTTGCTCTCTAGCAAAAATAACAAAAATCAGCCATTAAAGGCACTTGAACTACACCTCATAATTTTTCTATAGGACATGCGTGGCATACATTTTTCCTAGGAAGTACATTACACAAGAAGATTAACAAACTTGGAATCTTATTTTTCTGATACATATAGGATTTACTAAACATTTTACAAGATATCAGCAATATCAAGAATTAAATAAAGCTCTATATTAAAGTATCTAAAAAATGACATGTAATATTTTTATCATGTAGATCTGGTGACAAGAAACCTAGCAAAATTTGTTTCAACAAATTTGGAGCCATTTTGAGCAAGTTATAAATTCTCAAAGCATTTAAATAGAAATCTAAAATTCATTTCTTAAATCCTTTCTGAAAATCTAGGTTCAAAACTGCTAGATCCACCTGGATCTCCACCCAAAAACTGCTCTAGAGAGATAGACAGGCGGGACCCAGTGGGTCAACCGGCCCCGCTGGTCAGTCACCCGGAGACAGGGGACGGCTTTGACCGGTCGGATCTCACCGGCGGTGAGGTCACCGGTGGCGTGGTCGGCACCGTCGGACTCCACAAAATGATGCGCACACACTGGTACTATTTGCAAGGCCAGAGGACCACCGAAGCAAGGTGGCCGGCGGCCATGGCGCGCGACGACGCTGCATGGCGGCGGCGCGGGCTCGTTCCAGCGCACGGGTGGTCGGAGCGGCGACATCGACTCGCAACCGAGCTTCGCCTTTGCGAGGTGGGCACGGTGCGCGCGAAAGGAGGAAGAGAGGGAGGTGGAGCCGGGCTAGCCACAGCGGCGTGCGCTGCGGCCGAGCTCCGGCGAGCGGCGATGCGAAGGAAAATGCGTGATTGGGCCTCACCTCCAGTCGATTTGCATGGCGAGCTGGTCGACAGCGTGGTGCGCGAGGTGGCGGTGCTTGTGGTGCGAGGAGGCGGTGAGTGGTGCGATGGCTGTGGTGGAATGCTGCGGTGAATGGCGCGGCGTTGCTGAGCTGTGCTGCTGCCGCTGCCTGCTGCTACTACGAGGGGGAGAGAGCGAGCAGAATGGGCGAGTGCGGTGCCAGGGTGTGGTCGGCCGAGCCTTGAAGGCAACGTGGCCTGGTCGGGACGGGCAGGCCGGTGGTGACGCATGGTGAGCTTCGCCGGCGCATGGCGGCCACACGGCGTGCGTGCTCTGACGCGGCCGGGCACGTGCGTGATGATGGGCGTGGCACGTGGGACCAGGAGCGCGACGCGGAGCAGGCCGGGCCGGCTTGCGCAGCTGGGCCGAAGGCGAGGCGCGCGGCCCATTTACTAAAAAATGTTCTTTTTTAAATTCTTTTCAAATCCTTTTTCATTCAAATAAAATTTTGAACTATTTCAAAGCAGTTTCAAAAGTTGGTGTAAAAATGAAAGTTGTTCCATTTTTCAAGATCTACAACTTTGCTTTTATGACCAAAGTCCAATTCCAAATAGATTTTCAATTACAAAATAAAAATCAATATTAACTCAAAACCCTAATTTTGGAGAATTATTTTTAAAGGCAAAATTTGGTAAAAATTTAAATATGAACTTTGCTCCAAATTGTATCCTAAATATTTTTAAGCTATCTTAGTGATTAAAACAAGAATCATGGCATCCAAGCATGAGCATGGCATTTCACATTGTTTGAACCATAAATGAATTTCAATCACTTAAGCATCACATGAAATGATACTTCATTTCTTTCGAAATGAAATGCATGAATGATGCTTATGCATGAGGTGATGATGATTATGCTCATGGGATGAAATGGTAATGCACGCTTAACATCGAGGTGTTACATTTTCCACAACACTGATCTTCTTAGGAAAGTCTGTGAATAGCGGCATCTCATCGTAGTTATTGTAAGCTTCAACATCATCCATGCCATCAACTCTGATAATGTGCTGTTTCCTGGAGGCAACCACGTGCTTTGTCTTCTTCTTTGAGGGGAGGTTACTTTGTGGGTCAGGCATATAGAAAACTTGTGCGACACATGAAGCGAGCACCCAAGGGTCATCTTGGTAGTCTAGATTCTCGAGGTCTAGGACTCTCAATACGATCGCATTCAGTTGGTGTTGTTTGATCCAACAACATCGAAATAGGGCCACCTTTATATCCCTTCCATAGTTAAGTTGCCATATCTCTTCAATGATGCCAAAGTATTTGGATATTTTGCCCCACTCCATCGAGAGCTTCTATTCAAACGCCGCTGTTTTGATTCACATATTTACTATCCTTTGCGTGGGTATAGTATGTGTACCCATTGATGTCATAAGCTTTCCAAGATGTCACTTGTCTCGATGGCCCCTCCGCCAACCTATTAATGGTAATAGAGTCTATGGTTTCTCTAGGTGATATGTTTTGGTCCTTCAACCATGTAGTTAGTCATTGCTTGTGCTGTTTCATGACCCAATTAGCTGAATGACCATTTCTCTCTGCCATAATGATAGCCAAGTGTTCATCAATGTACGGTTGCATCAGTTGTGTACTCTGCAAGACACTGTAATGCACCCGACTCACCTCTTTGTAATCATGGTCGATGAACACTTTTCTACCACTGGTGCCCTTCCCAACCAGTCTACCCTTGTGACAAGAATCTGGTTTACCAATCCCTTTCTGTACTTTTAGGTACTCTTAACAGCACTCGACGACTTCTTCAGTATTGTAACCCTCTATCATGGAGCCCTCTGGGTATGCTTGATTATGCACGTATTGGCTTAGAACCGACATGAACTGCTCATAGGACCACATTTCATGCGAGTAGCAAGGGCCCAGCGCCTATATCTAATAAACCATGTGAATCATGAGATGTGGCATTATATAAAAAAAGTAGGAGATAAACACATCTCTAGTTAGTTTTGTGTCTCCACCACAAATTCATGTAGGTCACTCAACTCTTGCTTGCCAATCGTCTGCTATGAGATCTTCGAAAAGAAGTATCACATGCGGGTGATGGCCATTTTCAAGAACTCTAGCTTTATAGCCCTGATTGCAATAGGTAGAAACACTGTCAGCATCACATGACAATCGTGAGCCTTGCAGTGTGTTATTGACAAGTCCTTCATCGACACTAACTTCTTCACATTCACTGAAAACCTAGTCGAGACTTTAACCCCCTTAGGAAAGTGCATATAGCTCTCTTCTCTTCTAGTGTTAGGTTGAAGCATGCTATAGGTCAGTGTATTTTCCATTACCCTCATGTACCGGGTGAAGCTGTGGCATCACATTTAGCTGCACTATGTCTTTTCATGATTTCAGACCATCCTTTGACTTGCCTATGTCCATCAAGGTAGCAATGAGACTCTCAAAGATATTCTTCTGCACATGCATAGCATCAATGGCATGGGGGACCTCTAAGTCTGGCCAATAAGGCAAAAACTGAAAGAAGATCGATTGTTTCTTGAAAGGTACGCCTTCGATAGGAGGTGTGCTTCTATCTCTGTTCATCCCATCCGAATTCCTCTTTCCATAGACGACGCGTATGTTTTTCACCATTCTGTACACATGTTCTCCATTATGACGTCTCTTTAGAGGGGGTTCAATCTCTAGGGTGTTGTCATAAAATCTAAAGAATAATTTGCTGTGGTACTTGTGGCTTGTCTTTAAGATACGTCGGTTCTTTAGGTAAACTATCTTCTTGGATGTATCCAGGAACACCCATGTAGTACCATCCAAGCAAACTAAGCATCTTGTCTTCTCTTTGATCTGTCCAAACAAAGCAAACGATGTGGGGTAATCATTAGTAGTAACAAATATTATTGCTCTATATATGAAGTCCTCTTTTCAGAATGCATCGTACATCGGCTCCCCATGCCTCCATAGCCTCTCCATTTCTTGCATCAAAAGCTCGAGGAACATGTCTATATCAATGCCTGGTTGTTTAGGGCCAGAAATAAGAATAGTGAGGAGAAGATACTTTCTCTTCTGACACAATCAGTTGGGATGTTGTACATGGTCAAGATCATTGGTCAAGTGATGTGGTCGCTCATCCTCTCATTAAAGGGATTCATTCCATCGGTGCTCAAGCCAAACCATATATTCCTTGTGTCATCGCTGAATTCTTTGTGCTTCTCATCGATCCTTTGCCACTGACTACAATCAACCGGGTGTGCAATCTTATCATCATCCACCTTGTGCTCATCATCCCACCATGTCATGAGTGCGACTTCTTTAGGGTTTAGGAAGATACGTCTCAAGCGGTCGGTCACTGGCTGATACCACATTACCAAGACAGGAATTCTTCTCTACTTTGCATCGTTACCTAATGGAGTGTCCTCTGGGGACTGAGATTCTTATACCACCTTTTTCGTACCCTTCTTATTCCTTTTTTCCCGTGGAGGCTTCATTCCCATCGTAAAGGTCATTATTCTTGTACCGGCTGGCCCCACACTAGAGACATTTATCTAGTGACTTAAACGTTTCACCATGAAAAAGGATATAGTGGTTGGGGCATGCATGGATTTTTTCAACCCCCATTATCAATGGACTTATGATCTTCTTCGCTTGGTATGTGTTGGCAGGAACTGAGTTTGGTTGTGGCAGCACCCATGATAGGAGACACAATAGATCATTGAAACTATAGTCTAACTAGCCTGTACTTAGCCTTTAGGAATGAGTAGCTCAAGCACAAAACGTAGCAATAGTCCAGTGTATCGGACTAGCACTTTTCAACACCATATACAAGTCTCCTTCGATGCTTTTGTCACCCTTTCTAAGTTTTCTAGATCTTTCGGGCTCTTTAGTAAAATCTCTGGTCCTAAAGGGCTCGAATCATGTCCTCCAAATCATCTTCATCCCCGACACATGCTCCGCCATCATTATTAGCACCACCTTCGTCGTTACTATCCCAACCACCAGCATCACCTACCTTATTCATTGCCAAACTTAGGATCCATTCGTGCATCAAGCTCTGCTGAATATTGGGACATGAGATTCTAGGGTTTCATCGTCGTATTCCTCCTCATCCTCGTCGTTAACAATAACTATTTCACCATGATGAATCCGCACTGTGTAGTCCTCAACAAATCCTCGCATAATCAAATGTGATCTGATGATAGTCATATCTATCCATACCATACAGTTCTTGTAATCTTTACAGGGACAAATAATTGTATCCTTATTCTCTGTCAATATCGTTGCATGCTTCTCTATGGCTTCAATAAATTTATCCAGCTCTTCACGAAAACCTGTCTTGAACCTTAACGAACCATACATCCAAGAGTTCATGTACTCCATCTTTTACAACAACAACAACAAAACAAACATTAAACGACTACTTATTTAGATATATATAAAAATGAATCAAATTAATAATTACTTGAAAATAATTGTATATACTTCATATATATATGAATATAAATCAAATATAATTATATGAAGCATACAAACACACCATGGTAGAGGAAAATTAATTAATGGCCTATTTATCCATAAATAATTAAAATACATATTTGTTGATTACAATAAACAATTTTAAAGACAATAATTGGCAACAATTAATATTTTACCCAATATCTTTCATGCAAACCCTAGTCCAATTTCATCAAACATAAATTTACAAAAACAAAATTAATAAAAAAATCAAACCCTAGATCTAGATCTACATGCACATGAAACATCCATAAAAATAACTAATTGTTCACTAAAATCAAGAAACATGGACCAAATAAGGGTATGATCTTGTTCTCCTACCTAATTTACCTTAGTACATTTAAAACTTAGGTCTAATTTGCTTCATAAGTAGCTCAAGCACCATAGAAGAGAGGGAGAAGCAAAACTCTAATTACTCACTAACCAACCATTGAAACTTCAAAAAGAAGTGTGGAATAATATTTTTGTACCTTTTACAACCTCTCCACCAAAAGATTTGAGATCAAAACTTTCCACCCTTAGTAGAGCAATTTTTTGGGAGGTGCCCAAGGCCTTTCTACCTTTTTTCATGGGGTAGAGTGAGTGACCCGAGGAGGAAGAAGAGGCTACAGGAATTTATATGTGGGGCATTCGTAGGGGCGGCTTGTATCACCAGCCGCCCCTACTATGACATTTGTAGGGGCGGCTGGTCTCGTGGATCCCGAGCACGTTCACTGTAGGGCTAGCTCCATCACCGGCTGCCCCTAAAAGAAATTATCCCGTTAATACAAACCTTTTTTTTAGTAGTGTGATCGACCCAACACAGGTGGCATCTCTCTCCATTTAGGTTTGGTCAATGCCATCGTCACGGTATATAACTTTTGCACGTACCGATCTGCAGGATTAGCAAGAAGTATTCAAGTACGGATCGAACTATGATCAATTATATATGACCACACAATAATCTTGCAAGTTCCGCATGGTCCTGGTCGTCTACTGGCCGAAGTCGACACACGTTCGAATCACGTACGACGTCAAACTACCAAACGTTGGACCATGTGTGCAATTCGCAACAGTATTTAGCACTCGCCGATTATTGATCCCACGGACCAGTAGCAGGTGGAATTTATGTCACTGTCTTACGAGCCATACTTTTTAGTATACTTTTTTTTTCTCAACCAGTATTAGGTTTCAGCCAGTACAGCCTAACCTGAATCGTCAAGCCTCAGCTATCATGTCGACGGTTGACCTACGTACGTACCCTGACTACTGACAGTCTGACACCCCCGGAGAGAATTGCTGTCCACCCTTTATTTAATTCGTGAATTTTAGAAATTTGGTTACTATAGCATTTTTGTTTTTATTTGGCAATTATTGTTTAATTATGGACTAATTAGACTTAAAACGTTTATATCGTAATTTCAAACCAAACTGTACAATTAGTTTCTTTTTCGCCTACATTTAATGCTTTATGCACAAAATTTGATGTGATGGCTACTGTAACACTTTTTGAAAAAGTTTTTGGAACTAAACAAACCCTGAGGCCTTGTTTAGATTGAGGTTAGGAACCAGTATTTGGCACTGTAGCACTTTCGTTTGTATTTGACAATTATTGTCCAATCATGGCTTAATTAGGCTCAAAAGATTCGTCTCGTAATTTACAATCAAACTGTATAATTAGTTATTTTTTATCTATATTTAATACTCAATACATGTGTCAAAGATTTAATACGATAAAAAGAGAGTGAAAAAACTTATAATCTAAACGAGGCCTGAAGTCGCCGAGGAGGATTGGACGGAGGCGCTGGAGAAGCAGCAGTCAGCTCATCGAAGGCCGTGTCGACTGGGCGAACGAGAGACAGAGAGGACAGCCGGACGCTTGTTGGGCCCTGCTCGGCTCAGGGGCCTCGATCGGCCTCGGTTAGTCCGTGCGAGTCAACAGCATACGTACGCGTATACAGTTTAGCCGACGTACGTAGGTGTCGACTTTTGCGTGCGCAAGCGCAAGTAGCCAGGGAGCTAGGGTTGGTAGGTACGTGTTGTTGTTACCGAATCTAACTAACCACTACTCCGTACGTACACATCAGCGAGGTTGAAATTGACCTATGAAAGTTCGTCTCTTCTCGAGGACAAGTTCCTGGCAAGCTGTGCGCAGAGTCAGTAAATAGATGGAACATATCTATTAAAATTCATATATGGCCCTGTTCGCTTGTCTTAAAAATAGTTTGTTCGGCTTCTTTTTTTAGCTGGAACAGTATTTTTCTCTCACAATAATTCAGCCGGAACAGTGTTTTTCAGCCAATTTCAGCCAAGTTTTAGACCAGCGAACGTGACCATAGTAATTTCGAATCAAGTATGATGAAGATATATTTTATTTTAAAGTTATAGTAATCAAACAGATCTACAACTTTGTATTTAATAACTTTTTTTATTTAAATTAATTTAGTGCACAAAAATCTGTTTAAAGTTTCCAGATTTTAAAATTATTTTTTTGTTGGATTTTTCAAATAATCTTGGACGGAGGAAAAGACCGAAACCAATCTTGCAGTACTAGAAGAGACATAGCTTTGTACGGAGTAATAGATTACCTTTTCATCTAAAATCATTTTGCGTTTGGTAATTCAGTTTTAAGTTTTCAGATTTTTTAATTAATTTTTTAAAGTACTTCTGATGGAGAAATATCCTAAACCAAAGTTGTATTACTCAAAGATGTATGAAACTTTGTAGTTGACTAAACTTTCTTTTGAAATCATTTAACACCTACAAATTATGTTTTCAAATTTATGATTGCAAAATTGATATTTTCTTGATTTTTTCGAATGACCTGAATCGGAGAAATGACCTCAACCAAAGTTGTAGCACATGAAAAAATATAAACTTTCTAATTCAATTTTTTATTTGAATCTGTTTAGAGGTCTCAAATACGCATTACAATATTCACTAAAGTGAATATAAAAGGAATGCATGTGCTCCTTAAACACAAATGACTTTGAGGTGCAGTGATTAACGAAGCAATGTGGACCAGCTAGTGGCCTATCCTGGTTTGAGATAGTTTTTTTTTTATATTTTTGTTCAGTTTTGAAATTCTAAAAAACAATTTTTAGAGTCAGCTAGGTTTGAGACCACCTTTAGAAATCAATCCAGAGATAGCTGGATACCCGCCTCTAGAAATCACTGATTTTTAAAAACACACAAACAGAGGTGGCCTAGAGCAGCTGCCTCTATATACCATCTACAACCGCCTCTCAAAAGGCTAGTTGTAGCAGTATATTTTATATATTTTTTTATAAAAGCAGAAGCGGGTAATTTATATGCAATAGGTATTATCTTTCTTAATGCCAAGGTGGGTAATAGAAGCAAATTTGACCCAATATGTCCTATATAGTCAATGATGATTATAGTCTACCGAAATGATTCCAGATGTTTTGGGTTTTCTATAGGACTTTTAAGATTGATCCTCCATTTTCTAGCACGTCTTATCACAATTAAACATACGATAATGCTTCTTATCAGACGTCTGACGTGTCAGATGCACCTCCTCCACTCATCTGCGTTCTATAACCCGCACTCATCCGCTCCCTTGCTCGCTTCTCTCCTCCATGCACTCATCCGCTGGCTCGCTCGCTCGTTGTCCGCCCCGCACGCGTCAGTGCTCCGAGCCTGCTAGCGCTCCCTAGGGACACGGACGCCGTGCTCGCGCCCAACTCGCTACCCGCCCGCCCACGCTCCCTCCCCCTCCCCTTCCGCGGCCTCCATGGTGGCCCCGCGCTCCCTAGCGAACCGATTCCCGCTCCCCCACCGGAGACGAGGACGATGACGACGGCTCCGACGAGGTAGGTCGGTCCTCCTCTGGATCTGAGCCCTCCTCCCTCCTCCTCTGGATATGAGCCCTCCTCGTCCTCGTCCTCCTCCTCCTCTAGATCTGAGGGACGTGACGGTGGCTAGGGTTCCAGCGAGCTCTGGGGTCCTATTCCCTCCTCCCTCCGGCAACCTCGAAGGTGATGGGCCAGGTGCTGGAGCAGCCTGCACCTCGAACCCATCCCCTTGCTGTTTCTACGCCTTTTGTTGTTTCTTCGTGTTGTAAGGGGAGTTTTTTTGGATGTTGCAGCAGATGATTTTCGAATGTTGCAATAGGGTAATTCATGTATTGCAGAAAGGGAGTTCCAATGTTGGGATTGTCGCAATAGGGGATTTTAATTGTTGAAATTACCTTTTTTAATTGTTGCAGCACTTAAAGGTGATTTTTGAGTTGTTTCCATTTCCATGTTTCATGGTTGATTTTTGCGACGTTGCAGTACTACTGTTTGAGATGTTGCAATACATCATTTTTTAATGTTGCAGTACATAGTTTTCGATGTTGCATTACATATATTTTCGATGTTGCACTACATAGTTTTGAGATATTGCAGTATTTATATTTCGATGTTGCACTACATAGTTTACATAATTTACGATGTTGCACTTGAAGTGTTTCGTGCTCTTGGGACAGGGGCACGGTGGAGAACAGAGCGCGGTGGGGAATTGGGACATGGGTGCGGTGGGGAACGGGGACAGGGCGTGATGGACGCAATTATATTCCAATCCGATTCTATTTGATTATTGTTTGCGGGGCGGGCGGGTTTGGGAACACGGGAGCCGCGTCTGGACGCATCTAGCGCGCCAGATGTCCGGGCGCTAGGAAAGCCGTTAAACATACAACGGTTAACATGTGATCAGTTTAAACCTTATCTTTAGCTCTGTGTTTAACCTATGAATCAACATGCTTATCGTTTACTTTCTACATTGTCTGTATGGTGGCACACATTATGCATTTGTACTTTGAGTTATTTTTTATAATAATAATGACATATATATTAGATAACTTAGAACCATATAGATGAGTGCTTTTGGATATTTTTTATACTCATAGATGTACGTGTGCACATTTTAAAGTTATTTTTATGATATTTTTAATATAGGGAAGGTCAGTATTTTATATTGATTTTGTTTGTTCGTCGTAAGTGTGCAATTTATTAGATGAAGTCGAGAGTGTTGCTTATAGGTTAGTTTTCATGATTGCATAGGTAGGTAATTTAGATTTTGATATTACGGGGTGTATTTAGGTTATTTTAACAATGAGAGAGGTGAATATTTTTAATAAATAGAATAGATTTAGTGGTTATATTATTAATGATAATTAAATTTTACCTAACCGATGGCTAAATGTTTTTCTATTTTTGTGAGATTTTTTGGATTTATATTTTTAGGATGTCTCATGAAAATTATCGTGGTGGCTTCGAATGAGTCCAATTAATACTGAAATAGCTAGTAAGATAAGATTTGGCTACACAAAATAAGAGTCATACTCCAGTTCTTAATTTAACCACATTGCCGAAGCGTCCACCTAGCATCAGTTAAGACGTGGACTCTACTACTCCTGCCTTCTTGCATCGCATGGTTACAACCACCATTTACTGTCTGTGTACACGCATTAGCCTGTTCTGGTTTGACCCGAGATGAGCAGGGTGTACATGAGGTAAGATGAGCGGGGTAATTTCGCGTAAAGTGGGTTTAGGCAACAGCAGGTTTCGTTTTCAAAAAGTCCTCCATTTTGAGTTCTAGCACTATCCGATAAAACGCTATATTAGCAGCTTCGTAATCACACAAGCTTGCATATTCGAAATTTCGAATCAATTATATGGTATTTCGGTTCGGGTCCACGGTACCCAAACCTTATCTTGAAAATGCAACACTTCAAGCAAAGTTTCTCTATAAATACCAGCAAGGTCATCACACAACCACCACCACGCACAGCTATAGCCTCTGCCACTGCCAGGCACACCGGACAGACCAGCTCTACCTGCCTGCTGGTTCGCAATCCGGCCGGCGCCCCACAAGCAAATTTGTGTCAAAAAAGAAAGAAAAAAAAAACATCGGTGGTGGAGCCTAGGTGAAAGCTACTTTGCCGCTCCCGACCATGGCATTCCTGCATGGGGCGGCGCGCCTCCAGTGCAGCCTGTTCCTCTGCCTCTCGCTGTCCACGGTGGCGCGTGCCGCGACGCGTCGCCATGAGTGGGAGGTCAGCTACCAGTTCAAGTCCCCGGACTGCGTACGGAAGCTCTCGGCCACCATCAACGGGCAGACGCCCGGGCCGACGATCCGCGCCACGCGGGGCGACACCGTGGAGGTGAAGGTGAGGAACTCGCTGCTGACGGAGAACCTGGCGATCCACTGGCACGGCATCCGGCAGATCGGCACGCCGTGGGCGGACGGCACGGAGGGGGTGACGCAGTGCCCGATCCTCCCCGGGGACACCTTCACCTACGCCTTCGTCGTGGACCGCCCGGGCACGTACATGTACCACGCGCACTACGGGATGCAGCGCTCCGCGGGGCTGTACGGCGTCATCGTCGTCGTCGCGGCGGACGACGACGCGGAGCCGTTCGCCTACGACGACGAGCACGACGTGCTGCTCAACGACTGGTGGCACAGCAGCACCTACGAGCAGGCCGTCGGGCTCGCGTCCGTGCCAATGGTCTGGGTCCGGGAGCCGCACTCGCTCCTCATCAACGGCCGCGGGAGGTTCAACTGCTCGGCGGCGGTGCCGGGGACCTGCAACGCCACCAGCCCGGAGTGCGCCACGCCGGTGCTTGCCGTCGTGCCTGGGAAGACCTACCGGTTTCGCATCGCCAGCGTCACGTCCTTGTCCGCTCTCAACTTTGAGATCGAGGTACGCACACATTTTCTCTCATTTGGCGCAAGCTTTTCGTTTATTTTCCCGTTGATTTGTTTGTTCAGGTTTCAGACATTTCAAAATACTAGCATTTTCGCGGCATTGCCCTGAGGAAGCTATAACAGCTAGTAACTGATACTGACGAAACATCACGCATTGATCTTATAGCAAGTGGTGCTTCATACAAATAACACTGTACCATACAAAATACCGTCAAGTCATAAGTGCAACAACTTTAGTCCTAAATCACATATATACTAAATACTACTAAAGACATTATGTTTTGACAAGAATAACGTGTAGCAAGTACAACTAATTAATAGTTGCATATATAAATACCAAACTATTAGATTCAACAATTACGTAATATGAACCTGTATTGTGGGACTCACCAAAAGGTCAGACGTAGAGAGGTCCTCCCTAACTGCTGGCCCTAGTGAAGAACCAGATCACACGAGATATTTTATGAACCGGTAGTTTAATATTTTTGTTATTACAAATGAAAATAGCAATTATCGGCTAATCTCTTCCTTTCGTGGAAATAACTATTAGCTAGGGTCGTCATAGTTACAAGGTGTATGAGATGAAATTTTGTTTCGCGTTGCACATAAGATATTTACATTGAAATATTTATATTTTATATGATATTTACATTGAAATTTAAAATAATTATTTGTTTACCGATCTAGTAACATAATAAATCTGATTATTTGTTCTATGGACAAATCTATAAAAAAGACCGGCAGGATAACATAGTTGGAATTAGGCAACATAATACTACTCTCTTTGTCCCAAATTATTAGACGTTAGCTTTTTTTGAAATATTTTTATTATGTATCTAAAGAGATGTATACCTAATATAAACGTTTTATAGTTTAAAATAGAGGGAGTATCTATGTAACATACCCGGTGCCCATGGGGCACACTCGAGGTCGCCTTCTATTGGTTAGTGTAACAACTATAACAAAAGAGTGAAGAGACGGCCGGTCAGCTCAGCACAGCGTTCTTTTAGAATCCTTTCTGTAGTCTGGTCTTTTCCTCACTAACCCTCGCATTCATTTGGTAGTACAAATACTGTTAAATTTATGCAAGCATCAACCACCATGAAAGGTGGAAACTGTACCGAAATTGGAGGTGTTGGACGACAATATATAGAAGGTTGTTGTTGACTCAATGGTTGTTTTCTCGGAGTTGCTCTTAGCTTACTAGTCATTTGCGTGGAAATACCAATTGAAGCTCATGTTTACTGTATATTCCAGCACGTCACAGCAATGAAGTTTCCATTGAACGACTCCAAGAGACTCTCTATATCATTCCTATATGCTAGGAGTAGAGGTTTTGGTGAAAAACTATCCTCCAACAACTTCTCTAAATGGTTATCCAAATGTAGTCATATTTTATTCTGGATTTTTCGCTAGCCAAAAATAGAAATATGCATGAGATATAGAAAAAAATATTGAAGAATGAAAAAATATAGAAAATGATTTTTATGCAAATCACTCTATAAATGATAACTTAGAGAGTAAGATTTAGAAAGGCTCTTGGAGATGCTCAACCGTAAATTCTGAAGCAACAAAACCCCACAAATTGTATCTTAGGATATATGTGTACACGTGTAGTTGTATTTGTATTTTTTTATAGTTTCACCAACGATTAATCAAATTAGTATTTTTTTAAATGAAAGCTATAAGTTTCAATGTACTATATCTCCATTTCAAATTATAAATTGTTTTGACTTTCTAAATAAATAGCTTTTACTACGTATCTATAAGGCGTAACATATATCTCAGTGCTATGCACGTAGCTAGAAAAGCCAGAATGACTTATAATTTGAAACGGGAGAGTAAAAAAAGTACCGTCAATAGATTTACGTTTTAAAAGGTTTACACAGTAAATTTGTTTTACGACTATATAGATGATAGAGTGGCCCAAATCTAACTTTAGCGTATTTAAAGATCTGCTCAAATAAACAAACCTTTCACTATTGAATGGAGCAATTGAAATGTAAATTTTGACCTTCAAAAAGTTTGTTGACCGCACGCATTGTCTATACCAATATATTGACCTGATCAAATAACTTGTCGTCTAATTGATCCACGGCATGCATCATGATGCTTTCAGGGCCACGAAATGACGGTGGTGGAGGCCGACGGCCACTGCGTGAAGCCGTTCGTGGTGAAGAACCTCAACATCTACTCCGGCGAGACCTACTCCGTGCTCATCAAGGCCGACCTGGACCCCAACCGCAACTACTGGCTCGCCTCCAACGTCGTAAGCCGCGAGCCTGCCACACCCACCGGCACCGCCATCCTGAGCTACAACGGTGACCGCGCACCGCCGTCGACAACCCCGCCCATGGGCCCGGCCTGGAACGACACCATGTACCGGTTCCAGCAGAGCGTGGCGACGGTGGCGCACCCGGCGCACGTCGAGCCTCCGCCGCCGCGCGCCAACCGCACCATCCTCCTGCTCAACACGCAGAACAAGATCGACGGGCACATCAAATGGGCGCTCAACGGCGTGTCCTTCGCGCTGCCGCACACGCCCTACCTGGTGGCCATGAAGCGGGGGCTCCTGGGCACCTTCGACCAGCGGCCGCCGCCGGAGACGTACACGCACCAGGGGTACGACGTGTACGCTCCTCCGCCGAACCCGAACGCGACGGTCAGCGACGGGCTGTATCGTCTGCAGTTCGGCTCCGTCGTCGACGTGGTGCTGCAGAACGCCAACATGCTGGCGCCGAACAAGAGCGAGACGCACCCGTGGCACCTGCATGGCCACGACTTCTGGGTGCTGGGCTACGGCATCGGCCGCTTCGACCCGGAGGTGCACCCGGCGTCATACAACCTGAAGGACCCGATACTGAAGAACACGGTGGCCGTGCACCCCTACGGCTGGACGGCGCTGCGGTTCAAGGCCGACAACCCTGGGGTGTGGGCGTTCCATTGCCACATCGAGGCCCATTTCTTCATGGGAATGGGAGTCGTCTTCGAGGAAGGCATTCACCGTGTCTCCAATCTCCCGCCGGAGATCATGGGATGTGGGGAAACCAAGGGTGGTCACTGATGATTTTACAGTTATATAGTTATATCATGTATAGAAAGTGTAGTAAATATTTTCTTTTCTCGGACAGTATTGTTTCGTCCATTGTTTTTTCTCACTACTACACAAAGGATCTCTACTGCTATAAAACAAGTCACCACCAACTGGTTATGGCATCTACCTCTTCATCCTTCGTGATCAACACGGTAAATAAAAGCAGAGGAACATAGAGACACTGAGCAGTGGAACTATTCAGTTTGGTGAGGGCTCAATAGAAAATGAACTAGGATTAGAATTCCTTCTCCCCATTTGCTCCCAGGTTAGAGTTCAAGTGTTTTATAACACTCCCTTTTGGGCCATCACCATGACATTCATACGTATCGTGAAAATTACATCTGAAAACCTAGTGAAAAATGCTTTTGGAGAAAAGAGTATATTACATTTGCAAGTTGCATTGCACATGTTGCGTCATTAAAAACTTTGTGAGTAACCTTCAAGTCAAAAGTCACATAGGGAAAAAGTGTACAACACTTAATCTTCTTGTTCATGTATTCTTTAGAATCTTCTATTTTTATGAATAGATGTCAATCTTAATGTTTTATGCATAAACTTCAATGTTTTAGAAAACACGATTTTAGTAGTTTACCTTCAAGGTAAGTTCATTCAAATATGCTCCCCTCGTAAAGCCATTCTTTGAACTTCGTTTAAGATAATTTAATTCATGATTTTCATAAATGTATGCATAAGTAATGGTGTATTCTTTAGAATCTTCTATTTTTATGAATAGTTGTCAATCTTCATGTTTTATGCATAAACTTCAATGTTTTAGAAAACATGATTTTAGTCATTTAACTTCAAGGTGAGTTCAATCAAATATGCTCCCCCTTGTAAAGTAATTCTTTGAAGTTCGTTTCATATAATTTAAGTCACAATTTTCATAAATGTATGCTTAAGTCACTACCGGAAACAGTGACTTTACCATGTGCTACAGGCACTCGGCAAAGACTAAAAAACACTCGGCAAAGGCTTTGCCGAGTGTAACACTCGGCAAACAGCACATAGCATCTGCAGTGTCGGCAAACAGCTATTTGCCGAGTGTTTTTTATCGCGCACTCGACAAATGATTTGCCGAGTGTCAAATTTGACACTCGGCAAAAAAAAGTGGTTTGCCGAGTGTTTTTCCTAAATACACTCAGCAAAGGATTATTGTTTGCCGAGTGTTTTTGGGAATTACACTCGGCAAACCTATTTTTCAAAAAAAAAAATATTTTTTTCTCAACATATTTCAGTTTAATAGCTGCCATACAAAACACTCTTAGTACACCATAATGCAGACCCAAGTTACAATGCTATAGTTCATGCAACTAACATACATGAAATAGATAGAAGTTTAGTAATTACTACTTCCTACAAGCCCTTAGACATCAACACAGTGGCTGCTACACATCCATTCATCTCCATATCCTACAGCCAAAACAAGAAAAATATAACGAATCATGAGAAATTTTGTTAAATATGCAGTAAAACAATATAGCTGATTGCTTGTCTAACGTCTTCGAATTAAAAGAGTGATCATAGAGAACACTACAAACAGGGATGGTTGAGAAAGAAAGAGCTAACCCGCTATATCTAAAACCAGGAATATAGTAACTAGAGCAAATCCGATTATTTACTTCAGTTCACAAAGCTACCTTATACTATATTGGGGTTCATTTATGCTGTACAGAATGAATGAACACTACAATAATCTCCAAATTCATTGTTTTGGCAATCTGATCACACTCTTAAAAATAATTCTTACACTTCCTTCAGCCCTAAGTGACAACTATATTCAGATCTACAGAAATGATTTTCAAAGAAGCTAAATAAGACCTGAAACATGTGAAAAACTGTAGGCATATGCATGCTACTTCATCAGTTCATCTAAGTAAAACTGTCCTTAGAAACATACGTGAAAACTTCATCCAAGCAAAACTATCTTTAGAAACAATAGTGAAAAGGAACATATTTTTAGAACCAAAAGTGTTCAGATATCTATGCAGGAGTAATTGCCAAATATAAATTGATAAAAGTACATGCAAATGTTAAAACAATTTATTAACCTATATCTAGGTAATAAGGCACAACTCAGTGAGGACAAATGGACTACATGTCTGTTCAGCAAATCAGTGAAAAATGCAGCTGCCCAATACAAATTCAGTCCCTATTGTTCAATTCAGTGTTCTAGCACCACTATAGATGGATAAATAAATTGCCTAAAACAATATAAAAGCATTTGCTTCTTGTACATCGTGCACTGTTGGATTATATCTCATATTGTGCACCTAAACCAGAGGCAATGTAATTTTTTAATGTCCACACAGTACAGGTAGTGCTTCACAGTGTGTAGTAATAGATGAGGCCAGCAGGTGTGTTGCTAAATTATAATCCATTATCTATTCATATTTCAGTTTAACTAACTATATCATTCAAATTCACCGTGAAATGGCTATCACAAACTTTTACCAAACTATTTAAAACAATGGACCAAATGTTCCACAAAACTGATGCGAAAGCACAACTTCTCGTACTTGATCAAGGCAAGAATCTCCAGCTGAGATCCCAACTTCTCTTCGGCTGCCTTCTCAGCCTTGATGCGGAGCTTAGCCAGTTGCTTCCTCCTCTCATAGGCAACCTTGGCCTTCTCCTTCCACTTCTCCTCAAGCTCCTGATAGAGCAAACAAGGGCAGTCAGATACGAGGACATGGTAGGATAAATTTCAATGTAAAAGAATACAGCCATAAAACATCAACAACTCCTACTGCCACTCTTAAGTGCTCACATGAACGGGGTCTTTCTAATTGCAATGTAATGGGCCTCAGAGATCTTGGTGCACATTAAGATCACCAAATGGAAAAACCCATCAAGAGTAGCAAATATTTTGATCACATCACAGGCACATCACAATATATAGACAAATGAATGAATCCATTTATAGGAGTTGGATGCAATGAGGCCAATGTAATAACTACATACAGAACCATACATAATGATGTGAAAATGATGTATCATCATAACAAATGTATGTATCAAATAATCAACCACAACGAGAAATGGCTTAGATTTACCCATTATCAGCATGACAACTGCAACTTAATTTCACCTAGATCTTAATTTAATTCTCTCACTCTAATGGGAATTGAACTGGCCACAGAACTGGTTGCTTGTACTGGTACAAGCCATCCTAGTTAAGCAGCAAACAGAACAAAATATCCCAAGTACCAGCTTATAAGCTGCTAAAGTGCAGAAGTTCTCTAATGGAAACTTGATTCATCACAGCCACTCAAGAGTAGTACAAAACAAAAAAGTCACAAGGCATAGTTAGGGAAGGGGAGAGTAGCGCAGCATGGGCTCCCTCGGAGGTAGCTGCAAGAGGTCCACCTACAGTGGCAGCACGCTCACCTGCGAGAGCTACAAACACTATGAACCAGTTACCAGTACATGATCCAGACCTAGGTCTAAACATGAGCAAATTAAATATGTCACTGGTAAAACAAGAAAGGAAGTCTAAGGAGTGGAGTTTAGAACACACTTTTGATATTTCAAGTCCAAATTAAATGTCATTGGTAAAATCTAGTGATACTTTCATTAGTTACTGATCAGGTACATCATGATAATTGTCAGATTCCATGTACATACTTGATATCTTACCTTAGAAGGGCATAGAATGACCACCTGACTGCAGCATCGTCGATTCAGATTTCAGAAGGTGTTGCATCTATACCTTCAGAGCAGCTCCATTTGATGAGGAAATGATAATCTAGCAGAGGGCAAAGCCATTGGAAAGGATAATTGGATCATCAGTTTCCATTGCAGATACATGTAGCAAGATACAAAGCTAATGAGAGATCACTAAACCGTAGACCCAATTGACATGGGTGATAAAATAAATATCAAAGTTAGTAGGCATAATACATGTACACACTTGTGATTACATCAGATCCGAATACAAATAGCTAAATAGCTCAAGTTAGGGTTCCGGTGCTCAATTTGGTACAACAGGAAGGGAAGAGAGGGAGCGGGCATACCTGGTGTGGTGGGTTCCCATCATCGGCAACGGGCCTGAAGAAGACATGGGAAGCTCGATGTAGGGTGGCGGTGGTACCTGACGGACGGGCACCGTGTCCTGCTTCTCCTCGCCCGTTGGCGGCAACCACGCCGAGGCCACACATGGTGCCCTTCCGTGTGGAGGAGGGAAGCGCCGACGACCAGATTTGGAGGAGGGAGGTGCCACCGGCCGGATCTAGAGGACGGAGGTGCTACCATGGGTGGTGGCAACGGTCGTGTGTGCTACGGTGGCGTTGGCATCTTGGGCGCAGGTGGCCAGGCGGTGCGGGGGAGGGGGGAGGGGGTGGATCCGGTGGGGAAGAAGAAGAGGAGGGAGGGGAGGGGCCGGCCGTCGGCAAGGAAGAAGAAGGGGAGGGAGGGGAGGGGTCATCAGCCGGTGGGGAAGAAGAAAGGGAAGGAGGGGAGGGGCTGGCCGCCGGTAGGAGGAGGGGAGGGAGGGAGTGGGCGGCGGTGGAGGAGGGGATCTCGCCGGGCGGCGGAGGAAGGGGGCGGGTGCGGGAGGAGGGGGGCGGGTGTGGGGGGCTAGGGAGGGGAGGGGTGGGTGCGGGAAGAGGGGGTGTGTGCGTGAGGGAGAGGAAGGGCAGGTGGGTTTTTTTTCTTCGTTTTTTGCTTTGTCGAGTGTTGTTTTTGGACACTCGGCAAACCTCCCTTTTTGCCGAGTGTTTTTTGTGACACTCGGTGAACCCTCTATTTGCTGAGTGTTTTTTGGTTGACACTCAGTAAACCCCAATCTTTGCCGAGGGGTTTTTTGCCGAGTGTTTTTAGGATAGCACTCGGCAAAGAATTTGTTTGCCGAGTGCCTGAGAGAATGCACTCGGCAAACATAAAAACACTCGGCAAATTTGAGGTTTTCGGTAGTGAGTAATGGTATATAGAATCACAATACTATGTCTTTCAAAGACTAGCCTTGCAATTATTTTTAGAACTATGAAATGAGTAAATAGCAGCAATATATTTCATGCATAAATGGCCACTTTTTAGTTGTGCAATACAAAAAAAACTATCCTTCTAGGTATCTAAATCCATTTAGAAGATTATGATGGTAAATGAGTTACAATATTAGATATCTTCTAGATATTATCTCAAGTCTCATTCCATAGTTTGAATACATGTAACTCTTTTCTTAGTACATTCTCCAATTATATGTTCTACAAATCTATGGAATTTGAATTGTACCATAAAACCAGTCTTGCATT
This sequence comes from Miscanthus floridulus, assembly GCF_019320115.1. Classification (NCBI taxonomy): domain Eukaryota; kingdom Viridiplantae; phylum Streptophyta; class Magnoliopsida; order Poales; family Poaceae; genus Miscanthus; species Miscanthus floridulus. The sequence continues at coordinate 70,565,435 of NC_089583.1, read as the reverse complement.
TGGTATTTAGGGGATAATTTAATTGCTAATATCACCAATATTCTTATGTATTTTGTGGTATTTAGGGGATATCACCATTTCATTGCTATCTTTACACCATGCAATTTATGAGTGTTTTATAAGGCACGTTCATGATATTCTGATTTCTCATTCGCTTTCACTCTTGTCTATGTTCACTTCTAGGATCAACGTTGTTTATTCAAAAATTGTCCAATAAATCCTCATGGATTAATTCCTTCAAGGATATTCTCATTTGCAAGCAAAATGATTTCTCTTCTATCATATATATTCTCTACTGCATGAGAGATTGTCATGTGACATACACAATTCATTGACTTTATTTCTTCTACTGCTTGACATTTTTAGACATAATTGCTCCTATAAGAAAATGGCACCTTGCTTTGTCTATTAAGTGATTTTGGTGTTTGAATGACAACAGGACCATTTGGACTAACAATGTGTGCTAATATACAAGGTTAAGTTCAAATGGATGCAAGGTTGGCCTAAACTTAGGCAACATGAAGATCGGAGAGATCAACACCTCGAGCAAGACATTATAAGCTATGTTGAAGACCTACAAGACATGCTAGAAATTCAAGACACCAAGAAGTAGAAGCCAGACAAAAAGACAAAAGAAAGTGAAGCCATTGATGCCAAGGCAAAGAGATGAATGAATTGGTCTTGTCTCATGATTTTGGATTTGCTCAAATTGATATCATATCAGTTCAAAGTTTTAGAGTTCTTCATTAGCTTTCTAAAAAGTCCAAGATCACCAAAATCGAAGTTTGGAGCAAAAAGTTGCGCCCTGTTGATGGCCACTAAATGCTAAAACTAACCATCAACATGTGAAAGCCCTAATTTGGTTTTGGCTAATTGATTAAACTTATTGGACTAACCCTATGCTCTAAGTGTGTAGATGAGATAGGTTGGTCCAAGTCCAGGTGATGGAGCTAGATGGCACTCAAGTGATGGACATGGTCAAAAGATGCTGATCTAGTGCTCCAACTTGAAAAAGAAGAAAGAGAAAAACAAAACCCTATGGAGATCAAGGCAAAGGTATAAATGGGGATTTTGTTTTGTAGGTCAAGATGTAATAGAGTGCGTGATCGGACTTAGGATAGATGGTCGTACTATTAAGAGTGGAGCTCTTATCGGACAATTTGGTCATCTAGTGCCACTAGATGTTGGATCTCTATGCATATGTGTTTAGGCCTAGTGCACAATAGAGAGGAAGCAAAAAAAAGTTTATGAAAAATATTTTGGGAATGCTAACTTGGATCTAAATATAATTGTGAAAATATTTGAGAGTTAGCAACGCTTGTAGTGGAGAACTTGGACTCTTGGTGCTACCATCTCGGTGGCACCGGACCCACCATCTGGTGGGTGTCGGACAGGGTCGGCCGAGCGACCAAGTCTCGCGTGCTGCATAGCCAGGCACGTGTGTGACTGGTGTACACCGGACTGGCTGTTCGGTGCACTGTTTAGTGCTCCGCCCTATTTTTCCAAAGAGCAAGGAAAACATAAACATTAGTGAAATAGGTCACCAGACAGGGCATCCGGTGTGCCAAATAGGGCACCGCCCTATTTTTCCAGAGACTAGCGAAACCAGGATGATCGCTAACAGAGTTCATCGGACTAGCCATCCAATGCGCCGGATAGGGTGTCCAGTGCCACTGACATGCCAACTGTCGAATTTTTCTGACCGTTGAAATTGTCGTTGGAATGCACTGGACCGGCTGTTTGGTGCTACTGTTCCTATTCGGTGCCCACACAGAATCTACTCGAAAGGGGTAATAGCTCTATTTTAGGGTAGGGGTTATAAATACCCCCCTTGGCCGGCCATGGCCACTCTCTTGGGACCCCAAACTGTTGAGCAAACTCATTGGTAGCAAAAGACCACAATCAACTCACTTGCATCACTTGGGATCACATTTGTCAGTGAGATTAAGAGTCTCTAGTGCATTGCATCGATTTCTTGTATCTTGTGGCACTAGTTGGGCGCATTGGGCTAGTGGATTTCTTGTTACTCTTGGTGATTGCCATCACCTAGCCAACCGAGAGCTTGGAGGATCGTTGAGCGGAAGTGGTGATTGTTTCTGGCTCCGATCGATTGATTGTGAGGGGTTCTTGTGCCTTCCCCATGGGGGACTTATAACAACCCAAAAATCCATACACTAAAAATACCAACTACAAATTTTTTCTTAAAAACTCCCATGTGTTGATGAGTGTCATGTATAGAAACCCAACCTAAGAGATGCATTAGGTCTAACCCCAACCCAAGTTAACACATAAGCATGGCATGTCATTAGTTAATTGTGTTTATTTAAATTCTAACAAATAAAGTGTTGCATACATTGATTATTCAAAATGTGATTTGGATTTCCATTTGAGTTATGATATGCTTAACAACCCCAATGAATATGGTGCACCAATTTGGAATCCAAATTTAAAAACCAAATTTGAATTCAAATCAAGGAAGAAGAAAAAGAAAACAGAAGAAGAAAAAGGGAAGAAGAAGGCCTCGCAGGCTCGGCCTGCTCGGCCCGCGCCAGCCAGCCAGCCCAACCGGCCTACCAACCCCCTTCCTGTCTTCCCAGCATGCGCGCGTAGCCCACGAGCCGGCCTAGCAAGCCCGCGCGCCCTCCGCTCGCCTGCTGCCGCTGCCACGCGGGCCCCGCATGTCAGCCCTCCTGTTCATCTTCTCCACGCCACGCTCAACCGCCCGCGCGACCAAGAGCCGACCGCGGTGGCAGGGGCGGGCTAGGGGATCACACCCGGGGCATGACTCTGTCCCCCTTGCGCCGCGCCCACGCAACCCCGCACCACCATCTGATGCGGTGCACACGCCTCCACCGTACGATGCCAGCCGCCATGGGAGGCATGGTGCTCGGATATAAAGCCAGCCCGCACGCCCGGCGCCTTAGGCTCTCCCTCAGCCTCCGCTGCTGCTTGGTGGCCCAGTAGCCGCACCGCACCGAGAGTAGACGGCAGAGAAGGAGATCGTGAGAGGAGGATCGGAGCCCCCGTGCGCTGCCGAAGTCGCCGGAGCCGAGGGTGACGCCGTCGTCATCATCACGGTCGCCGGTCGGCACTGCACGGCTTGTGGAGCTACATGGCCGCAACTCGTCACTGCACCACCATCCCCTCTTCCACAACACCTACGGTGAGCCCCCCGGTTCTTCCCCTGCTCGCTGCCGGACCTTGCTACTCTAGCCATGGCGCTCCCTACCGTGAGCGCGTAGGCCAAGGCCATCTCCGGTCTCTAGGCACACAAGCACAACACCCTCCCACACACACCGTGACCACCTCCGAGCCCTTGGACGCTGTAGACCCTCCAAGCCCCATAGACGCCAAAGCAGAGCACTCGCTCGCCGCGCTCGCAACGCCACCATCGTGGCATGGCCACCGCTGGCGCACCAGACCACCAGCTAGAGCACCGTAGTCCCTTGGCTAGAGCACCAGACCACCGGCCAGAGCACCACAGTCCCTTGGCTAGAGCACCAGACCACCGGCCAGAGCATCGCCACCACTGGCCAGAGCACCAGACTATCAGCCAGAGCACCGCCACCATTGGCCAGAGCACCAGACCACCATGCCCAGTACCGCTGGGAGTGCCTGGCACCTCCTTGACTTGCCTACCCTATTCGTTGGAGCCACAGGAAACACCCGCGACCACGCGGTTGTTTTCCCCCTCGCTGGAGCCCCATAGTTCACCGTGCGCCTCGCCGTCATCACCATGTCGCCATGGCCACCGGGGAGCCCCTACCATCCACCTGGAAGCACGAAGCCCTGCCTTGAGCCCTGGACGCCCACGCCGCGTCCCCGTGGAGCCGTAGAAGCTTACACGCCCCATCAGGGCACTTCACCATGGTCGTAGCCACCTCACCGGTGCCGCCGTCGTGCCTAGAAGGCTGCCGCCATGGCCGGCACACCACGGGACCCCACACGCCATGGTAACCCCACCAATGAAGACGCCGAGGCTCGACGGAGCCTCCACCCACGTCAATTGCACACCAGTGCCACCATAGAGGCTCACCAGCGAGCACGTCGCTGGCGGGAGCACAGCTGTGGGAGAAACAGGGAGACTCCCCTCGTCGGCTGTCCGCGCCTGCACTCGGTGCACGTGAGCCGAGCCGAGGGAAAAGACAGTGGACTCGGTCCACCATGGACCCTGTCTTAGGTCCATGGACCGTGAACCTGCGTCCACCATGAACCACGCACCGTAAGCCAGCACTATGGATGAAGCCCAGTAGAAGCCCACGGCTACGACGTGGCAGCGTCACAGCTTGCCATGTGGTGGGCCAAGCCCGGCCCAGATCCAGCCCTGCCCAGGCCCAGTCAAGACCCGGCCCGTATTGACCGTTGACTGGTCAATGTTGACCGTTGACCTAGCCCCACATGTCAGTAGCACAGACACTCTAGACCCACATGTCAGATGTTGACGTCATGCTGACGTCACACAGGACCCACACGTTAGAAGCCAACCCAGCTAGGGTGACTTCATGCTGATGTCATGATGACATCAGCTGCTGACGTCAGCAGCCCTGGCCCCACACGTTAGTGACCCTAACCGTTGACCATAGACCGTTGACTGTTGACTCATCATTGACTGACGTTGACTTTGATCGGACCCACATGTCAGTGACCCAAGAGCCCTGGACCCACCTGTCAGAACTGATGACGTTGCTGATGTCATGCTGACGTTAGTTGGACCCCACCTGTCAGCTCGAAACCAAGACAATGATGTCATGCTGACTTCATGCTGACGTTAGCATGCCACGTGGACCAGTCACACCATGACACGTGTCAGCCCAGGATTAATTCAGCCTTTATCCAATTTCAGAAATGATTTAAACTTTAGAAATTCATAACTAATTCATATGACCTCGGAAAAATACGAAACTAGGACCAAAATTCATCTAAAATCAAGCTCTACGCAATGAACCCATGTTTGAGTGCATTTGGCTCTTTTGAATTTCCAATGCTTCTTTGTGCTATTCTATAGACGTTGCTAACGTGACTATAATGCGAACGATGCAGACTCGGAGGAGAACCTGACGGACGAGGACTGTGAGTACCATGAGGAGAACGGAGATGACTACATTGAAGGTGCCACATCCCACCCAATCTCGTAGCACCTATTACGCATGGCTAACATAGAACTGCTATCGCTTTACTTTACTGCTATAGTCATATTATGATAGGACTTGCATGGTAGTATGCTTACTTGAAGGCCTTTACCTTGACGCAACCTTACCCCTGCATACCCTGCTATTAGGCTAGACACACGCTTACTGCTATATATTTCATTACTTATACTTCTACTATGCTTATACTACGTGCGTGGTGGAAACTGGTGTTACCTGGACTATGGGGAGAGTGCTGCATGTGTGACTTGGGTGTGTGAAGGGTGAGGGTTGTGTCGACCAAGTTGGAGTATACGATGAGCCTGGGGCAAGTCTTGCTATGGGATGCTACCTAGGCACCCCTAGAAATGGATACCTATGGTGGGTAAATGGTATATGAGGTGGTCCTGGGTGTGAACCTGTGATGGGAGGAGCCCAGAATGGAGGTGCTGTGGTGGCACAAAAAATGGAAACCTTGATGAAGACATTCTAGCTTGGTCAACCCTAAGGACTTACTAGTACTCAGATTCACCGAGAAGCCTTACGTACCACTCGCCCTATATGGTGCGGGATGGCTGTACTACTTGGTAGGATATTGCCACTACTGCTAGGTTGATAGCAGACAGTGTAAGGAGGTACGAGGCACAGAGGATTTCCCCCCCACACCCTTCCGAGACTTCATGAAGACCTTGTGGACCTAGCTCATGACTCACAGTTTCAGCCACCCCAGACTTGACTTGGGGTGAACTAGGGCTGAATGGTAGAGTGGCATTATCCTAGGCTAGCAAGTGGCCAGAATCAGCCTAGTTGATGACGGTCAGCAAGGAAGGCGGATCTTGTGGTTATGTAAAACCTCTGCAGAGTGTATGGTTGGTCGATCGATACATGTGCTGACTTGTCAGCTATGGACCTTTCCTAGGTTTCGCTTAAACTAGATAGTGAGATGAGTCCTTCTCTTCTTCCCCGTGAGAGAGAGTCGGTCATAGCTAGGGGCTACGGGCCTTGAGACAGTGCCGAGAGGGAGTTGGCCTATCGACTGAGTGATGGTATGGTATGGTGATGATACGGAGATGGTGGTATGTCGATCCCAGGATCGAAACCTAGCTCAGAAAAGGGAATGGAGTGGAATGTGTGTGGAATGGTGTTAAAACTTGACAAACTATTATTATTTACTTGATATGCTAATGCATAGGAAACCCTAGCTTTATAGGTTCCTTTGTCTATGTCCAACTTGCATCCAATTTCCACAAAGCAATGCTCATAGGGATGGGAGTGGCCAGTACAAATCGTACTGATAAATTTTGGCACATAGGTTCTGCTGAGGAGTATAGCTCCGAGGAGTTTGACGGATGAGGGGTTCATGCCTACGCTCGAGTTTGGTGATCTTATCTTCAAGCTGTTCTGAATGAATGCTACTTTTGATTCTGCCAATACGACGATGTAATAATTTATGTAATTCTGCACTATTTATACTCTGATATTATCATTGTATGGATATGATATTCGACTGGAATTTGGGTAATATGATCTACAACGGTCTTATTACACTTTGACGCTGTGGATTTCCCTTCACGGAAATCGGGGTCGTTTCAGTTGGTATTAGAGCCATACTTGACCATTGGACGAAACCCTTAGAAATGGACGATAGAATAGGATGTGAACAGCCCTTCTTTCGGTTATATACCGACCCTGCATTTACTTTTATGCAAGGCTTATCTATTATGGACCTACTAACACCTGTTCCTTAAAACATGCAGATGGCAACGAACGACGATTGGCCGCCTCTAGGACCGCTACCTCTGGACCATGCCAAGCTTACCTTCGACCTATGTGAGCTCAAGGGTTTTGCACAGACCCTCTGCCGAGTTCTCGTCACGTTAGGTGTCCCCGATGAGCTTGTCAAGGTCACCTGCACCGGGAAGCCAGCTCAGGAAGGAGGAATTGAAGGACCGATTGTCACCTTAGTCGAGATCCCAACTAGTACTACCTTACCTTCTGTCCTAGCTTCCACCGAGTTGACTATAGAGGACACAGTCGAGGAGGGACTACGAGCTATCTCACACAAGGCACTTCACAGAGTGATGAGGGACCACTATGAGCACCTGAAGACAACTGAGTTCTGTCTACTTCCCTAGGCCCTCAATCTCTGCCTTACCCCCAGTGAGTAGAGTTTCACAGCCGGCAGAGTTATCCTTGTCGAGGAGGATAGATGCCTCCACGTCTTAGCTATCCACCTACTGGAGCAGGACAGGTATGTGACCCAGCTGGAGCAGAGGAGATGTCAGGACTAGGCCCTTCAGTGGGAGTACCAGGAGTAAGACTTGCAGGGAACATAGGAGCGAGCAAGTCTACTTGAGACAGTTGCCAAGCTACAGGACGAGCTCAACCATCATGAAGAAGTCCACAGAGCCAAGGTCGCTGACTTATAGGACAAAGCAGCCGACCTAGGCAACAGGAACTACTACCTCGATAGCAAGGTCTTGGAGTTGCAGAGTGAGTTGGATGACAAGAAGGCCGAGTTCAACCACAGAGGAAACAGAGATAGATCCAAGGGGATTGATATGCTGAAGATCTAATCTCAGAACAAGACCCTAACTCAGAAGCTAGAAGAGTTCAGGAAGAAGGCCGTTCGCAACTAGGGTCACCTGATCGAGGCACTCAGGTAGACTAAGTACCTACAGGATAAGTGTGAGAGGACATGGCAGGCTTGGCAGAAGTCTGACAGGAAGCGCCTCAGGGAGATGAAGGGTATGTGGGATCAGCTACCCAAGGAGGTTCGCAGCAAGACAAAGCCTAGGATAGAGGAGTTTGAGTTAGCCCCGACTCGCCTTAACCTAGATGCCTACCCTACCTTACCTAGAGCCAAGCCTACTGAGGAGCTCACCAAGGCCTTGAAGTATGTGTCCTGACTTCACAATTCAAACGAGGAGATCGAGATCGAGAACAGTCGTATCCCGGCTGTGGTGTACGAGTTAGAGTAGAATGACCCTGCGTGGTCATGAGTCATGTCAGTAGCTTCCGTAAGTTGTACCCCATGATGTACCCCTTATGAGATGTATTATGAGACATTATGCATAGTATGATTCTCACACATCTTCAAGTGTAGCTACTGGAGATAATGCTATGTAATAAAACCCATGTAATGAATGTTTTGGATCTTATTGCATCTTATGGATCTTATCGCTTCTTTGTAATGAGTGTTGGATAGTATAAATGTTTTTCTTTAAATCGTCAAAATCACATAATCATATTGAATTATAAGCACTTATGGCACAAGCACTAAATTCTCTATGATCCGTGTTGCAGATGCCAAACCGTCGATCCAATCGCCTAATGAACCGTGGATGTGCGGCCACCCCTGAACCAGCTGAACCAAATGGGGGACATGGTGGCAACAACCGTGGTTGTGGCCATGGCTGTGGACGAGGAGGGATACCCTTCCACCTAGAGAATACCCCACCGCCTGAGGAGAACATTCCTCCACCACCACCACCGAACCTGGCAGAAGTGATGGCACAACAGACCCAACTTCTTGCAGCTCTTGTTGAAGGAGCAAACCATCGCCAGAGAGATCAGCAAAATGATTTCCAAAGGAAGCTAGAGGGATTTCTGAAGCTAAGGCCACCTACCTATGATGGCACCGACCCTGACCCGCTTGTGGCCGATGACTGGCTCAAGGAGATGGAGAAGAAGCTTGACCTCACCACTTTCACCGACGATGAGTGTGTTGGAGCTACCACACACTGGCTCACAGGTGCAGCACGCGCCTGGTGGGACAGTTTCAGTGATTCCCATGAGGACCCTACCAACATCTTGTGGGATGAGTTCGCCAAAGCATTCACTGAGTATCACATTCCCAAGGGTATCATGGAGGCCAAAGCCAAGGAGTTCCGCAACATCAAGATGGGAAAGGACAGGGTGACTGAGTACACTACTCGTTTCACCAACCTTCTTCGCTATGCACCTTCCTATGTTGTGAACTCTGAGAAGGAGAAGCTGTATTATTACCGCAAGGGACTTAACCCGCACATCAAGTTGAAGTTTGGCGATATTGAGAGCAACACATTGCATGCTCTGGTAGATCGCTGCATCTAGATTGAGAAGGACCATGTTGAAGCTGGAGAATAGTACAGGGAGAGGAAGCGTAAGCCTAAGGAGTCTCTCCGTGGTCGTGATCGCAAGAGGTTCCGTAGAGATGCACCATCCAGGGAACGCTCTCGCCACAACAGGGATGACAACCCTAGATCGAGTAGGGGTAGTGGAGGCTACACCGCCAAATACTCCTGCCCTGCTCAGGATCGTTACACTCGGGATCATTATGCTCAGGACCACAACACTCATGACCATTTCAACCGTCCTCGCTCAGCAAATGAATGCCCAGCACAGAACTGCTCTGCCCAAAGCACTAAAAACTAGAAGGCACCCGCGCCAACCCCTACAGGCGATACGCCTTTCACCTACTTTGCTTGTGGCCAACCAGGTCACAAAGCCACTGAGTGCCCTCAGAACTTAGCTGCTCAAAAGTCTCAGTTCAAGGGATCTGCCACTCATGGACGTCTCAACCATCTGGACGCCGAGGAAGCACAGGCTACCCCTGACGTTGTGTACGGTATGTTTTTAGTTAATGGCAATACTGCATTAGTTCTATTTGACTCTAGAGCAACCTGTTCATACATATCATCCAAATTTGCACGAGAACATGACCTACCTATAACCCCACGTGAAAAGCCTATCATCACCAGCTCACCTTTGGGAGACCTAAAGTGCACCCACATCTATAAGGGAGTGAGTCTTACCATTGAGGGTCTTATCTTTAAAGCCGACCTAACCCTATTACCTTCCACAAACCTAGATGTCATCTTAGGCATGGATTAGCTAACCACTCTCCGAGGTATCATATCATGTTCACCTAGATATGTCCAAGTGACCCACCCATCAGGCCAAGTCATTAGATGTGAACCCTAGTCCGGAAAGTCCACCTCTATCTTGTGTGCCCTTAAAGCGAGATCCGAATCACAAAAAGAGGAGAAGACAGTTCATGATGTGCCTATGGTCAGAGACTATCCTGATGTATTCCCTGAAGAATTACCGGGTATGCCACCAGACCGTGATGTAGAGTTCATCATTGATCTTTTGCCGAGAACAGGACCTATTGCCAAGAGACCCTATCGCATGTCAGTTGATGAACTGGCCGAGCTCAAGAAACAGCTTGATGAGCTCATCTTGAAGGGATATATCAGACCCAGTGCTTCACCCTAGGGATCCCCTGTTCTGTTTGTTAAGAAGAAGGATGGCTCAATGAGAATGTGCATTGATTACCGAAACTTGAACGCAGTCACCATCAAGAACAAGTACCCCCTACCAAGGATTGATGATCTACTTGATCAGCTTCGAGGTGCCAAGTATTTCTCCAAGATTGACCTCAGATCTGGCTATCATCAGATGAAGATTCGAGAGAGTGACATCCCGAAGACAGCTTTTGTGACTAGGTATGGGCAGTTTGAGTTCACCGTGGTGTCCTTTGGACTCACGAATGCTCCCGCATACTTCATGAACATGATGAATAAGGTTTTCATGGATGATCTGGATAAGTTCGTGGTGGTATTCATTAATGACATCCTTGTCTATTCATCCACCGCTGAAGAACACGAACATCATCTAAGAACGGTGCTTGAGAAACTAGCCCAACATCAGCTCTACGCAAAGTTTAGCAAATGTGAATTTTGGCTATAGGAAGTTGCCTTCTTAGGCCATGCACAGCTGAAGGTGTCACAGTTGACCTAGCCAAAATTGAAGCCATGAAAGAATGGGATCAACCCCATAATGTGATAGAAATTAGAAGTTTCTTGGGATTGGCTGGATATTATCGCCGATTCATTGAGAACTTCTCCAAGATCATCCGTGCAATGACCAACCTTCTGAAGAAGACTAAGGAGTTCGAATGGACGCCCAAGTGCGAATAAAGCTTCCAGGAACTGAAACTGAAGCTTACCACAACTCCTGTGCTAGCCTTGCCGGATATCAGCAAAGATTTCGTGGTCTATTGTGATGCATCCCGTCAAGGACTTGGTTGTGTACTGATGCAAGATGGAAGAGTGATAGCTTATGCTTCTCGATAGTTGAAAGAACACGAGAACCGTTACCCTACTCATGATCTCGAGTTAGCAGCAGTTGTGCATGCCTTGAAGATCTGGAGACACTACTTAATAGGCAACAAGTGTGATATCTATATGGATCACAAGAGCTTGAAGTACTTTTTCACTCAGGAAGATCTAAATATGAGGCAACGCCGATGGCTATAATTGATCAAGGACTATGACCTAGAAATTCACTATCATCCGGGAAAAGCTAATGTAGTCGCAGATGCTCTCAGTCACAAGAGTTACTGTCATGCCTTGATCACTGAATCCATACCACCTGAGCTCAAGGAAGAGATTGATGATTTCCAACTTGAGATACTACTGCATGACTTGTTGAATGAGCTCCGCATATAGTATGATCTCACAGATCGCATCCGTCAAGCTCAGAAAAGTTGTGAAGAGATCGAATATCTCCATGGTCTGATGAAACTAGGCTACAAGACCAACCACCAAGAGGATGAACAAGGAACCATCTGGTTCAAGAACAGAATCTATGTTCCATCTGACCCAGTACTACGAGAGGAAATTCTGTCAGAAGCTCATGATTCCAAGTATTGTATTCACCCTGGAGGTTCAAAGATGTATCAAGACTTGAAGAAACACTTTTGGTGGAAAGGCATGAAGACAGACATTGCAGGGCATGTGGCACATTGTGACACCTACAACAGAGTCAAGGCTAAACATCAAAGGCCTACAGGATTGCTAAAGCCTCTTGACATTCCCGAGTGGAAGTGGGAGAGTATATCCATGGATTTCATAGTTGGATTGCCCCGTTCGCAGAAAGGCAATGATTCCATCTGGGTGATTGTTGATCACTTGACCAAGATTGCTCACTTTGTACTAGTTAATACCAAGACCAATGCCGAGAAATTAGTAGATCTATATGTTGAACATGTTCTCAGACTACATGGAGCTCCCTCTAGCATTGTATCTGATCATGGTCCTCAGTTTGTGTCCCGATTCTAGGAAGCTCTGCACAAGTCCATTGGAACCAAACTTGATTTCAGTACCGCTTATCATCCATAGACAGATGGACAGACAGAACGAGTAAATCAAATCTTAGAAGACATGCTTCGTGCTAGTGTACTGAGTTATGGCTCTGATTGGGAGAAATGCCTACCTTATGTAGAGTTCTCTCACAACAACAGCTACCAAGCCAGTATCAAGATATCGCCATTTGAAGCTCTGTATGGTAGGCCTTGTAAGACACCTTTGATGTGGTCCCAACCGGGAGAAAGATCATTCTTTGACTCCGCTAAGATTCAAGATGCAAAAGAAGGAGTTGCGCAAGTAAAGGAGAATTTGAGGATTGCTCAAAGTCGATACAAGAGCTATGCTGATAAAAGGAGAAGAGAACTTGAGTTCAATGTGGGAGATTTCGTCTATCTCAAGGTATCCCCGCTACGTGGAACTATCAGATTCCATGTGAAAGGAAAGCTTGCCCCTAGATTTGTTGGCCCATACAAGATTTGCAAGAGGATTGGAAAGCTCGCCTACAAACTTGAGCTACCCGAGGAATTGATAGGTGTACATCCCGTATTCCATGTCTCACAGCTGTGCAAGTGTTTGAGAGTGCCCGATGAAGTAATCCCGACTGGTACACTTGACATTCAAGATACACTTGAGTATAAAGAACATCCTATCAGAATTCTAGGAAGAGATACCAAAGAGACCCGAAGCAAAACTATTCCTATGTGCAAGATCCAATGGAGCAATCACACAGAGAGAGAAGCAACATGGGAGAAAGAGTCTGACCTCTGGCTACACTATCCTTACCTTTTTGAAGAGTACGTTATGCTTTAATCTCGGGGGCGAGATTCTGTTAAGGGGGTATGACTGTAACAACCCAAAAATCCATACACTAAAAATACCAACTACAAAATTTTTCTTAAAAACTCCCATGTGTTGATGAGTGTCATGTATAGAAACCCAACCTAAGAGATACATTAGGTCTAACCCCAACCCAAGTTAACACATAAGCATGGCATGTCATTAGTTAATTGTGTTTATTTAAATTCTAACAAATAAAGTGTTGCATACATTGATTATTCAAAATGTGATTTGGATTTCCATTTGAGTTATGATATGCTTAACAACCCTAATGAATATGGTGCACCAATTCGGAATCCAAATTTAAAAACCAAATTTGAATTCAAATCAAGGAAGAAGAAAAAGAAAACAGAAGAAGAAAAAGGGAAGAAGGCCTCGCAGGCTCGGCCTGCTAGGCCCGCGCCAGCCAGCCAGCCCAACTGGCCTACCAACACCCTTCCTATCTTCCCAGCACGCGCACGCGGCCCACGAGCTGGCCCAGCAAGCCCGCGCGCCCTCCGCTCGCCTGCTGCCGCTGCCACGTGGGCCCCGCATGTCAGCCCTCCTGTTCATCTTCTCCACGCCATGCTCAACCGCCCACGCGACCAAGAGCCGACCGTGGTGGCAGGGGCAGGCCAGGGGATCACGCCCGGGGCATGACCCTGTCCCCCTTGCGCCACGCCCACGCAACCCCGCACCACCGTCTGATGCGGTGCACACACCTCCACCGCACGATGCCAGCCGCCATGGGAGTCATGGTGCTCGGCTATAAAGCCAGCCCACATGCCACTCACGCCCGGTGCCTTAGCCTCTCCCTCAGCCTCCGCCACCGCTTGGTGGCCCAGCAGCCACACCGCACCGAGAGTAGAGGGCCGAGAAGGAGATCGTGAGAGGAGGATCGGAGCCCCCGCAAGTTGCCAAAGTCGCCAGAGCCGAGGGCGACGCCGTCATCGTCATCACGGTCATGGGTCGGCACTACATGGCTTCTGGAGCTACACGGCCACAATTCATCACTGCATCGCCATCCCCTCTTCCACAACACCTACGATGAGCCCCTGGTTCTTCCCCTGCTCGTCGCCGAACCATGCTACTCTGGCCATGGTGCTCCCTACCATGAGCGCATAGGCCAAGGCCATCTCCGGTCTCTAGGCACACAAGCACAGCACCCTCCCACGCACACCGCGACCACCTTCGAGCCCTTGGACGCTGTAGACCCTCCAAGCCCCACGGATGCCGAAGCAGAGCACTCGCTCGCCGCGCTCGCAACGGCACCATCATGGTGTGGCCACCGCTGGCGCACCAAACCATTAGCCAGAGCACCGTAGTCCCTTGGACAAAGCATCAGACCACCGGCCAGAGCACCGCAGTCCCTTGGCCAGAGCACCAGACCACCGGCTAGAGCACCGCCACCACTGGCCAGAGCACCAGACTACCGCCCAGAGCACCACCACCACCGGCCAGAGCACTAGACCACCATGGCCAGTACCACTAGGAGCGCCTGGCGCCTCCTTGACTCGCCCACCCTATTCGCTAGAGCCACGGGAAGCACCCGCGACCACGCCATGACCACCCCGCTGGAGCCCCATAGTTCACCGTGTGCCTCACCGTCGTCGCCATGTCGCTGTGGCCGCCGGGGAGCCCCTACCGGCCACCTGGAAGCACAAAGCCCCGCCTTGAGCCCTGGACGCCCACGCCACATCCCCGTGGAGCCGTAGAAGCTTACACGCCCCATCAGGGCGCTTCACCATGGCCGTAGCCACCTCACCGGCGCCGCCGTCGTGCCCGGAAGGCTGCCATCGTGGCCGACACACCATGGGACCCCGCACGCCATGGTAACCCCACCAATGAAGACGTCGAGGCTCGGCGAAGCCTCCACCCACGTCAATTGCACACCAGTGCCACCATGGAGGCTCACCAGCGAGCATGTCACCGGTGGGAGCACAGCCGCGGGAGAAACAGGGGAGACTCCCCTCGTCGGCAGTCCGTGCCTACACTCGGTGCACGTGAGCCGAGCCGAGAGAAAAGACGGTGGACTCGGTCCACCATGGACCCTGTCTTAGGTCCATGGACCGTGAACTTGCATCCACCATGAACCATGCACCGTAAGCCAGCACTGTGGATGAAGCCCAGTAGAAGCCCGACCCAGATCCAGCCCTGTCCAGGCCCAGTCGAGACCCGGCCTGTATTGACCGTTGACCGGTCAATGTTGACCGTTGACCTAGCCCCACATGTTAGTAGCACATACGCTCTGGACCCACATGTCAGATGCTGACATCATGCTGACATCACACGAGACCCACACGTCAGAAGCCAACCCAGCCAGGGTGACTTCATGCTGACGTCACGATGACATCAGCTGCTGACGTCAGCAGCCGTAGCCCCACACGTCAGTGACCCTGATCGTTGACCATTGACTCATCGTTGACTGATGTTGACTTTGACCGAACCCACATGTCAGTGACCCAAGAGCCCTGGACCCACCTGTTAGAACCGATGACGTTGCTGACGTCAGCTGGACCCCACTTGTCAGCTCGGAACCAAGACGATGACATCATGCTGACTTCATGCTGACATCAGCATGCCACATGGACCAGTCACACCATGACATGTGTCAGCCCAGGATTAATTCAGCCTTTATCTAATTTCAGAAATGATTTAAACTTTGGAAATTCATAACTAATTCATATGACCTCGGAAAAATACGAAACTAGGACCAAAATTCATCTAAAATCAAGCTCTACGCAATGAACCCATGTTTGAGTGCATTTGGCTCTTTTGAATTTCCAATGCTTCTTTGTGCTATTCTATAGACGTCGCTAACGCTACTATAATGCGAACGATGCAGACTCGGAGGAGAACCTGACGGATGAGGACCGTGAGTACCATGAGGAGAATGAAGATGACTACACTAAAGGTGCCACATCCCACCCAATCTCGTAGCACCTATTACGCATGGCTAACAGCTATTGCTTTACTTTACTGCTACAGTCATATTATGATAGGACTTGCATGGTAGTATGCTTACTTGAAGGCCTTTACCTTGATGCAACCTTACCCCTGCATACCCTGCTATTAGGCTAGACACACACTTACTGCTATATATTTCATTACTTATACTTCTACTACGCTTATACTACGTGCGTGGTGGAAACTGGTGTTACCTGGACTATGGGGAGAGTGCTGCGTGTGTGACTTGGGTGTGTGAAGGGTGAGGGTTGTGTCGACCAAGTTGGAGTATACGACGAGCCTGGGGCAAGTCTTGCTATGGGATGCTACCTAGGCACCCCTAGAAATGGATACCTATGGTGGGTAAATGGTATCTGAGGTGGTCCTAGGTGTGAACCTATGATGGGAGGAGCCCGGAATGGAGGTGCTGTGGTGGCACGAAAAATGGAAACCTTGATGAAGACATTCTAGCTTGGTCAACCCTAAGGACTTACTAGTACTTAGATTCACCGGGAAGCCTTACGTACCACTCGCCCTATATGGTGCGGGATGGCTGGACTACTTGGTAGGATATTGCCACTACTGCTAGGTTGATAGCGGATAGTGTAAGGAGGTATGGGGCACGGAGGATTTCCCCCCCCCACACCCTTCCAAGACTTCATGGAGACCTTGTGGACCCAGCTCATGACTCACAGTTTCAGCCACCCCAGACTTGACTTGGGGTGAACAAGGGCTAAATGGTAGAGTGGCATTATCCTAGGCTAGCAAGCGGCTAGAATCAGCCTAGTTGACGATGGTCAGTGAGGAAGGTGGATCTTGTGGTTATGTAAAACCTCTATAGAGTGTATGGTTGATCGATCGATACATGTGCCGACTTGTCGGCTATGGACCTTTCCTAGGTTTTGCTTAAACTAGATAGTGAGATGAGTCCTCTTCTTCCCCGTGAGAGAGAGAGTCAGTCATAGCCAGGGGCTACGGGTCTTGAGACAGTGTCGAGAGGGAGTTAGCCTATCGACTGAGTGATGGTATGGTATGGTGATGATACGGAGATGGTGGTATGTCAATCCCAGGATCGAAACCTGGCTCAGAAAAGGGAATGGAGTGGAATGTGTGTGGGAATGGTGTTAAAACTTGATAAACTATTATTACTTACTTGATATGCTAATGCATAGGAAACCCCAGCTTTATAGGTTCCTTTGTCTATGTCCAACTTGCATCCAATTTCCACAAAGCAATGCTCATAGGGATGGGAGTGGCCAGTACAAATCATACTGATAAATTTTGGCACACAGGTTCTGCTGAGGAGTATAGCTCCGAGGAGTTTGACGGATGAGGGGTTCGTGCCTACGCTCGAGTTTGGCGATCTTATCTTCAAGCTGTTCTGAATGAATGCTACTTTTGATTCCGCCAATACGGCGATGTAATAATTTATGTAATTCTGCACTATTTATACTCTGATATTATCGTTGTATGGATATGATATTCGACTGGAATTTGGGTAATATGATCTACAACGGTCTTATTATACTTCGACGCTGTGGATTTCCCTTTGTGGAAATCGGGGTCGTTTCAGGACTCACCAATGGGAACTCTAGTAAATTGCTCATGACTTGTGTACCCTTATTTGTGGTTGGATCTTACGGCGCATGTTGGTGGTCCTTAACTCTTAAATTTAACCGCCACACTCCGCATAAAATCTACTCAAACGAACACCAAACTTAGTATTAGGATTTATAACTAATAGATTCCACAAGTTTTGGTGATTGTTCATTTGCAGAAGGACATATTCAAATAACAAAGAAAACATGCTCGAAGGATACAAAGAAACACAATGAAACATCTTCCGACATGAGCACAAGGGGGAAGGGCCCAAAATGGTGCAAAACTAGCTAAACTTCGCACCAAACACCCTATACCCACCTAAGGGCCTACTAGATAGTCTCTCAGACGAAAGGCAGTGCGAGAGGTGGTCCTAGGGGATCGACTCCCCTTAATGGCGCTTGTCGCGCCCATCTTCCTTGTGTCGCTCCCCCGGTTATCCCTACATTAGTTGTGGGTGATTCCCCCAAATATTCCCCCTCAGAACCAACCTTGGGAGACTATATAAGGAGGAGAAGCCCCCCACTCTCACACACACCACAAGGACGCACTCCACTCCATTTCCAAGATGTAGTAGTAGAATAGCTCTAGTTGTGAGTTAGGGAGAGATGCTCAAGTTTTAGAAGAGTCCTCGGAGGTCTGGTATAATCTTGTATGTTTCCTCTATAAGACTCTAGAGTTAATATTACTATCTTCTATAATTACTTAAATATCTTTCATGGTTATCTAGTTCATGCCTTGGTTGCTTAGCTAAGTATGGTTAGTATAGTTGAAACACACCTTGGCATGGGATCTTCGCTCGCATCGAGTGCTCTAGTTATAATACTTGACTAGAGTGGTAGTTGATAGTATAGACGTGGTGTATAGACTATAGGTTACCTGAATTGGCGTCCAATCCCATAGATAGTTATGGAAGCCCTAGAGGTGAAAGCTATGTCAGGCCTTTGTAATCCACCACATTTAGATTAGTGTTTGTAGAGCTTTTGGCAGCCTTCCTCTGACCACATTTTCTCACCTCTCTTAAGAGTTGGAAAGTGCTGCTGCTCCAAAGTGTTCTTGTGTGTGATCGCTATGTTTTACCATGCTTTAGTTATCCCTTTGGTCTGCTCTAGAATGGAACCACAATAATAGAGAAGTATAAAGGAACCTTGTACTCCCCTATTGTCCTCTCAACTTAGCTTGACTGCTGAAAGGATCAAGATGCCCAAGAGGGGGGGTGAATTGGGCTAATTCTAAATTTCTTTGCAATAATTGAGTCCTACGGTTAGCCCAATTAACCCCTTGTGCCTAGAAAGTGTTTCTATTGATCTATCACACAAAAGTTTAGCAACCTAGGTTCCAATCCTACTCTAGCATGGTAATTCTACGAATGTAAATGACAAGAATTCAATTGCTCAAAGTAAATGCTCAAAGTAAAGAGAGAAGGAGAAATGCGGCGATGTTTTGCCGAGGTATCGGAGAGTCACCACTCCCCACTAGTCCTTGTTGGAGCACCCGCGCAAGGGTGTAGCTCCCCCTTGATCCACGCAAGGATCAAGTGCTCTCTATGGGTTGATTCTTTGACACTTCATCGCGGTGAATCACCCACAATCACTCACAACTTGAGTTGGGTCATCCACAAGCTCCGCCGGATGATCACCGAACTCCCAATCACCACCAAGCCATCTAGGTGATGGCGATCACCAAGAGTAATAAGAACAAACTCTCACTTGACCACATCAAGCCTAATGAGAAGGGTGGATCCACACTTTGCTACTCTTGCTTTCACTAATGAGGGTTCTCTTTGGGATTCTCAAATCTCAATCACCTCACTAGGACCTTGCTCTTCTTGGCACTCTCAAAGGTGTTTCTCAGTTATTAGAATGAACAAAAGTACCCCCACACATGAATGGAGGAAGTATTTATAACCATGGCTGAAAAACGAACCATTATGTGCCTCTGCGGGGTAACCGGATGCTCCGATCATGTTGACCAGACGCTCCGGTCAGTTCTCCCCGAACTCTAGTGTTTAAGATGTGACCGGAAGCTGGACAGCGTCCGGTCAACATTGACCGGACATGTCCGGTCGTGATTTTCCCTCTCTGGAACCTTACTAGAGTCGACCGGACGCTTGGACTCATGTCCGGTCGCACCAGACAATTTCACCTTGATCAAATGAATTGATCGGACTCTGCGCCAACGTCCGGTCACCCCAGAGCCAACGTCTAGTCAGTATTTGACCCTCCATTCACTTCCAACTCTCAATCATATATGAATGAAGTTTGCTCCAATGGATCTAAGGGCTTCTTAGGAGCTACCTAGTGCTAGATTTATCAAGTGTTCACCACACCTAACTCACTAGACTCACCTAGGTCAAGCTACCCATCCATACCCCCCTTAATAGTACGGCCAAAGGAAAAACAAAGTCCTAAACTACTCTAAGTGTCTCTTCCACTCCAATTGACACTTAGAACTAGTCCATCCTTAACCTTGTCGTCCATCCTTTGAAAACCAAAATGATTTCCATCATAGGGGCATGACCACAATGATAGCCCAATCGATCTCCATTACCATGACCTAACTTAATTGCCTCTACAAAACACACGTTAGTCATAGTAATCATGTATTGTCATTAATCACCGAAACCCAACTAGGGGCCTAGATGCTTTCAATCTTCCCCTTTTTGGTGATTGATGATGATACCACCTCGAGTATGTGAAAGAGTTGAGGTTTTTAACATGCTTGGTTCATATAAGCTTTTAACAATAAGAACAAAGGAGTTAGGCAAGCTTATATGACCCAAGCCAACATGATGTACTCAAAAGATATGAAATAAGCATGAGTACAAGTAATAAAGCTCATTTGCATCGGAGTAAAACACAGAAGCAAAGCAAATGAGCATAACACTAGTGATATGACATATAAAAGATTCAAAGTAGAGAGCATACATGTCAAATATCACGATCACGTAGATATCACTATCACATAAATATAGTTTGATGTAGGAAAATAAACACACATGAATGTATAATAGTGTATCACACATAAAAACCAAATATAATAGAATACTAGACTCCCCCTAAGTCGCTCCCCGTAAGTCTAACATACTCGATCCCTCTCCCCCTTTGGTGACAAACACCAAAACCTAAGGGTCGGTCGGCGGGGTTGTAGTGGACGAGTCAGGCGCTGAGGTACGAGGAGCAAGCTAGAACTATGTGCCATCATCTAACCCTGAGCTCTGAGCTGTCTGACCCTGTGTAGCTGGAAGTGATGCTGAAGTGGTCTGGGTCGGATCAGGGACTGGAGCGGCCGTAGACTATGCAGGTATCACTGAAGCAGGCGACTCTGATGATGCAATAGAAGAAGGGAGCATCTCTCATGGCCTCACAGTAACTGCCCTGTGGATTAGGAATGTAATCCAATAAGCATATGGCAGCTGCCTATGACCCCTGAACCCCTCTGCAATAGTATCCTCCATCTATGATAGAAGGAGATCTCAAATGTCAAACATTGTCTGCTGCATCAGAGAATTTAGTAACCATAACTATATGCAAGTCAAGCCCTCGTGATACCCCATCCTCGGAAGCAGTGTCATCCTCATAATGGCATCCAGCACTCTAGTTGTAGGAGTGAGATCACTAGGTGTCCTGCTCGACCCCTCGCCGAATGGCTTTGTAAAGCAATGGTGGACTAGATCTATAGAGGGCACAAGACCGCAGTGAGGGCATCTGGGAGGCGTTGTCTGTCTATAGCAAACCTCATGTAGCTGGATAGGCTGCTCCTGAAGTCTGAGTATCTCTCTGACCCTAGTGCTCATCAGCCTATAATCTCTGCCTCTAAAAGCAAAGTGAATGAATCTATACTGCGGGTCAACCCAAAGTGTAGCATAGAACCGACGGACCCAAGATGGAACATATAGGCCTATCCATCCAAGTAAATCTATCAGCCCTGGTAGGTAAGATAGGTAAGGGTGAATATGCTCTCTAGTTGCTGCTACAATGGTCTCAATATTGCACACCCTCTGAGATTTGAATACTGCCCCACTGTTAAGATATGCATTATAAAAATATTCCTGCAGAGGTGTGTAGAAACCCTCTGAAGCTCGCTCATCCTGCCTTGGCGGGAACCACTACTCGAAGTCCACAAATCTGAGCTGCTAAACCTGCTTGGCTATGGCGACCCTCAAATCCAAGTGAGTCACTGGAGGCGGACCCTATGGTCTAGGCAGTGGATGTGAACCCCTCCACTGTGTCTCTAACCTCGGTGTGACTGGAGCACGAGTACGACCAGAGCAGTGAAGCTATGGCTGAGGTGCCTACTCTGTCTCCTCGACTTGCTCTCCCTCCTGAGTTTGCTCTACTGGCTATGGCTGCTGCTGAGGCTCCCCCTGAGACTGACTCTCATAAATAGCGACACGCCATCCTCCAACCATGAGAGTCCCAGCTGGACCACCATGATGGCGCTCAACCTGCTCAAGTGCAGCCCTCATAGATGGAGAAAGTTGATCTACAATAACAACACCACTCCGAGAACCTCCTCTCTCTGTGCACTCTGCGGCCTCTGCAACTGTGGCTACTCTCGCTGTATCTGCATCAGGATACTTGCGCTTCCTCATTGCTAGCTTCTTTGTTACCTTGCCTTTTGCATCTGTAGGCTAGCGAGGCAGGGGCCTCAGATCCTCATCACTGGGACCTCCTCCAACATTCTTGACATGAGCCATATGATGAAGCTGAGAAGAACAACTACCGCTGATAAGGATCAACTGCCAACTGTCACTTCTGAGGCTTGGCCTCGATCCATACTCGTGAGCTTGGCCTCGAGTTAACTGACAACTACCAATGGGACCACAACAACACCGACTCACAGCATGATACAATAGATAGGATATACAAATAAATACAATATTTCTAGAGATACAAAACCCTAAGAAAGCTGTAACACCCCTGGTGTTTGCCTTACATTGGTGCATCTGCATTGCATCACATAAGCACATTCATATCATTACCACATGTGCATCATTCTATGTTTCCATGTTGCAACACGGTGTTCTTTACTGCTCATGTATGTTTGTACCTTCTGTGGTGTCTGTGTGTTATGCCTAGTACCCTAGAGGGGTTGTACATGTCCCATGTACTAGGGTCCAGTGTTTCAACGGATTGTTTCGCTTGTTTCGAGTTAACATTCCATGTGTTGCAAATGCATGTTTAAATTGATTTGAGAAGCTAGAGCAATTGCATCACATGCAAATGAATGTGGTGATCCACCAAAACACCCTAGCTACATTTATAATGTCATTAGGAACAATGTTCATAAAGGTCATTAGTCCAAATTAGGTTTCTAAGCCCTAGTTGACTCATGTTGACCCTAGAACTAGTTTTGTTTGACTATTTAAAAAGTGCAGCTTGGAGTGTTTGCATGGAGGAGCACCCTTAAGCAAAGTTGTAGTAAACTTGCTAAGGAACAAAAGTTGTTTTATGGTCATCTCATGAAAATGATCAGAACACCCTCAAAAGTGGCCCACATGGCAGAATTGGGGCTGTTTTAGACTTAGCAAATTTTGCTAAGTGTTAAGCTGTTTTACAGTTTCGGGGTTCATACTTTGGAACAATGTAACTCCCAATCTAGGTCGATCTAGCTCTAACTCATGTTGACAAAGTTGTAGTTCCCATGTAGCTCTACATCTTGTATTACTGAAATTGTGGCAAAGGACGAACAGATTTGGAGTTATGGATCGTTGAAAATGCAGTTTCAGTCGGTCTGAAAATGAACTGCAGAATTCAGTTTTGGGGTGCCCTCCTTTGGAGCTCCGTATCTTCCAATACCGTCCGAATTAGCTCTTGATCCTTAAAGCAATATTGTTCGCCTCGCAAAGATGTACAACTTTGCCTCTTTCTTCTTGATCACTGGACCACCGGATCGGGAGTTATTGAATGAGAAAGTTAGAGTTTCAGTTGTATGTTTGAGGTGGTATTTCAATCCTTGGCTTCAG
Organism: Miscanthus floridulus; assembly: GCF_019320115.1. Lineage (NCBI taxonomy): Eukaryota > Viridiplantae > Streptophyta > Magnoliopsida > Poales > Poaceae > Miscanthus > Miscanthus floridulus. The sequence goes on along the minus strand of NC_089583.1, from coordinate 70,541,847 downwards.
ACTTTGAAATTGAATCGACATCCCGCCGTGGCCGACCAGCCCTGGACGCGCGCGCCGCGTGGCCTCGTGCTTGTTCGCATGACCGCCACCTCGCCCACGCTCGTGACCTGAAGATGCCGAGCTGCCCTGACGCCCTCACTTGCCTCCCCACTCCCTCTCTGTTCTTTGTCGATGGAGCGTGCACAGCCATGGCCGCCGAGCTATGCTCCCATGGCCGCGACGCGCTCGCTCTCTCTCGAGCCTCCAACCACCACCCTACCATGCCGCTGGTTCCCCTCTCCTTCCTCCTCCTTCCCCACCTCACGTAGAGCCTCTGGCTGCCGGTGTCGCCTGCTCAGTCCGCCGCCGCCGCCGGAGCTGCACCACCGTGCGCCACACATGCACGTGGCCGGGCCAACACAGGCCGCCTCGGGCCGGGATGAGCAGCCCCACGCGTGCGCGTCGGCTCCCTGGTGCTCCACCGCTACTTCCCCGACGCCGGCATGGCCCCCAACGGCCGGAGCCGCGAGCACCGACGGCCTCCCCTGCTCTGATTCGCGTGAGGGACTGCGTACAGCAATTAGATGAAAGGGAGGGACCTAACTGCATTGTCATTGACTCAAGTGAATAGTGCTTCCGAGGACTTATTTGTTGTAAATCGGGTAAAACTTTGAAACTTCATAGTAAATCATAGGAAATTCGTAAATTAGCAAATGAGGACTTTTTGGAATCCTTGTGAAATTCTCTATGCACTAGATCTATAATATGTCAGGTTTTAGTTTAAAGTTGTAGCTGTAAAAATGGATTTGTGCAGTTAGGGTTTGAATGCTAGTCTTATTTGTTTTTTTTTTAATAACTGCAGTTGTTGTGCTCAAATAATTGTGAAATTTTTGTGGAGTGCTACTAAGATGATTGTTGTTGTCTGGTAAAAATTTCATGAGTTTAGGATTTATATTTTTAGAGTTATAAAAATAACAAATGACATATACTGCTTTGCTTCTATTCTGGACAGTTCTGCATGTATGCATTGTTTGGCTTAGTTAAGTTATTAATCATGCCTTGTTGATAATAAATGAGTTGTAGTAACTTTCATAAGCTTTTCAAAAAGCTAAAGAGCACAATTTTTGGTTAAGTATGTGTTTAGATATAGTTGTTTAAAGTACTGTGGCAGTTTCTGCCCAAACCCAGACAGGGTTGCTTTGTGTGCCATGTGTGACCTTGTTAGTAGCAGAATTAGTTCTAGATGTTTGTAGCAAAGTTGTTCACAATTTGTTAAGCTTTCCAAAAATTCCAGAACCATATTTATTGGACATGTGGAACTCAACTTATAGCTGTTTAAAGTAGCATATCAGTTTCTGTTCATGTTTTGGATAGAGACGTCTTCCTTGGTTTAATTGACCTTGTTAACTATGAAATCATCTTAAGATGATAATAAGAAAGTTGTAGGTAACTTTATAATCTTTCCATAAAGTTAAGAATCATGTTTGTCGGAGGTCTAGAACTCCATTTATGCTTCTCTAAAGTTCCTATAAGTTTTCTATCCATAGCTGTGCCTCTGCTGTTTAGGCTGCTGGTGCAAGTGTTACTTGTGCAACTAGTTTCATGGTGTAAATGAGGTTTACTGTAGTTTTGGTAAATACAAAAGTTGTAGATGATTATCTTATCTTGCTTGTGTTAAATTTTCATGATCCTAGGTCTGATAGTTTAGGAGTTGCATGCTTAACAAGTCTACTGTCAGATTTTGATTACATTCTGCGCAGACTTAAAAGATTAGCACGTTTGGTCAAGATAACTTGGGAATCATGCTGAGATGATTAAAGATGAAATGTAGATAAGTTCCTAAGATTTCCAGAATGTCTTGTTTCATATCATTTGGATCTATAAAACTCCAGATATGATTGATTTATGAAGCTGCTGTTTGCAAGTCCAGAAATTGGCATATTCCGGTTATAGTTGTTGCTTCACCTTGACTTAGCTTTGCATGTTGCTAGGTGTGGTTCACGTCCTTGGTAATTAAGTTAAATACACCTGAGAATCTTGTGAGACTTATGTGCCATGTATAATATTCTTTGTTATCTTAGCATGATAGATTGGGTGATGTTAAGTTAAGCATCGCAAAGTACTTAAGTGTGTTTCGTGTAAACGATGCTTGTCTTGCTTGCTATTTGTGATGCGTCTCATGGTACTATTCTTCATATTCATGCACTTGCATCTTGCATCTCATCTAGGTACGCTAGATGCACCACGTGAAGGACGAGATGTTGGAGCCAAACCCGAAGATGGTGTTGGTGGATCCATCCCGAGGATGGAAGGACCCTGGAGTGCATGCCTAGAGTGGAGACGTCGTCAAGACGGAGCAAGCTAACTGAACTGACTTGTGTCGGATCCCAGGCAAGCCCCGGAGCATTATAAGTCTCCCAGTAATTTACAAATGTTTACTACGTATTTATGATTGATGCATTAGGTTATAAGAGTTGAATGAAACCACTTGATGCATGTACACTCCTTGTCCAGATATTACACCTTTAACCGGTATAGGTCCAGGATCGAATATCTGCTTAGCCATGCTTAGACCGGTAGAAGTCGGGTGATGTCCTGTCACCTGCGAGATATAGGTGGATACCAGAGCACGGTTGGCTATATTTGCTATCGTGGAAAAGAACCATGGGGTAAAAGTAAATCGAGGCCGGGCGGAGTCTATGTCTAGGTTGACTCATGTGATTCCGTCTGTGTCGATTAAGGACCGTACCGTTGTTGGAACTTCTGACAAGATTGAACGCATGCCTCTCACTTAGCTGGCCGGATAACTCGTTCCGACCGCGAAGCCGAGTAATTCAACTCAGGCCGGGAATCGTTCTGTTGTGCGCTCCTTCCGGGGAACGATCAGACTGAGCCCAAGGGCAGGTTTGGCCTGAGCATCCTGGCATCTGGTGTTCCAGATTGTGCGGCGCAGTACGAACCCGCGAAATGTGTACCGGAGTTGTACCAAAGGTGACCTAAGGCTATCGTGGCTGGTAGACCTGGGTTTGTGTTAGGAATAAATTCCCAGCTGGTTGAAATCGATTCGAATCGCCGTCTCTCCCGGATAGTGAGAAACTTGGCTAGCTCCAACATCGTAGTAACTATGTTATGGAATATGATGGTTCGAATGAATTTGGAATTTCAATACCTGCTATGGTTACTATTGTATGCTCTAAAATGATATACCACATGTTTGGCACAGGATAGTTGCTAATCTAGAGATGGATAGTTCTAATTAACTTGATGACAGAATTATAATTGTATAATTGAGTTAATCGCATTTTATGCAAAATGTTGTCAAGCTACCTCCACTTATAAAGCCTTGCATACTCCTTGGAGTCAATTTTATTTCTAGTTTATGATGGGTAAGTCTAGCTGAGTACATTCAAGTACTCAGGGTTTATCCCACCATGTTGCAGGTGAGGTTTGACCTGCTGAGGATGGTGGCTAACCACCGGTGGGCTCGGTGACTCTATATTCACTTCTCATCTACATGCTTTTATCCGAGGATGTCACTTATGCTAGCAATGTATTTGGAACTCATTAATGAAATCCTTCGAAAGAAATGTTGTTTTCACTAATCGGTTTTGAAATCCAAACTTGTATTATTATTTATGAATCTATTTGTAATATTATTTCCGCTGCAACTCTACGTATGTGATGTGTATTTGTTTAATCACGCGATCTTGGTTGTGATGTTGATTTACCGAGGTCCTATGTGACACTCGGCGGACTACCGGGTTTATATAAGTGAGAGTATGCGCGTGTCAACGTGTTAAGTGGGGACAGCCATACTTGATATTGTATAAATTGGGCGGTTCTGTCACAGCTGGTATCAGAGCGAGATTAAGCATAATACTATCCTATACATAGTTTTAAAAGCCAAGTTTTAGTTTTAAAAAGCCTATTTTAACTAAAACTTTAGCTATAGGCAAATTTGTCAAAACTTATTTGCAAAACTATGCTAGCGACATCCTCCTTTATGCCCAGTTAAGGACTATTAGGTGGCTATCTAAGTACTAACTTTGGGGGAATGTACTTTATTGCAATTTTTCTTTCGTCGTCCATACGGCGTGCTATGGTATGGATGCCATTCACTTGAATGGTGATGTATGGATCAATTGCCTCTACGCCCAGGTAAGTGTGAGTTGTGAGAGCATGACCGTCCAACTATCGGTCTAGGGGAGAGTTAGCTATGGTTGCTGGAATATTTACATGTTACACACATGTATATATGAAGGTACTTAATTGTGGGTATATTTATCGGGTAGCTATGGATATCAAAGTATATACATCTGGGGATGTGTATATGGAGAGTATCTTAGTTTACCGCTTTCATTGTGTGCTTATTTATCTCTTGTGAGGATGGGCTGCAATGAATTTTCCTGCAGGTATGCTAACCACGAATGCGTAGATTGAATGTAGCTGACGACTAGCTATATATCGAGAGAGTACGTGTTATGCCACCGACATAGAACGTGATTGCCGCCTTAGGCTGGCAATTTTGTGAGGACGAATAGGACGAGCATGCATCATGATTGTGCTTGTGCATAAATATGCTTCCCTCACCTTGTTCTAATACTAAGTAACTTGTGATCGATGTGATGTTACTATCTTCCCTATGTGAAGATAGATAAAATGCCTTGTACCATGTCGCTTGAATAGCTGTGCTTGAAGATAGGATGTGATTAGCTTTGCTTTGTATGTTTGCTTCCAAAGGAAATGGATGACAAGATGATAGTTAGCAAAAAGTTCACCTCTTTGAGAACTAAATTGCTTAATGTAGGTAAAACTTGTTTTGTAGAGATATCCACCTACTCAGTAAATAGGAAATAACAGACAATAGTACCTTACCACCATGTTTTACATGATATGTGTAGTAGTGTTGCTGTAGGTGACTACTTGTTAGGTGCGAGCTTTGTGCTTAATAATAGTCATTTAAGCTAATTGGATTGAGTGTTTCGAAAGGCGTGTTTAAGGCCGGGATGTAGGTGTGGATGCTCGTTACATAGGTAGTGCCGTAGCTGTCACTCTTTTGTCCTCGGTAAGCATACGAGTGTTGAAGAGCGCTATCCTAGAACGGCGTCTAAGTTTTGATAATTTCTTGGTTGTCGTCTCCCATTTAAGTTCTCTTTTAGGAGCCTGAGCCGTTACACGTGAGTGCTAGCCATTGAACGTTACGCTACGAAGATCTTTATCCATGCCTTTGCTTGACCTTAGGCCCAAGTTTAGTTTCCTTAAATGCTTGCATGTGTCATGGTTGTCCCACTCTTGTGTGGAAGGACCTTGCTCCGAAATCCTTGTTGGACTTCATTGCTCCTTCTCCTACAGATGATCTGGTGCAACGCTAATCGCTATCTACTCTGGCTTTGGAACCTTTTCCTCGCAGATCCTGTGATTGCTTTATCAACTGAATCCCTAGTCAGTGCAATGGCTCTGTCCCTTGAATCTCATTTATTTTGCCCCCAACTCTTTCAAGTCTCTGAATATTTATCAGTTTTGATCTCATGTTGCTACTCGACAAGACCAAATCTCATGTTAATCTTGACTTGGTAATCACTTGGTGGACACAAGGCGTATATGAAAATTCAGCAAGAGTCTCCTACTTAGTTGCCTTCGGCAATTAGGCTATGCTCTCTCGCGCTGTGTTTTAAATCTTTGGATCCCCTGCTTATTGACTCCTAACCTTGTGACTACCTTTGTTTGCTATCCCTCCTTCGCATAATGCTTGCACCTATGCAACCAAATTTGTGCTACGTGAGAATGCTTGTGGGTTGTATGTTCAGTAATGGTGCCACGATTAGCGATCTACGGTGCCGCGACGAAACCGAGAGCCTCCTGTGGGTGCACACACAAGGCTGTGCTGCTCGGCACGCGCTGGTATTGAGGTTTCTAGTCATGATCCATTACCGAACTGCACCGATGTGTTATTTTCACATGAGCTCTTCCTCGATTATCTCTCCTTATCGTGTCGGAAGATCTATATGTCGAACCAGATACAATAGGACTTCCTTCTGGAGTCGTCCAAAGGATCACCTTTGAAGAACAGGTCACTGACATAAACCATAACAGACTGCAAGAGATGGTAGACAAGTAACTCTACTAGACTATCCCTATAATGACGTCGATCATCTAGTGAGCAACTTATGTCATTCTCGTTGGATTAGAAAGGAAGCTTCAGTGTCCAATGTAGTTCAACAAAGCTAGTTTTGCTATAGTGTTAGTCAAATCAACTTACTGCGCCACTGCACCACGAAGTACGCAGGACCGTGCTATCTTGGATTCCTCCCAATGTAACAATGCTTTATGGACGCCAATGAAGAAAATTCTTCAGACAACAGTTTACGACGAAGAGCAAGTATCAGAAAGTGTCACGACCAAATTAGCCTCTCTGATACTCCGAAGTTAAGTAGCCTAATGCTATCACTGATGTTGGAAACTGGTTGACATGTTTCTCTTCCCTTAAAAGTCTTTCGCACCGAATCTCGGGACGCGATTCCTTTAAGGGGGGAAGGCTGTAACACCCCTGGTGTTTGCCTTACATTGGTGCATCTGCATTGCATCACATAAGCACATTCATATCATTACCACATGTGCATCATTCTATGTTTCCATGTTGCAACACGGTGTTCTTTACTGCTCATGTATGTTTGTACCTTCTGTGGTGTCTGTGTGTTATGCCTAGTACCCTAGAGGGGTTGTACATGTCCCATGTACTAGGGTCCAGTGTTTCAACGGATTGTTTCGCTTGTTTCGAGTTAACATTCCATGTGTTGCAAATGCATGTTTAAATTGATTTGAGAAGCTAGAGCAATTGCATCACATGCAAATGAATGTGGTGATCCACCAAAACACCCTAGCTACATTTATAATGTCATTAGGAACAATGTTCATAAAGGTCATTAGTCCAAATTAGGTTTCTAAGCCCTAGTTGACTCATGTTGACCCTAGAACTAGTTTTGTTTGACTATTTAAAAAGTGCAGCTTGGAGTGTTTGCATGGAGGAGCACCCTTAAGCAAAGTTGTAGTAAACTTGCTAAGGAACAAAAGTTGTTTTATGGTCATCTCATGAAAATGATCAGAACACCCTCAAAAGTGGCCCACATGGCAGAATTGGGGCTGTTTTAGACTTAGCAAATTTTGCTAAGTGTTAAGCTGTTTTACAGTTTCGGGGTTCATACTTTGGAACAATGTAACTCCCAATCTAGGTCGATCTAGCTCTAACTCATGTTGACAAAGTTGTAGTTCCCATGTAGCTCTACATCTTGTATTACTGAAATTGTGGCAAAGGACGAACAGATTTGGAGTTATGGATCGTTGAAAATGCAGTTTCAGTCGGTCTGAAAATGAACTGCAGAATTCAGTTTTGGGGTGCCCTCCTTTGGAGCTCCGTATCTTCCAATACCGTCCGAATTAGCTCTTGATCCTTAAAGCAATATTGTTCGCCTCGCAAAGATGTACAACTTTGCCTCTTTCTTCTTGATCACTGGACCACCGGATCGGGAGTTATTGAATGAGAAAGTTAGAGTTTCAGTTGTATGTTTGAGGTGGTATTTCAATCCTTGGCTTCAGACTTTGAAATTGAATCGACATCCCGCCGTGGCCGACCAGCCCTGGACGCGCGCGCCGCGTGGCCTCGTGCTTGTTCGCATGACCGCCACCTCGCCCACGCTCGTGACCTGAAGATGCCGAGCTGCCCTGACGCCCTCACTTGCCTCCCCACTCCCTCTCTGTTCTTTGTCGATGGAGCGTGCACAGCCATGGCCGCCGAGCTATGCTCCCATGGCCGCGACGCGCTCGCTCTCTCTCGAGCCTCCAACCACCACCCTACCATGCCGCTGGTTCCCCTCTCCTTCCTCCTCCTTCCCCACCTCACGTAGAGCCTCTGGCTGCCGGTGTCGCCTGCTCAGTCCGCCGCCGCCGCCGGAGCTGCACCACCGTGCGCCACACATGCACGTGGCCGGGCCAACACAGGCCGCCTCGGGCCGGGATGAGCAGCCCCACGCGTGCGCGTCGGCTCCCTGGTGCTCCACCGCTACTTCCCCGACGCCGGCATGGCCCCCAACGGCCGGAGCCGCGAGCACCGACGGCCTCCCCTGCTCTGATTCGCGTGAGGGACTGCGTACAGCAATTAGATGAAAGGGAGGGACCTAACTGCATTGTCATTGACTCAAGTGAATAGTGCTTCCGAGGACTTATTTGTTGTAAATCGGGTAAAACTTTGAAACTTCATAGTAAATCATAGGAAATTCGTAAATTAGCAAATGAGGACTTTTTGGAATCCTTGTGAAATTCTCTATGCACTAGATCTATAATATGTCAGGTTTTAGTTTAAAGTTGTAGCTGTAAAAATGGATTTGTGCAGTTAGGGTTTGAATGCTAGTCTTATTTGTTTTTTTTTTATAACTGCAGTTGTTGTGCTCAAATAATTGTGAAATTTTTGTGGAGTGCTACTAAGATGATTGTTGTTGTCTGGTAAAAATTTCATGAGTTTAGGATTTATATTTTTAGAGTTATAAAAATAACAAATGACATATACTGCTTTGCTTCTATTCTGGACAGTTCTGCATGTATGCATTGTTTGGCTTAGTTAAGTTATTAATCATGCCTTGTTGATAATAAATGAGTTGTAGTAACTTTCATAAGCTTTTCAAAAAGCTAAAGAGCACAATTTTTGGTTAAGTATGTGTTTAGATATAGTTGTTTAAAGTACTGTGGCAGTTTCTGCCCAAACCCAGACAGGGTTGCTTTGTGTGCCATGTGTGACCTTGTTAGTAGCAGAATTAGTTCTAGATGTTTGTAGCAAAGTTGTTCACAATTTGTTAAGCTTTCCAAAAATTCCAGAACCATATTTATTGGACATGTGGAACTCAACTTATAGCTGTTTAAAGTAGCATATCAGTTTCTGTTCATGTTTTGGATAGAGACGTCTTCCTTGGTTTAATTGACCTTGTTAACTATGAAATCATCTTAAGATGATAATAAGAAAGTTGTAGGTAACTTTATAATCTTTCCATAAAGTTAAGAATCATGTTTGTCGGAGGTCTAGAACTCCATTTATGCTTCTCTAAAGTTCCTATAAGTTTTCTATCCATAGCTGTGCCTCTGCTGTTTAGGCTGCTGGTGCAAGTGTTACTTGTGCAACTAGTTTCATGGTGTAAATGAGGTTTACTGTAGTTTTGGTAAATACAAAAGTTGTAGATGATTATCTTATCTTGCTTGTGTTAAATTTTCATGATCCTAGGTCTGATAGTTTAGGAGTTGCATGCTTAACAAGTCTACTGTCAGATTTTGATTACATTCTGCGCAGACTTAAAAGATTAGCACGTTTGGTCAAGATAACTTGGGAATCATGCTGAGATGATTAAAGATGAAATGTAGATAAGTTCCTAAGATTTCCAGAATGTCTTGTTTCATATCATTTGGATCTATAAAACTCCAGATATGATTGATTTATGAAGCTGCTGTTTGCAAGTCCAGAAATTGGCATATTCCGGTTATAGTTGTTGCTTCACCTTGACTTGCTTTGCATGTTGCTAGGTGTGGTTCACGTCCTTGGTAATTAAGTTAAATACACCTGAGAATCTTGTGAGACTTATGTGCCATGTATAATATTCTTTGTTATCTTAGCATGATAGATTGGGTGATGTTAAGTTAAGCATCGCAAAGTACTTAAGTGTGTTTCGTGTAAACGATGCTTGTCTTGCTTGCTATTTGTGATGCGTCTCATGGTACTATTCTTCATATTCATGCACTTGCATCTTGCATCTCATCTAGGTACGCTAGATGCACCACGTGAAGGACGAGATGTTGGAGCCAAACCCGAAGATGGTGTTGGTGGATCCATCCCGAGGATGGAAGGACCCTGGAGTGCATGCCTAGAGTGGAGACGTCGTCAAGACGGAGCAAGCTAACTGAACTGACTTGTGTCGGATCCCAGGCAAGCCCCGGAGCATTATAAGTCTCCCAGTAATTTACAAATGTTTACTACGTATTTATGATTGATGCATTAGGTTATAAGAGTTGAATGAAACCACTTGATGCATGTACACTCCTTGTCCAGATATTACACCTTTAACCGGTATAGGTCCAGGATCGAATATCTGCTTAGCCATGCTTAGACCGGTAGAAGTCGGGTGATGTCCTGTCACCTGCGAGATATAGGTGGATACCAGAGCACGGTTGGCTATATTTGCTATCGTGGAAAAGAACCATGGGGTAAAAGTAAATCGAGGCCGGGCGGAGTCTATGTCTAGGTTGACTCATGTGATTCCGTCTGTGTCGATTAAGGACCGTACCGTTGTTGGAACTTCTGACAAGATTGAACGCATGCCTCTCACTTAGCTGGCCGGATAACTCGTTCCGACCGCGAAGCCGAGTAATTCAACTCAGGCCGGGAATCGTTCTGTTGTGCGCTCCTTCCGGGGAACGATCAGACTGAGCCCAAGGGCAGGTTTGGCCTGAGCATCCTGGCATCTGGTGTTCCAGATTGTGCGGCGCAGTACGAACCCGCGAAATGTGTACCGGAGTTGTACCAAAGGTGACCTAAGGCTATCGTGGCTGGTAGACCTGGGTTTGTGTTAGGAATAAATTCCCAGCTGGTTGAAATCGATTCGAATCGCCGTCTCTCCCGGATAGTGAGAAACTTGGCTAGCTCCAACATCGTAGTAACTATGTTATGGAATATGATGGTTCGAATGAATTTGGAATTTCAATACCTGCTATGGTTACTATTGTATGCTCTAAAATGATATACCACATGTTTGGCACAGGATAGTTGCTAATCTAGAGATGGATAGTTCTAATTAACTTGATGACAGAATTATAATTGTATAATTGAGTTAATCGCATTTTATGCAAAATGTTGTCAAGCTACCTCCACTTATAAAGCCTTGCATACTCCTTGGAGTCAATTTTATTTCTAGTTTATGACGGGTAAGTCTAGCTGAGTACATTCAAGTACTCAGGGTTTATCCCACCATGTTGCAGGTGAGGTTTGACCTGCTGAGGATGGTGGCTAACCACCGGTGGGCTCGGTGACTCTATATTCACTTCTCATCTACATGCTTTTATCCGAGGATGTCACTTATGCTAGCAATGTATTTGGAACTCATTAATGAAATCCTTCGAAAGAAATGTTGTTTTCACTAATCGGTTTTGAAATCCAAACTTGTATTATTATTTATGAATCTATTTGTAATATTATTTCCGCTGCAACTCTACGTATGTGATGTGTATTTGTTTAATCACGCGATCTTGGTTGTGATGTTGATTTACCGAGGTCCTGTGTGACACTCGGCGGACTACCGGGTTTATATAAGTGAGAGTATGCGCGTGTCAACGTGTTAAGTGGGGACAGCCATACTTGATATTGTATAAATTGGGCGGTTCTGTCACAAAAGCAAGCAAAGGACACGAATTTGGAAATAAGGGCTTGCTACCGTACGAACCAGCAAATCGACGAGAAGAGGAATGAATCGGGGAACCACCGGGTTGGCAATGTGAGGCTAGGGTTAGGGTTGCAGCAAAGTTTGGCGGCCGAGCAATGCAATGAGGGCACTAGATGCAGCGCTAAAGTAGGGCAGGGCCAAGGCAGTGCTAGGGCATGGCGCGGGCGGTGGCGTAGGAGCACGGTGCGGGTGGCAGTGCAGGAGCACGGCGTGGGCGGCGGCGCTGCTGCGGCGATGTGGAGCTGGGGTGTGGACGTGGACGGTGCGGGCACAGTGGCGCAGGCAGGGTGTGGCGGCATGGGTGCGGCAGCACAGGCAGAGCGCGTACGATGCAGGCGTGGGCGGCGTGGTGGTCGCTGCGGCGGTGAGGGCAGGAGCGTTTGTGGGTGGATACGGTGGCTAGGGTGGTTATAAGGGGTCCCCCGATGGAATAGATAAGGAAACAGAGAAGAATCCAAATGTCGCACAATTTCTACTGATCGGACGCTTCAGTGGTAGTGACCGAACGCTACCACCTAGCGTCTGGTCAATTCCAGAGAGGTCCAAAATCCCTAGAATCGTGACTGAACGCGTCCGATCACCACTGACCGGACGCAGCCAGAGTCCGGTCGATCCTGACTTCATCTTCTTCGCTTGATCGGATGCTAGATCACGATCTAACCAAATGCTAGGAAAGCACTATTTTAGCGTCCGGTCACTCCTTCTCCTCAGCAGTTCACCTCTTGTGAACTGACCGAACGCTGGACTTCAGAGTCCGGTGTAGCGTCCGATCACTCTTTTTCTAGCAAATCTTCAAAGTTCTTCATGCTGCCTGTTCCCAATCAAGTCCTAATATCAATAAGATCCAAATAAACACTAATTGGGACTGATGTGAGTGACCTCTCTCAAACCCTCAAAATTTTCAAAGTATTTTGCCTTAGGCTATAATTCTTTTTATGAAAATAGGCAATAACAGGGCAATTGAAGATAAATGACAAAGCAACATTCATGCAAATGCAATGCAATACTTGAAAGTAAATCTAGTTGCTTGTCAAGTTTGATCCAAGGTTAAGCTTCTTCACACGCTTTTCGGCGGTTATCTTAACCATGTTAGACAAGCCCTATATGCATTACCAAAGATTAAACATGTTGTATATTACAATGCAATGCAAGGAACAACACAAGCTCATTTTTAGTGAAGTTACTAAAATCAAGAACATTGAGCTCATTCCGCAATCGACAAAAAGTCGCCTCATCTAGCGGTTTAGTGAAGATATCCGCCAATTGATCCTTGATCCTTACACCTTCTAATGAAATATTATTCTTTGCAACATGATCTCTAAGAAAGTGATGATGGATATCTATGTGCTTGGTGCGAGAGTGTTGAACCGGATTATTTGCAAGTTTTACCGCACTTTCATTGTCGCACAAAAGAGGTACTTTTTCTAGAACTACACCATAGTCTAGCAAAGTTTGTTTCATATAAAGAATTTGTGCACAACAAGCACCTGTGGCAATGTATTCTGCTTCGGCGGTGGACAAAGCCATACTATTTTGTTTCTTGGAGGACCAAGACACAAGTGATCTACCAAGCAAATGGCACCCTCCGGATGTGCTTTTTCTATCAACTTTGCAACTGGCATAATCCGAATCGGAATAGCCAACTAATTCAAATATAGCTCCTTTGGGATACCAAAGGCCAATGCTTGGTGTGTGCTTAAGATACCTAAGGATTCTTTTAACGGCAATCAAATGAGTTTCCTTAGGATTAGCTTGAAATCTAGCACACATACACACACTAATCATGATGTCGGGCCTAGATGCGGTTAAATATAACAAGCTACCAATCATGGAGCGGTAGAGAGTTTGATCAACCATGTTACCTCGCTCATCTAGGTTGAGATGTCCATTAGTTGGCATTGGTGTCTTGATTGACTTACATTCATCCATCTTGAATCTGTTGAGAAGATCATTTGTATATTTCTCTTGAGAGATGAAAATCCCTTCTCTCATTTGCTTGACTTGAAAACCAAGAAAGAATGTAAGCTCTCCAATCATTGACATCTCGAACACCTTCAACATCAATTCACTAAACTCTTTGCAAGAATCTTCATTTCATGATCCAAAGATGATATCATCAACATACACTTGACAAATGAAGATGTGCCCATCAAGCTTCTTGGTAAATAGTGTGGTGTCGACCTTCCCAATGGTGAAGCCCTTCTCAATGAGGAAGTCCTAAAGGCGCTCATACCAAGCTCTTGGGGCTTGCTTAAGCCCGTATAACGCCTTGGACAACCTATAAATATGATTAGGATATCTAGGGTCTTCAAACCTGGGAGGTTGATCAACATAGACTAGTTCATTAATAAAGCTATTTAAAAATGCACTTTTCACATCCATTTGATATAGTTTCATGTCATGATGTGATGCATATGCAAGGAGAATACGAATGGCTTCTAGTCTTGCAACCGGTGCAAAGGTCTCTCCAAAATCCAAACCTTCAACTTAAGAGAACCCCTTTGTAACTAGTCTTGCCTTGTTCCTCACAACTATGCCTTGATCATCTTGCTTGTTGCGGAACACCCACTTTGTTCTAATGACTCTTGCACCTTTTGGCTGCTCTTCAAGAGTCCAAACTTCATTGCGGGTGAAGTTGTTCAACTCTTCATACATGGCATTTATCCAATCCAGATCTTGAAGAGCTTCTTCTACCTTGGTAGGCTCAAAACAAGAGACAAAAGAGTGATGTGCAATAAATGAAGCAAGTTTTTGTGAGCAAGTCATTACACACTTTGATGGACTTCCTATGATGAGATCTTGTGGATGATCTTGTAGTAGAGGTGTGTTTCTTCTATTGACCACTTGAGGAGGAGGTTGTGGAGCATCAACATCTTGTGCTTGTACCACCATTTGATCATGGGAGACATGAGTGTCTTCATTTTCTACTCTCCCATCATTATCACCATCTTGCGGCACATTTGATGAAGAAGGTGGATCAATCACTTGTACATCATCTTCATCATCTTTATGCTTGATGTCTCCAACTGGAATGTTCTTCATAGCCTCCCTCAATGGTTCATCACCTACATCATCAAGATTCTCATGTGCTCCTTGGGAGCCGTTAGATTCATCAAATTCCACATCATATGTTTCTTCAGCCAAGCCGGTGGCATGATTAAATACTCTATATGCTTTGGACTTTGATGAGTAACCAACAAGAAAACCAATATCACAACATCTTTGAAACTTCCCTAGGTGTTGCCGCTTCTTGTAGATGTAGCACTTGCAACCAAACACCCTAAAGAAGGAGACGTCTGGCTTCTTCCCATTGAGCAACTCATAAGGTGTCTTGCCAAGAAACTTTTGAAGAAATAGGCGGTTTGATGCATAGCGTGCGGTGTTGATAGTTTCTACCCATAGAGCTTTGGGGGTGTTGTACTCATCTTGCATTGTTCTTGCAAGAGTGATCAATGTTCGGTTCTTTCTCTCAACTACACCATTTTGTTGAGGAGTATATGTTGTGGAGACCTCATGCTTGATCCCAACTTCATCACAATAGGCTTCTATGTTTGTGTTGTCAAATTCCTTCCCATTGTCACTTCTAATCTTCTTGAGCTTCACTTCAAATTCATTTTGTGCTCTCTTGGCAAACTTCTTGAAGCAAGATGCAACTTTGGATTTGTCATGAAGGAAGAATACCCATGTGTATCTTGAATAGTCATCAACAATCACAAGACAATAAAGATTTCCTCCCAAACTCTTCTATGTTGTTGGTCTAAATAAGTCCATGTGAAGGAGTTCTAGTACTCTTGTGGTTGGCATGAAAGCTTTTGTTGGATGAGTATTTGCAACTTGCTTGCCGGCTTGACATACACTACAAAGCTTGTCCTTCTCAAACTTCACATCCTTCAACCCTCTCACCAAATCATTCTTCATTAGCTTCTTGAGTGAGCTCATCCCAACATGAGCAAGTCTTCTATGCCATAGCCGCGCAAGTGTTGTTTTGGTGAATAGGCATGTCTTCAAGTTAGCATCTTCGGAGGTGAAATCCACTAGATATAGGTTGTTGTATCTAAATCCTTTGAATATCACTTGATCATCATCCTTTTTAGATACAACAACTTCCTTCTTGGTAAAAAAGCATTGAAAGCTAAGATCACACAATTGTCCAACAGATAGCAAGTTGAAGCTTAATGAAGCAACATATAGAACATTTGAGATAGAATGATCATTTAATATTGCCACTTTGTCCAATCCTTTAACCTTGCCCTTTGAATTATCTCCAAATGTATTCTTTCTTGTCCATCTACTTCTTCATCTAGTGAGGTGAACATACAAGGATCACCGGTCATATGTTGTGTGCAACTACTATCAATAACCCAATGACTTCCACTGGTCTTGTAGTTCACCTACACACAAGAGATTAAGCTTTAGGAACCCAAACTTGTTGAGGGCCCTTCATCTTCTCAACAAGTGACTTTGCAACCCAAATTTTCTTAGGCCTATTCTTGTTTGGAGGCCCTAAGAACATGACTTTCATCTTTCCACTAGAATCCTTTCTAAGCATGTAATGAGTATTGAAGGCAAAAGGTCTAGCATGCTTGGGCAAGGGTTGTGGTGGTGGAGTTTGGCACTCATGGGCAAAGTGGCCTTCGTGTCCACACTCAAAACATCTCTATGGCTTTGGCTTTGACTTGTGTTGTTATTGAGCTTGAGCTTTCTTATCTTGGTTTGCCAAGTACCCAATGCCACTTCTATCCATCTTCATGATAGTGTTCATTAGTAGCTCACTTTGAAGATGCTTGCCTCTTGTGAACTTGCTCAATCCAATCTTGAGATGCTCTTTCTCCAACTTGAGCTTCTTGTTCTCTTCCTTGAGAGCATCATTATTTTTCTCTTCCTTCAGCTTCTTGTTCTCTTCTTTGAGCTTCTCATTCTCAAGAGTCAAATCACTATCATGATCAAGAGTTTCTAGCACAATAGCGTTGTGGCTTTTGATCTCTTCAAGATCTTTCTTGAGCTTTTCATTATCATTCTTGAGCTTGACAAACTCATCATAATCATTAGCCTCAACCACTTGCTTGCCCTTGCTACTAGAACTTTGCTCAATGCTCTCAATGATCAAATCATCACATGATGTAGCTATATCAATCTTAACAACATTGTTAGTAGCATCATGTGGCTCATTGGATAGAAATTCTTGAGCAATGACAAGATTATCATGATTAATCTTAAGAGTGGTATGTTCTTCTTTTAGCTTGTTGTGGCTAGTGATGAGCTCATTGTGTATCCTCTCAAGTTTATCATGTTTATCTTTAAGCTCTTTCTTAGAAGATTTGAGCTCCTTGAGTTTGGATGATATAGCATCATTTGCTTCTCTAAGCCCAACACTAGACATTTCGGCTACATCACATTTAGCTAAAAGAGAATCATTCTTAGCTTCTAGTTTTTCATTTTTAGCTCTACTCTTTCTAATGATCTTAGTGTATTGATTTAGCAATTTAACAAGATCATCATAAGAAGGTGATTCATATTCATCATCATCACTATCGCTATCATTATTGCTAGCATGTTCATCACCACTACTATCATCATTTGATACCTTGCGATCACCCTTGGCCATAAGGCATAGGTGTGTAGAGGATGATGATGGTGGTGGCGGTGAAGATGATGAAGAGTCAATCACAATGGCGGCCACCTTCTCATTATCACTATCATCATCGGATGAGCAACTTGATGAATCAATGTCCATGAGTCAATCACCGACTATGTATGCCTTTCCACTTTTCTTCTTCTTGTGGAAGTCCTTCTTGCCATCTCTCTTCTTGTATGGCTTGTTTTTCTTCTTCTCATCTTCTTCTTCATTGCTTGAGTCATCTTTCTTGCCCTTGTACTTGTTCTTGTACTTGTCTTTCTTGGGCTTTTGCATTCATGTGCTAGATGACCAAGTTCTCCACAATTGTAGCAATCCATCTCCGAGAATGGCTTCCTTCTAGAGCTTGTGAAGAACTTCTTCTTCTTGCCATCGAACTTGATGCCACTCTTGTTGAGCTTCTTTAGCATCTTGGCAGTTCTTTTCACCATGAGAGCAAGGCTTGCATCATCAACTTCATCATCACTTGAGCACTCATATTCAAGTCTTGCTTTTCCCTTCTCTTGGCTAGCCTTGAATGCCAAGTCCTTGTCTTTCTTCTTGTTAGAGGATGAGCCATCTTGAAGTGTGATGTGCATGTACATCTCATGAGCATTGATTTTTCCCAAGATTTGTGTCGGTGTAGCGGTGGAAAGATCACCTTGATGAAGCACGGTCATAATATGCCATATTTGTCAATGGGGAGGACACTCAAGATCTTTCTTACAACATCAGATGGTTGCATTTGAGTGAGTCTAAGCCCATTGGCTTCCTCTACAAGAACATTCAAGCGTGAGTACATTTCATTAGCACATTCTTTGGGAAGCATCTCAAAAGAGTTAAGCTTTTTCATGACAAGATGATAGCGTTCCTCATGCTCACTCTTTGTTCCCTCATGGAGCGCACAAACGTCCGACCATAGTGCATGGGCGTCTTTGTGGTTCCTCACCCGGTTGAACACATCTTTGCAAAGGCCTCTAAAGATGGTGTTTCGAGCCTTTGCATTCCATTTTTTGTAATTCACCTCATCGCCTTGTAGGTGTGTAGCATCCTAAGGTTTTGGGAAGCTTTGTGAGGCGGCTCTAAGTATTCCAACATATAGAGCTTCTAGATACGCCTCCATGCGGATTTTCCAATATGGAAAATCATCCCCCTCAAAGATAGGAGGAGGTCCATCCTCGTGAGACAACTTTCTCTAGGCGGTTAAGCCTAAAAACGTGAGCACGAGGCTCTGATATCAATTGAAAGGATCAAGATGCCCAAGAGGGGGGGTGAATTGGGCAAATTCTAAATTTCTTTGCAATAATTAAGTCCCACGGTTAGCCCAATTAACCCCTTGTGCCTAGAAAGTGTTTCTATTGATCTATCACACAAAAGTTTAGCAACCAAGGTTCCAATCCTACTCTAGCATGGCAATCTACGAATGTAAATGACAAGAATTGAATTGCTCAAAGTAAATGCTCAAAGTAAAGAGAGAAGGAGGAACGCGGCGATGTTTTGCCAAGGTATTGGAGAGTCGCCACTCCCCACTAGTCCTCGTTGGAGCACCCGCGCAAGGGTGTAGCTCCCCCTTGATCCGCGCAAGGATCAAGTGCTCTCTACGGGTTGATTCTTTGACACTCCGTCGCGGTGAATCACCCACAACCGCTCACAACTTGAGTTGAGTCATCCACAAGCTCCGCCGGATGATCACCAAACTCACAATCACCACCAAGCCATCGAGGTGATGGCGATCACCAAGAGTAACAAGCACGAACTCTCACTTGACCACGTCAAGCCTAATGAAAAGGGTGGATGCACACTTTGCTACTCTTGCTTTCACTAATGAGGGCTCTCTTTGGGATTCTCAAATCTCAATCACCTCACTAGGACCTTGCTCTTCTTGGCACTCTCAAAGGTGTTTCTCAGCTATTAGAATGAGCAAAAGTACCCCCACACATGAATGGAGGAAGTATTTATAACCATGGCTGAAAAACGAACCGTTATGTGCCTCTGTAGGGTGACCGGATGCTCGGGTCATGTTGACCGGATGCTCCGGTCATGTTCTCCTCATGTTGACTGGATGCTCCAGTCATGTCGATCAGACGCTCTGGTCATGTCGACCAGACGCTCCGGTCAGTTCTCCCCGAACTCTAGTGTTTAAGATGTGACTGGACGCTGGATAGCGTCCGGTCAACACTGACCGGAAGTGCGTCCGGTCGTGATTTTCCCTCTCTGGAACCTTACTAGAGTCGACCGAACACTGGGACTCAACGTCCGATCACTTCATCTCTCAGCGTCCAGTCGCACCAGATGATTTCACTTGATCAAATGAACTGACCGGACTCTGCGCCAGCATCCAGTCACCCGGAGCCAGCGTCTGGTCAGTATTTGACCTCCATTCACTTCCAACTCTCGATCATATGTGAATGAAGTTTGCTCCAATGAATCTAAGGGCTTCTTAGGAGCTACCTAGTGCTAGATTTAGCAAGTGTGCACCACACCTAACTCACTAGACTCACCTAGGTCAAGTTACCCGTCCATACCCCCCTTAATAGTACGGCCAAAGGAAAAACAAAGTCCTAAACTACTCTAAGTGTCTCTTCCACTCCAATCGACACTTAGAACTAGTCCATCCTTAACCTTGTTGTCCATCCTTTGAAAACCAAAACGATTTCCATCATAGGGGAATGACCACAATGATAGCCCAATCGATCTCCATTACCATGACCTAACTTAATTGCCTCTACAAAACACACGTTAGTCATAGTAACCACATATTGTCATTAATCACCGAAACCCAACTAGGGGCCTAGATGCTTTAAACTGCTCCTATATCTTACCATGGAAATCTCCTATGTGTGTCATTATACAAAACTCCTATTTATCACTTACCCCCGCATTAGTCAAGTCGGTATACTAATTAGTAGATACATGATGGTTAACTATCAACTTCTTTAACCATTGCTTTCTTATGGATAAATACGATACCCAGGAATACTCCTAGGTGAAAGCTACAACGGTATCCATGCACTTGTGGATTTATCTATTTGTGTTAACAAATACCACAGCGCCCTTGTGTAGGGCTAGGCATGTGATGCCTATTAGTGCATGAACCTCCAAGTGAGTGTGTCATCACAACATGGATTAAGTTGCCGGCAAGCAATCGAACCACAGGATAAATCTCGTGTCTCATTGTCTCATTGGATTTCTTATTGGACACTTGCCTGGTTCGGTATATCTCACTACCTCTCTTGTATTACATTTATTGATATACTTGTGTAGTGGTAGTTCTTGTTTGTCCTGTTAGTTGTGTAGCTAGTTGGTTAGTGTAGTTGTAATTTGTTGTAACTAGTTCTTGCTAGCTCACTAGTTGTCTTTGTAGCAACCTAGCTTGATTGCTTGTACATGTGATAGTGACTAGAGATCATACAACTAGCTTGTGGTAAGTGGCTTGCATAGCATTTTGTAGAGCTAGACCAAAACCGCTTTATCACCATATTATTGTCTTAACACTTTGCTCTAGTGAATTTGTAGATTTTAATTAGGCTATTCACCCCCTCTAGCCATTTAGGACCTTTCAACATGTCACAAAAGTAAAGGAATAATCAACATTATAGTAAAATTTTGTTTTCAAATAATGTGGTTCCACTTGTATTCCTTGTCTTATCATGTGCAAGGGCAAACTTGTGAAAACATCAAAGATTAAGCAACCAGAGACACATGGGATGAAGTAGGACTA
Source organism: Miscanthus floridulus (assembly GCF_019320115.1). NCBI lineage: Eukaryota > Viridiplantae > Streptophyta > Magnoliopsida > Poales > Poaceae > Miscanthus > Miscanthus floridulus. The sequence continues at coordinate 70,521,062 of NC_089583.1, read as the reverse complement.
CTAGGCCCACCTAGCGGGGGAAGGCTAACCCCACCAGGGGTCGCCCACCCTAGCCCCACCAATGTTAGCTCACCAATCCTCATGCCAAGTCAAGAAAACACAATATATTCTTAGTCATGTTGACCACTACTTCGATGATGGTTTGATCATGTGGCTAACATGGATCACCCCAAGGATACATGGGTCCACCATAGGATTCAATATGGCTGTGGGCTATCCATGGAGTTACCTAACCTAGAGCTTGGCCCTCATGTGGGAATCCTTATTAGGGTCTCTAACAAGGGATTAGGGAAGCGTGAGCTTCTCGATACCTCAAGAAGAATTGTTAGGGACCCACCGTGTTAATTTACCTAAATTTAAGTGGCATCCACTTGACCAGCACAATTTAAGGAAACTAACATCGGTGACTCCCCTAGAGATGCAACACATCTCCACAACCAGGACCCCGGTTGAGTATCATACCACAATAGCCTCCACAAGTCAAGATTACATCTTATCATCAAAGTACATAACTCAGTGGAAAACATATATTACAAGTCTTGTTGAATATTATGAATTATTATACAACATAAGGCTAAATGTAGTGAGAACTCAACAACCATCTTACCGATTATAGATACTCTATGATATACACTCTCCCAAGTAATGAGCAGTCGCCTTGCCCATGGGCGTCACTAACATAGCTTGGACGGCTCCTGCCATTCACCCACTTTGCCACCAATGATGGGGTGAAATGGCCACCAATGTCCTTTACCTGCAGAACAACTTAATGACAACACCGTGAGTACATTATGTACTCGCATGACTTAATTCCAACATATAAATATTTGGTGGATGCAAAAGGGATTAATAGGCATTTGTGCATTTGCATAAAAGCACAAGGTTCATTAAAAGACTGACATGCTCATGATTCAAAATTAAATTAATTAGTATTACTAGTTCTTGACAAGTAGTACTAAATAACATAATTAATGTGATCAACATTATAATTTATCTCATAATCAAGTTTCATCACCAACACTACAATGGGTATAGAAGAAGGAACAACTAGTTCCATCCCGAAGGACTTCAGGCTTTCAAAACTCTGCGTAGAGGGTACAAGTATACCCACACAGAGAAAGGGATGAACCACCATACCCGTGCCCGAGTAAGGGTTGCCTCATGTCGCCAACCTTTCCCTAATTCGGCTAGACTATCACATGAAAGGTTCGATTGGTTCCCGGTTAATGGTACCACCATCTAACCGGCGACACCTTCTTGCTAGTTCCATGGATAGACCGGTCGCAATTAGTTACTAGGCTTGTTGCACCCATACTTGACATGTGGTCCGTATAGGTGGTTACTCATTCCACGTATCCCAATGAACGATCCTTAATTGCTCCACGAGCTACATTACTTGAGATCCCACACTCACAGAGACCTTACCCCTCGCAAGAGTAGAGATTGCCAAATTGATCATCATGATTAATTAATATGAAATTAAGGGTTGATCCTAAGTCATTTAATCATCTATAAATCAAGTTAATACCCATGCAAGTTTTAAGTAATTATTTATCCTAGTGAAGCTCCTACACTCGCGAGAGTGAGTTCCCTTCTCACACCTGACTTCTAACATTGTTAAGCAAATAAGCAATTAAGTGTTCCAATCCCTATAGATTAAATGAAAGGTTGTAATTACTTAATGAATAGTTTTAAGTTAATGAAGCAATATTAAGTTGTTATTCATATTGAAATGAAATGCATAACTGTTGACAGTCACTAACATCAATTATAAACCGTCAACATAACCTGCATATATACTTAATTCCATCACCAAACATAGGTATATGGATTTAAACTAATTAAATCCATGAGCTTTGGTGAATATGTGATTGCAGGAGGATTTATCTAGAAAACAGCTCCTGAGACCACTGTCATACACTCCAAACAAGCAAACCGATGACAACAAGTGATTCAACCCACGAAAACTATGAAAGACAACTCTAGAAGGTTCTAGAAGACACCACGCCAAAGCTTAGGCCAAACGGTCATGAAAGTGGGCCGGGCGGCCCAGCCCATAGGCCGGCCGGCCTACCACAGAGCCCCCTCGCCCTCTGCCGCTTCGTACTCCTTCCTACGATCTAAACCGTTGATTCTAAGACGGTTTTAGGTCGGCTTATCCAACAGTGGTAGGGGGAGTTGACGCGGATCGATGACGTGGTGATTCCTTGCCCCCTACTCCACCTCGGCCTATATAAGGATGCCTAGACCACCTCCCTAGAGCCATCCTGAAACCCTAATTCATATTTTCCTCATCAAGATCAGAGCCAGCTATCAAGAGAAGATTAGTCCTCCATAGGATCTAGTCTTATAAATAGAAATAGTGACATGGAGAGTGGGTGAAGAGTTTGGAGGAGATGCCGGCCTATCAGTGCTCTCTCTACGGCTTGTACCTTGGTGGATCCAAGTTCTATCTGAGCTTGCCTTTGAGATTTCTTTGGTAATCAACTTCTAATTCAAGTAAGCTTCTTGTTTATATTATTCGTCAGGTGCATAACTTGTTTGAGTGCTTTATTCTTTATCCGGGAAGAGTAAAGGAGTAATTGTAGTGTAAGCGTGATGCTTAGACTCTAGTTACTTGTGGATGCATCATGCATTCCAGATCGGTGGTAGCTCACGAGGGTGACTCTTATAGCCTCGTTGAATCCTCTATAGTCCACCTCCCGCTTGTAGGGCAAGTAAGACGCGGTTACTACAGGAAACATCCTCTACTGGTGTCTTTCCTTAAGTAATGTCCCTAGTTGGATAGTAGAAGACATAAATTTACCCAAGTCAAAACTAGGGAACTTTTGTTATCCTCTCTACGCTCCTATTTATCCTTAGCCTTGTTGCTACTCCTAGTTAAGTTAAACCTTAACCTAGTCGCTACCCCTTGTTAAGTTAGACTATAGTTAGTCTCACATGTTTTCCTATGGATAAGATACTTGGAATACTTCCGTTTGAAAGCTACAACGGTATCCTTGCGCTTGCAGATTTATCTGTGTGCGTTAAATATACCAACAATAACTCATAATGAAATAAGTAATAAGTATCCAAAATAGGGTTCATAGTAGTTGGGTGCCTGTCTGTTGGAAGAGCAATGTCCCAATAGCTTGGAACATCACTTGGCGTCTCTCTGATATCGCGTACCTATATGTATGCACATGTATGAGATACTTATGTATGCATGACATTATATGAATTATGCAAGAGAGATGAGAGTGCAAGATGAGAGAAGCTTGTGTGGTTCAACTCTTGTGTGAGTGCGAGGTGCAATAAATAAATATGATGCTTGATGAGTACAATGCACAAGAATAAATGACATGGCATAATATGCATTGATGTTGTTTGATTAGAGCTTAATCATATATACTATGTGTAGGTGGCATAGTGTATATGGGCTATTGGTTTGGGTTATTGGACAGTCCGGTATAACTATTGGATAGTTTGTTGACTTAGGGACTTAGTGGAAGTAGGACAGCTGGGCTATCAGACCCTCTGACAGAGGTGACGGACTCTCCGTCATCTAGCGGAACGTTTCGAAGAATGTTCTGGTGACTTAGGACTAGGGAATTTCTGGGGTTTAGTCTTCATCGAATGGTCCGGTTAGAACAGGGAGCTCTCGGGTTCTCTGGAAATTCAGGTTTATAATTCAGCGGACACTCCGCGGTAGGCCGCGGACACTCTGATGGAAATTGGGTGTTCTCGGGTTTCCTAAGGGACAAGCTCTATAATTCGGCGGACGCTCTGGTAGTGACCGCGAACACTCCACCAAATTATAATATGTGAGACATAAAAGATGAGCTTAAGTTTTTGAATGCAATGAGATGATGCACCAAACAAGTTTCATAGATGGCACATGCTTAAAGGAAGCTAACAAAACAAGTTTCATGATTTTTGGACACCTAGAGAATAAGTTGTGCAATTTATAGGATAAAAATGCATTATTTTAGTCAAAATTGAAATATACTTTTTTTGTCAAATTCATGTCTAGATGATAGAGAATATTCTAAGTAGCACAACAAAACTTGTTTCACAATTTTTGGATTTAAAATGAATTTTATAAGTTTGGGTTGTGTTGTCTCTATAATTTACCGGACACTCCGATAAGAATGATGGACCATTTGATAAACCAAGGCTGCTCTCAGGTTTCGCTATAAATCAGCGAACTCTCTGCCAAAATGACGGACTATCCGTCAAAATGACGAATAGCAGTAGTGCAAGGATGTCAGAGATGATTTCCGGGGCATCTGCACTCCGAATCAAGTGCAGTTTGTTTCTATGGCCTTCTAGTGATGTGAGCAACCTATTCCATGTGCTAGATGTGTCATGCATGGTGTGTTTGGAGCTCGACCCCAACAATGGTGGAGGTGGCCATGGATGGACATAGAGCTCAATGGGAATGGCTATGGCAGGTGGGGAAGATGAAGATAGACCTTGGGGACATGCTCACCATGCCATGAACGACCTCTAGCAGCAGCAGCTCAGCTTGGAGTGGCTCGAGGTGGGAGATCGGCCTTGGGAAAGCCTCCATGCTTGAGGAAGAAGATGACCTTGGGGAAGGGCTTCTCCTCCAACTCTGGCGACGTCCAGGTGGCTGCCGACATGCTCCTCCGGCGAGGCTCCAGCATCAGGGCTCCTCTTACTCCTTCCTCTTCTCCTCCCTTCTTCTCCTTCTCCTTGTCTCTTCTTCTCTTTCTTTCTCTCTTCTCTTCCTGTTGCTTGGCGTGGGGGAGAAATGAAAGAGTGAGGGAGAGAGTAGAGAGGGTGCTGGCTGCTTTCGTGTGTGTGGGTGGGTGTGACAGGTGGGGCCAAGGCAGGTGATTGAGTGACAACACATCACACTGCATGGGACAGGTCTCGACCGAATTTGATGGACAGTCCGCCAGAGGCATCGGACGGTCCGACAAACTAGCTGACTGTGCAAGGGTTTTGATGGTCCCTCCGCCGTGACGACGGACACTCCGTCGGTGCACGAGTTGACTAAAATTATTCTAAGTCTGTGAAATGTCCTGACAGACGGTCGGGTGGGATGACAAACTATCCGCCAAAACAAGCAGTGCTCAGTTTTGGATAGTCTATGCACAAGTTAATTCTAGTTTGAAAATAAAATATACATGATGCTCAGCAAATTTACAAGTAACATGCAAGATTTTTTATTTTAAGAATTTTTAGATGCATTTTATGCTCAAGGTGCTTGTGAAAAATTGTAACGATTTTTGGGTCATTACAACTCTTCCCCCCTTAGAGAAATCTCATCCTCGAGATTCGAAAAAGGGCGAGGTGAGGGAAGATATAAAGGCATGGTTTATTAGAGTCACTTATCATAGCAAGGAATATGTTTGCAAGGAGCATCACTTTCGATAAGTAGGTTCACCGATGAGGTGTTACAACGGCCATGACAATTCCTTTGATACTCGGGGGCATCCATAAGCTACTCACATGGTTGCAATCCACGTGGAAGCCTCGGTTCCCTTGTACCCTCAAAGGAGAGATATTCATACCATTGCAAGGCACACCATTTATAAACATCTTATTGAGAAGAGTTTGCATTCTCTATCTTTATGCTTACGCATTTACTTTGCGTATCTAGGTTGTGTGCTAATATTTCAAGTTAGTTTGCTAGGCTAGTGATTGTGATTGGAACCTAGGTTGCATAATTCTTTTACTATAGAGATAGCAACACATTTAGCAAAAACCTAGTTGCACATCTAGATAGATTTATTGCATAGGTTTGGATAAGTAGGAAAGAGATTCGAAGTCAGTTTAGAGTTTTAGAAAGCCTAATTCAACCCCCTCTTAGGCATCACGGTCCCTTACAAGTAGTATCAGGTTCAGTTGGCTCAATTTGGACCTTTGGTGCTTGTCATGCACCTCGCTGGCCCTGCGCCTCACCTGCCCTCCTTGCCCCGTGACTTGCCAACCCTCACCTCACAAGCTGAACCACCTCGTTTCACTATCGCAACACCACTAGCCCGATTGGGTGTGCCTAACGCTGACATAGCACCACCAGCCCTAGCTGGGACCATGCCCTCAGATGCAGTGAGTTGTGCCCGCACCTACATGTTGGCTCACCGCACCTTCGCCAGCGGCGCCACGCCACATCGTGCCAACATGGACTTGTGCCGCTAACACCGTCCTACTGTTGTATGCCCCTATGGGTCAGCCTACAACACTGCACCCATCGTCGGTGCTTGTTTCTTGCTGCATGAGAGAGAACTCAGGAAATTGCTCATTTCTTGCTCATCTCACACAAACAGAGATAAGACAGAGGAGAAAGGGATAAGGGAGTGAGAAAGAAGGTAAGGGATAGAAATTAATACAGATTCAACAAAGATATTGTGCATTATGTCTTAGAGAAACTCCAGTAGGGCCCCTACTTGAACCCTAAAAACTAAATTTGAGGGCTTGAAAAAAGCAGAGGTCCAGCAGAGCCCCTACTAGTGTCCTCATATTTAAGGGGGGCCTCAAATCCCCCTACGGTCCTCATTCCTAGGGGCTCCCCTTTAGGCCCTCAAACTTCTGTTGAGGTGGTTTTGCACCACATGTGCGCACGAAAACTTCTCCACTAGATCTACTGAAAGGTCCTAATGGCTAGAGGGGGGTGAATAGCTTATAAAAAATTCGACAATAATACTTAAGCCAAGTGGTTAGACAATTATGAAGCGAGGCGAGTGTTGTGCTAGCCTACTCAAAATGCAAGCCTCCTATTCACAATTCTAGTTATCTATGATCTATAAATCACACAAGAGGCTAAGTCACTACCACTAAGTTAGTGAGCTCTCAAACACTAACTAAAGAGCCTCACTAACCACTAGACAAGACACAAGATAGCTCTCAAAACTAATTACACTAAAGAGCTTAGCTATACTAAGAAAGTAAAAGCACAAGAGAGCTAGTGAGTTATACCATCATGGCAAGAGATGATCAATCAATCACAATGAATACCAATGAAATCCTTAGAGACAAGATGACACAATGATTTTTCACCGAGGTTCACTTGCTTGCCGGCAAGCTAGTCCCCATTGTGGTGATTCACTCACTTGGAGGTTCACGCGCTAACAGGCGTCACACGCATAACCCATAATCAGGTGTCGCACAACCAACACAAGATGAGGATCCACAAGCCATGAGCAATCCACTAGAGTATCTTTTGGCTCTCCGCAAGCCACGAGCAATCCAAAGGCTCAATGTCAAGGGTGCGCCCATCCAAATCTAAGATATCATCTTCACTAATCAAAGAAACGAGCAAAGAAAGAGAGGATGTTATGGATGCGGCGAGTTGGGGCGCTTTGCGGAAGTTTGTCCAAACAAGCCCACACCCAAGACAAAGAAGAAGGCGTGCAAGAACCAAGCCCTCACATCAATAAGGTCATGGGATGATACTTCAAGTAAAGAAGAACACCATCACAAGAGGTGAGTCCGCAAGCACTCATCATAAAGCTCTTCTCGTGTGTGCCTTATGGCACGAGGTAACGAAAGCTCATCCTCTAGTGAGAGTGAGAGTGATGATGAAATGCCTTCTTATGATAAAATTGGGCAAAATCTTAATTATGCTAAAGTTTGCACTAGTCAATAAAAGAAGCTCAAAAAATTAAAAGAAAAGCTAAATAGTTCACAAGAAGCATACAAAACTTTGCTTGAACAATATGAGAACATTGATAATCTCAATATTGAACTATCTACTAAAATTGAGCAACTTAAGGCTAGCGCAACAACAAATGCATGCACAATCAATGATGAGCAACTTGTAAAGAAAAATGAAAAATTAAAAGAAAAGTTAGCTAGCTCACAAGATGCTTATAAAAGTTTGCTTGCTAAAATGGAAACCATGTGCAAACATTGTGATGACCTAACTAATAAAGTTGCTAAGCTTGAAGTCGTTAGTACAACCCCCACCAAGGCATCTAAAAAGAAAAGTTCTATCTTTAACATGTCTAAAAAGGATGCCTCTATTTCTTGTAATGATTTATGTATAGACTCATCCTTGTGCAACCAAGTTTGTGTTGAGAAAGTTGTTGTAGATACATGCACACAAGAGGTTGCAAAGGAGAATGAGCAACTCAAGCAAGAAGTAGCTCGCCTCACCAAGGACTTGACTCAAGTGAAAGGCAAGATGAAGCAGACCCAACTTCATCAAGATAACACCGTCAAGGGAGTGAAGAAGCTTGATGAAGGATAAATCGTGGTTTGCTATGTGTGCCACAAGGAGGGTCACAAGTCCTATGAGTGCAAGGTGAAGAATGGGGGAGGAGCAAAGAAGAAAGAGAAGAAGCAAACAAGCAAGCTCTCCAACACCTACACCAACAAGGTGGACAAGAAGGCTTCCACACCATACTTTTTAAAGAAGAAGAAAAATGACAAGGTGGTGGCCATCAAGGTGAACAAGCAAGCCAACAATGGGGTCAAATGCTTTTGGGTGCCAAAGGAAATCATTTCCAACATGAAGAGCATCAAGAAGGTTTGGATCCCAAAAGGGATGTGAGAAGTCTGATGGACATCGGGGAATTTGGAGACTTGGCAAAGTATGGGTGTATTTCATGGGTGCATCATGATGGACAAAATCATTGCCAAGTGGGTTAGTGAATACTATGGACCCAAATTCCCCTTCCCATGTTAGGTAACTATTCAATTTCCTTCAAGTAGTATCAATTTGTATTTCCTACAAGTGGTATTTCTTACAAATTGGCTTCTTTAAGCATCTACTTACTTATCATGCCTATGTTTGCATTTGTATTCTTATATCTTTTGTCATGCATACACTAGGTATATCTTATGGTAGGCTTGCTCGGTTTCATTCTTAACCCTTGGAGCAAACCTACATGGTTTAAAATTGTTTAAGAGCATGGCACATACCTTGTCTTTTGATTGTTCATCTAATATGTGCCAAAGTCCAAATTGTAGATAATTTCTCCTGAATATCATCTTCGAAAATGATTCTCACATTCATGAGATGTCATCTTTCAAGTGGTATTATTGATTCTAAAATCAATGTGCATGACTTCTACAAGTATCCCACACTTGTGTGCACAAATTTAGGGGGAGGTTACTCTATAAGTTGGATGCTTTGAGACTAACACCTTTTCAAGCATATCATGTCTGTAGTAGTCTCATTGCAAGGAAAATGGAGTCCCTGGAGTTAAGCATCATACTTCAAATATCCACCACCTATTGCAAGTGGTAGAAATCAAATTGGTTTCCACATATGGTATTTCTAAACCGATATCATCATGTTGATTTCATTTTGATATTTATATGCTTTCTCCATGCATTATATAGATTAAATTCCCTTGAGCAATAATTTGCCAATTATGCATATGCTTTGCCTTCTACCATATGTATGCATATATTTAGGGGGAGCTTAATCTATATAATGTGAGAGTTAAATTTTGTGACCTATTCCACCCTCCACATAAAGGATCACAAAGTTTGACCCTCCCTTGTGCTACTAATGTCTTCCTTTTCGGTGTTTGATTCCAAAGGGGTAGAATTTAGAGGACCAAAAGCAAGCATTAACAATTTACAAGTGGTAATGGTCCGAGAAAGGGAGGATAGTGGATTATGGATTGCCTATGTAGTGGGGAGAATTTGTAGGAAGCAAGGCTTAAATCCATAATGCCACATGGGGACATTTGCAAGGGCAAGATAAGTTTTTTTGTAGTACCTTTTAGTCTTACAAGTAGTATCTTTTAGCATCATATAAACTTGCCCCTTGCATTGCATCCTAGCAAGTAGGTAGTTTTCAAATTTCAAAATTTATTATTTGCTTGCTTTGGTCGTGTTGTCATCAATCACCAAAAAGGGGGAGATTGTAAGCAAAATGGACCCTTGGCCCATTTACTTTGGATTTTGGTGTTTGATGATCAACACAACCAAATTGGACTAATGAATTTGCAAGTGATTGTTTTATAGTTCAATAAGATGCAAGACATGATTTGGACAAAGGCAACGTGATGATCCAATGATCAACACCATAAGCAAGACCTTATAAGCACTAGAGAAGACTCAAAATATCAAGCAAAGTCCAAGCATGAAGATAGGAACCAAGCCATACACAAGATCGCGAAGAAACGAGCTCACAGAAGTGACCGAACACTGGACCGGACGCTAGAGGAAACTGATCGAACGCTCTAATCAAGAGGCTCGGCAAATAGGCTTCAGCATCAGCGACCGGACACTGGTGGCAAAATCGACCGGACGTAGGACAACAAAGTCCGGTCGAGTACAGAGAGGTTCCACAGCGGCGAAAATGCGACCGGACGCGTCCGGTGGCATGTGATCGGACGCTGGCAATGTTCGGTCAGGACGTGATAAGCGTCCGGTCAATAGCAGAAAAGTGGGATTTCGTCCCCAATGGCTACTTTCTCAGTGGGGCTTATAAATACAACCCCCAACCGGCCAAATGATAAGTGTGGAGCTGAGGAAACATATCAAGGGTGTTGATACACCATTTTAGTGACCTCCACTTGCATAGTGCTTAGTGTTTCATTAGGTGATTAGCGTAGGTGCTTTGCGAAGTGCTTAAGTTGATTAGACCACCGCTTATGCGCTTGCTCTAGGTTTAGGCCTAGTGTTTAGTGAGGTTTGCATACCTCTTACCACTCAGTTCTTGCACGCACCATTGTTGTACATTGGAGGGGCTTGTAGTCTTGCAAGATCACAGCAACCGCATTTGTGGTGTGGCCGCCACCGTGTACCAGAGGGAACAAGGCCCGTGACGTTTTGACCGGAAGCTTGATAGTGAAGACGACAGGGAGCATCTGGGAGAGGCTTACTAGAAGGCACGTCGGAGACCCACTTGCGCATGGGGAAGGCCCGAGGCTATCCACGGAGTTACCCGACCAGGAGCTTGGCCCTTGCGAGGGATTCCTTGCGAGGGGCTCCAACGAGGACTAGGGGGAAGCTTGCACGCTTCTCAATACCTCGGTAAAAATACTGGAGTCATCGATGGAAGTTTGCATATCTCTACCTTGCTCTTTAGCTTCCGCATTTACATTGATTGTATTACTCTTTTTGCGGTAGAGATAGCAACACACTAGCAAAACCGTAGTTGCACACTTAGATAGTTTATCTTTGCATAGGTTTTGCTAAGGTTAGAAAAAGAGGCCATATTTTAGAGTTAGAATTTTAAGTTGCCTAATTCACCCTCCCCCTCTTAGGCGTAATGGTACCCTTCACCTCTTATCCACAATTCTAGTTATCTATGATCTTTAAATCACACAAGAGGCTAAGTCACTATCACTAAGTTAGTGAGCTCTCAAAGACTAACTAAAGAGCCTCACTAAGCACTAGACAAGATACAAGCTAGCTCTCAAAACTAATTACACTAAAGAGCTTAGCTACACTAAGAAAGTAAAAGCACAAGAGAGCTAGTGAGTTGTACCACCGTGGCAAGAGATGATCAATCAATCACAATGAATACTAATGAAATCCTCGGAGATAAGTTGACACAATGATTTTTCACTGAGGTTCACTTGCTTACCGGCAAGCTAGTCCCCGTTGTGGCGATTCACTCACTTGGAGGTTCACGTGCTAATAGGCATCACACACCAACCCGCAATCGGGTGCCGCACAACCAACACAAGATGATGATCCATAAGCCACGAGCAATCCACTAGAGTACCTTTTGGCTCTCTACCGAGAAAAGGTCAAGGACCCCTCACAATCACCATGATCATAGCCAGAGATAATCACCTTCCTCTGCTCAATGATCCTCGCTGTACCAAGCCATCTAGGTGGTAGCAACCATCAAGAGAAACAAGCGAATCCCACAGCGAAACACAATCACCAAGTGCCTCTAGATGCAATCACTCAAGCAATGCACTTGGATTCACTACCAATCTCACAAAGATGATGAATCAATGATGGAGATGAGTGGGAGGGCTTTAGCTTAGCTTACTAGGTTGCTATGTCAATGAAAATAGCCAAGTGAGTGAGCTAGAAACCATCCATATGGCTTAAATAGTAGCCCCCACAAAATAGAGCCGTTAGGATCTCACTACCTGCCTCCATGAGGTGACCAGACACGCCGGTCAGAGATGACCAAACGCTCGGCCCCCTCCATCTGGTCGCGCGATCACTACCACATGTTCCTACTTTAAACGACAATCACCTAATCCCAACGGCTAGGAGCCACTCATGCGCACGATTAAAGAGTGATTGGATGCATGGAAGGGTGACCGGATGCACCACACCAGTGTTAGATCCCCACGTCCCCGAGCCATGCACACAAGTGATTGGATGCACCACACCGCCATCCTAACTCACCACTATGCCATGTCAAGTCACTTCCAGAGATGATCTAGAGTCAGTTGTTGACGACTGGACATGTTAGGGCACACATGACCGGACACACCGGTGAGTTCGGTCCTCACTGCCTCACCCAACTGCATGCGTCAGCTTATGTCACCATCAACCGGGCGTAGGCCGTGCGCGTCCGGTCATGCATCTACGCCAAAGTCCGGTCAGGACCCGAGGCCGTGCTCTTCTCTACTACATTGACTAGACGCGCCCATACGGGGTCCGGTCAACACAAAACACCTCCTTTTGATCTCTAACTTCTTCACCCTTGCTTAAATGTGGCAACCACCAAGTGTAACACCTTGTGCACGTGTGTTAGCATATTTTCACAAACATTTTCAAGGGTGTTAGCACTCACTAGAATCTAAATGCATATGCAATGAGTTAGAACATCTAGTGGCACTTTGATAACCGCATTTCGCAATGAGTTTCACCCCTATTAATTGTACGGCTATTATCCTAAATTTGATCACACTCACTAAGTGTTTCGATCACCAAAACAAAGAGCTTCTATGGATATCACCTTTGCCTTGAGCTTTTTATTTTTCTCTTTCTTTTCCAAGTCTAAGCACTTGATCACCATGGCCATCACTACCTTCATGATTATCATCATTTGCTCCACCACTTGGAATGTCCTACCCTATCTCATGACCACTTAGAGTAATGGGTTGGCACTTAGGGTTTCATCAATTCACCAAAACCAAACTAGAGCTTTCATCTACCTTCGATGGCTTCTCTGTGTGACCCTAGGCACTTGGCAGTGGCTTCTCTAGTGGTAGCGAGGTCTGGCTATGTGTGGCCTCTCCTCCAAGTTCTGGGCTAGGTCCCAATGGAGAGGGCGAGATTCAACAGCCATGGCCTATTCTCTTGCTCCCTCTTTCTTGCCATGGACCAGCCTCTTCCTCTACCACACCGGCCATAGCCGCTCTCCCATGATTCTTGGCACAAGGCCTCTCCTCTAAGGTCCATGTGAGGTCCCAATGGAGAGGGCAAGATCCAGCGGCCACGACCTCTTTCTCTGGCACCCTCTTCCTCATGATAGATTGGCCTACGAGGCCACATTACACAAAGCGTGTGGATAGCTCAGTTGATAGAGTGAGAAGGGAATGATGGGTGGGTCTCATATGTCATGGTTTATTGCGATGAATTTGAGGGACTCATTTGAGGACTCCTGCTGAAGTAGGTACAAAAAGAATTAGGCCCTCAAAAATGAGGAGGGCCCTCAAATCAAAAATAGGGTATCCGATTTGAGGGCCTTTGTTGGAGTTGCTCTTATAGCTTCCAAGAGTAGTTTTTCTTGCTCATTTGACATCTATGAAAATCACATATAGTTTCAATGGTTTCATCCCCAAATAAATCCATTTCTAGAATCTATGCAAGTCAAACTATCAAGTTTGAGTAATTTTATAGGAAAGAGTAACAACATATATGAGATAAATGAGCATATTATGAAAATATATTCTAAGTTATATCTAATAATACTAATTTGATGTCATAAATCTTGATGTTTTTTAGAAATTTGGTAAAAGTTTAAAAAGTTTGACTTAAGATGACTTTACACTACTACAGATTGACACACCACTGTCGCCACTTTCATTGTCGTAGCGATAGAAGCGATGGTGTGATACTTTTACCATCTGTTGGAACAATAGCGAGGTCTCCTAGGATTGAAACTGGCATTTTAGACTTCTACCACCGATGGGTTAATGATAGATGTGACAGTGGTATTGGGGTTGCATTTGCTCCATCGCATGAAAAGCCAAGCCGACTGGGATACGCATTTTGGTCGCCGGCCCTAAACTAATGTTTGGTCAACCGGCAGTAAATTTAGCATGAGTGTTGAATTGCCTCAACTTCCAAGGCCGTCAAATCACCATTACTTCCACTGCCCAAAGCCTAAGAGTCGTACCCACTGCTCTACATATACTTCAGCCCGATGCCCTCTAAAACCACCCCTCTTCTTCATCCGTCATCTCCTTCTCTTCCAATCTACAAAGAAAATATCGGACATCCCCATCAAGTTTCCAAGCAGCCCGTCGTCCAGCGAGGATGACATGCCTGCCCACCACTCCTCTAAGGAGGACGTCACCTCCTACGACTGAAGGTTGTTTGATTATAGTCCTCTGTGGAGCTCCGAGAAGGAGGACCCAGAGGAAGAGGATGAGGACGAGGACGATGCCAATGAAGACGTCGATGATGACGACTCTGACAATGATGACTCTGACCCTAACTCTGACTTCAACTCGCTTCCTCCCAAGCGAGCAAGGCAAGCATGATCCTCTATGCGAGAGGATCATATTTAGATTAAGTAGTTTATAGTTAGTATAAGTAGTTTTAATAGTTTAAGTTAGTTAGTATGCTTCCAGATGAGTACAATCATATACTCATCCAAATTGTATCTATATGTTAGATATATATATAACGAATCAATGAAAAAAAATTATATTCACGCAGATTTTATCTCTTCAATGCCACCTTTTTATATGAAATGCAAAGCATGTTCTTTCCAATACTACTTTCAAAATGCCAATGCACAGATTTGATCTCTCCACGAATGTTTTTTTGTTTTTCTGTATATATATGAATGAAATTAAAAAAACTATCATGTATGGTGGTGGTTGTTTCTAGGAAAATATAAAACTAGTTTAACCACTGACAATCATCATATTATAGCGTTGGATTAGCATGGCAATGGTCAGCTTAATACGAACACTGTTTAACTTATCCCGTGATGTTTGTTCTCGCTGCAGATCAATCTAGACTGTCCATTTGGCAACAAACCTAGAAGCACCCTGTCTCATTCCCAACTCCCCTCGGGCCCTATCGGCACCTTGGCGGTGGTTCGACCAACTAAAAAACCCAATACGAATCCATTAGTTCTCTCCACCCATTGTTGCTTCATCTTCATTCTCCCCACCCATTGCTTCATCTTTATTTTGACTTGTCGCCTGTACTTTCCCTACCTCGAGCACCTTGCATTGTCATCATGGACAATGCCCCATGAAGGTCGGATGGATTTGGCCACCCCCTGTTTACATTTGGTTCCAATTGGTTTTGAGTTCGGTATTAGTTTTGTTCATATTAGAAATTTCTTCATTGCAACAGATGTCTTACTTCAGAAGAAGCCATTTCCATGTGAGTAACCTTGTGTTTTACCAGCTAGGGGTGGCACCAATACCCTAGATGATGTTGTTTGCTACTTGGGGATGGAGCATCCACCTAGACCAACTATTGATTGTTGAAGCCATTGTTCGTCACCTTCTCGGACCACAAAATTTGACAAGAATCATTCAAGACTCTATTTGCAGAGAGATTTTTGTGCTTTGCAGGACTAGATAGGAAGTAGACATACTTTATAGATACAATATGTCCGTGGATGGAGATTCTATCATCTTCGCTATGGTTCACTACCTCTAGCTTTCGGGACTGCATCAACCATTTGAGTACCATAGCAACTATCAACCCATCCGACATTAAGTCTTAGAATTTGTGAAACTTTTATGTTAATAAAGTTTATATGTACTGATGAAGCCTCTGGATTAGTATGTATGAGTAGTGCATAATCATTTAACTATAACTTTGGTTGAAATGTTAATTGAATCAGTTGGTCTTAATTGTGATTCATGTGTACACTTCTATGTAAGCACAAAGGATCCAAAATGGGCCTTCTTCTATAGGCGGATAGTACCTTCTACCGCCGGTGACACAATGGTGGGAGTGCGAGGTTTTCAAGGATGTTTTGGCGCCTTAGCGGGAGGCAAAAGCATAGACAAAAGACACGAGTTGACCTCTTCACTTAGAGTGTGCAACACTTTGAACCCCGACTGCTCCATGGCTGC
Organism: Miscanthus floridulus; assembly: GCF_019320115.1. Lineage (NCBI taxonomy): Eukaryota > Viridiplantae > Streptophyta > Magnoliopsida > Poales > Poaceae > Miscanthus > Miscanthus floridulus. The sequence goes on along the minus strand of NC_089583.1, from coordinate 70,504,905 downwards.
ATCTAGCTCCAACTCCTCCCAATGGTCGGCACCATCCCAGGGCATCGTCGTGAGAAGAACATCGGCTTTCAGTGGAGGAGGCTACAATGGGAGGGGGCCACCCATCCCATGCCGTGTCGAGAACCACCCCTATGCATACCAGCCACCACTTTTGTGTCGCTGTAGCTTGAAGATGCCTCAGTGAATTTCGTGGAGTGATGGAAACCTAGGACATCAGTACCACAGATGCTGCAGGGCAAATAATGTAACTCGATTTCTTTCTTGTTCATTCTATTTTTGCAATGCAAATGTTAAAATCCTATTGTACTTATGGTAATTTGGTTTTTTCATAGTCCGACTTAGATTGCGGGTGTTATGAGTGGTATGATCCCCCATATGGAAAATATCTAAAGACTTTGATTTTGTATTTACATAACAAGATTTGGGAGCTGAAGACGAAGGCCAATGTTAGAACAAAAAAAGAACAAATGCACGAGGTGGAAGAGATTATACCACAGATTGAAGAAATGGCTAGGGTTTGAACGAAGATGATAGAAGATTTTGTACCTTTGATAGAGAAATGTGCTTCCTATTCTTCTTTCACCTACTTTGTACTTACCTTAGTTCTTAGCATGTTTATTGTCAAGTTGCTTAGTTCATCACCGCAGTAGATTCAAGTATCAATTTATGTATCAGATTGAAATATGTCACTTTTGTACAACTATTGTTGAACAAAATACAAGGTGATTAATCAGGAGTTCAATTTATTGAAATGTAAATGCTAGTACATCCAAGTATCAATTGATGTGTTGGAGGCATCCTACTTCTCTGGACACTAGGCCCTAGTACAGGGGCAACCAATTTATTGAACTGTATATACACTCTCCTACGGTCTCACCACACCTTCCTCCCATCCATTCCCCACTCTACTCCCTTGCTCTGCTTCACCCTGCTAGCATTGGACAAAAGGCAGCCTCTCTCATGCTCACTACTCCTTCACCACCAACCTCGCGGGTGCACAAATCTTCAGCACGCCATCCTTGCTTCTCTACTCCATCCAGATCTAAGGTAACTGCACTGGATCTACTCCTTCACTGGATTCTATATTCCTTTGTATTGCTCTCTTGTGCTCTCTGCTCCTTCACCTCCAACCTAGCTACAGTAATTTTCTTGTATCTACAGATGAAAATGCATCTTCTCGTTCTAGAGTTTGTGGCTTTTTATCTCCATGGAGTGTAGCTTGTGAGCCTTATTGTCCTCAGTATTGGTTCACCGAATGAGTGTTTTGTGAACAAAGTCGATGAGCTAAATGAAAGTGTACCAATGGATGTGGATAGGGTTGTAGTGGTCAAGGCTCGGGATGACATGGAGATTGACAACGATCCCGTGGAGGTCGACAATGATCTACAAGATCTTATGGAGATTCACAACAATCCCATGGAGGTTGACTAGGATCTGCATGGAGAATGATTAATTATGGAACCAATGATGTACATATAAAGACCTTTTAACTTTTGCATAGTGTTAGCCTAATTAGTATCTGCATTTTAGCTTTTGGCATACTTGTTAGCTTGGTAGTGTTGACCTACTTATTCAGTATGAATGTATGGAACTCAAGTTGGATTTCCTTTCAATTCAAGAGTACTGGCATTGTGCTTTCCTTAAGTTTTCTAAGAGCAACTCAACTGGGTAAATGTATTCGTGAAGCCATTTATAGCTATTGTGCTCCAAAGAAGCTTTCTAACAGCTTGTCTATACTGTTTTTCACTTTCCCAGCTGGGTATCCCACCATTCTCGCTGGCCATATTTCCCTAGCGAGTCCTGCTTGCTATCTGTGTTTTTCAATTTAGCTAGGTTGTTGTAAAACTCTACATTTTAGATGGGCTTTCTATTTTACATAATGGCTAAATCTCACAATTTAGCATCTAATTTTATCAAGTCTCTTGGAGTTGCTCTAAGTGCGTAGTTTGGCTTTCTTTCAATGTAAATCTGTGTGCCATATTATTCACCATCAAACTCAAGTTGGCTTCCTTTCAATCTAAGTACTAGAATTGTGCTTTTCTTAGTTTTATAAGTGCGCAGTTTTGCTTTGTTTCAATGCCAAGTGTTAAAATTGTGTGCCTTACTATTCATCACCATATCATATAGAGGTCTCCGGGCGGTACTAGGAACCAGCCACCGGTGATGGGCCGCTTAGTTGCAAAATTTTCAATCCCGCGTTTGAACCCTCCCGCGCGGAACTGATGAAAGTTCGATTCCCATATGTCGTAAAAGTTACGCAGAGAGCAAGCAACCCCTACCCCAACATAGCTTTTTTTGTCCTCATTGCTGCTGTTCGTCTTCACCGCTCCTGCAAATCACCACTGCTCAGTTGTTGCTTCGTGTCGTTGCACATCGCTGACTTGCCCACACAGATCCATTGGCGAATGAGCTATTGCTATCACCGGCGTTGCCACTCGTGCTCACCGCCGCTAGATCCAAAGGCAAGTGTAATAAGGCCTTACTTGCATCGCCGTCCCTTCTCCTCCAAACTCATCTCCTTACTAATGTTTATTGATTCAATTCCATGGCAGGGCGGTCTTATCTCTTCGACTGGTGGTGTCCTTCTAGATAAAGGAGTCCCCTAACATTAGGAACATAGTGGACAGCCTCTCAGACGATGTGCTTGCCAACATCTTTCGCTACCTCTCCACCTGGTCCTTGTGCTGCTGCAAGTGTGTCTGTCGCTCTTAGAAGCGCATCATCTCCGACTCCTATCACTGTAAGTAGCTTTCATAGACTGTCATTGGCTTCTTTTATGGCAGCTGGTGGAAGGGCAATCACCACTTCACCAGCATCATTGGTGAACGACCCTCTTTGTCCTTCCCCTTCAAAAAATCCTAGTCTCAGATTGTTGCAGTGGCCTTGACCTTTGCTAGTGTGCTAGGCCTGATGGATTACGTCGCTATGTTGTCTGTAATCCAGCGACCCACAAATGGCATGTACTACCACATAGCAACCGTTCTGTTGGTCAGGATTGCTTAGGTTTCAACCCAACGTCCTCGCACTTCCATGTGATTGAATTTGTTGAGGTGGAGGGTGTGTGCGTAGGTGTGGAGATCTACTCATCTAAGACTACAACATGGATCTTTAAGAAATCTAAATGGGGCGTGGGTGTTGTACTACGTTCAAAATTGAGAAGTGTTTTTCTTAATAGTTTTATGCACATGCTTGAGTACTCTATGATAGTTGTTGTGGATATGGAGAGAACTACATGGAGGACAATTTGTAAACCATGTGGTGCTGAAATATCCATCCATCAAGCTTAGGGTCACATGTGTGTGTTGTGCTGATTTTCACAATATGTCTTGGCTTTTAGTGTGGATACTTGAAGACTATGGTACTGATAACTGGAGACCAAAGCATGTTGTGGGTATGGAGGAACTGTTTAGACATGTGACTATTAAAGTTGGTTCTGAGATTTGTGATGCAGAGTACAGAGTGATTATAGTTCACCCAAAATGGAATTTTAGTTTCCTTGTTGGGAAGGATAGAACGCTAATGCATATGACATGGACCACGGAAAGGTTCATGTCATCCATGCTCGTGTCATCCAATTTTGTAGATCAAGAGTGAAAGCTTCTAGGCCCCTAGTTGGGTTTCGGTGATTAATGACAATACAGGATTATTGTGACTAACGTGTGTTTTGCAGAAACAATTAAGTTAGATCACGGTAATGGAGATCGATTCGGCAATCAAAGTTGTCATGCCCCTACGATGGAAATCGTTTCGGTTTTTAAAGGATGGACGACAAGGTTAAGGATGGACTAGTTCTAAGTGTCAATTGGAGTTGGAGAGACACTTAGAGTAGTTTAGGACTTTGTTTTACCTTTGGCCATACTATTAAGGGGGTATGAATGGGTAGCTTGACCTAGGTGAGTCTAGTGAGTTAGGTGTGGTGCACACTTGTTAAAACTAGCACTAGGTAGCTCCACAAGAGCCCTTTCATCCAATGGAGCAAACTTCATTCACATATGTTCAAGAGTTGGAAGTGAATGGAGGGTCAAATACTGATAGGACGCTGGCTCCGGTGTGATCGGACGCTGGCTCAGGGTTTGGTTAGTTCATTTGACCAAGGTGAAAGCGTCTGGAAGTGACCGGACGTTGCGAGGTCATGTCACCAAACACTGAGGGCCAGTGTCCGGTCGACTCCAGTAAGGTCCTAGAGAGGGAGAATCCTGATCGGACACATCCAGTCAATGCTGACCGGACGCTGATCAGGTTCTAGCTACTGACCGGACGCTGCTCAGCAAGTGACCGGACACTGGTGGTCCAGAGTCCGGTCGACATCAGTAAGGTTCCAGTGAGGGGAAAACTTGACCGGACGCGTTCGGTCAGTGTTGATTGGACGCTGCCAGTGTCCGGTCAACTCTTAACCACTGGAGTTCGGGGTGTACTGACCGGTGCGTCCGGTCAACATGACCGGAGCGTCCGGTCACCCCGTAGAGGCACATAACGGTTCGTTTTTCAGCCGATGTTATAAATTCAACCTCCGCTCATGTGTGGGGGTACTTTTGCTCATTTCAACAGCTGAGAAACACCTTAGAGAGTGCCAAGAAGAGCAAGGTCCTAGTGAGGTGATTGAGATTTGAGAATCCCAAAGAGAGCCCTCATTAGTGAAGATCAAGAGTAGCAAAGTGTGCATCCACCTTCTCATTAGGCTTGTCGTGGTCAAGTGAGAGTTCGTGCTTGTTACTCTTGGTGATCACCATCACCTAGTTGGCTTGGTGGTGATTGGGAGCTTGGTGATCATCCGGAGAGCTTGTGGATGACCCAACTCAAGTTGTGAGCGGTTGTGGGTGATTCACCACGATGGAGTGTCGAAGAATCAACCCATAGAGAACACTTGATCCTTGCACAGATCAAGGGGGAGCCACACCCTTGTGCGGGTGCTCCAACAAGGACTAGTGGGGAGTGGTGACTCTCCGATACCTCGGCAAAACATTGCCGCGTTCCTCCTTCTCTATTTACTTTGAGCATTTACTTTGAGCAATTCAATTCTTGTCTTTACATTCATAGAATTGCCATGCTAGAGTAGGATTGCAACTTAGGTTGCAAGTCTTTTGTGTGGTAGAACAATTAGAAACACTTTCTAGGCATAAGGGGTTAATTGAGCTAACCATAGGATTTAATTATTGCAAAGAAATTTAGAATTAGCCCAATTCACCCCCCCCCTCTTGGGCATCTTGATCCTTTCAATTGGTATCGGAGCCTTGTTCTCACATTTTTAGGCTTAACCGCCTAGAGCAAGATGTCTCATGAGGATAGACCTCCTCCTATCTTTGAGGGAGATGATTTTCCTTATTGGAAAATTCACATGGAGGCGTATCTAGAAGCTCTAGATGTTGGTATTCTTAGAGCCGCCTCACAAGGCTTCCCAAAACCTCAGGATGCTACTCACCTACAAGGCGATGAGGTGAATTATGAGAAGTGGAATGCAAAGGCTCAAAACACCATCTTTAGATGCCTTTGCAAAGATGTATTCAACCGGGTGAGGAACCACAAAGACGCCCATGCACTATGGTCAGACATTTGTGTGCTCTATGAGGGAACTAAGAGTGAGCGTGAGGAATGCTATCATCTTGTCATGAAAAAGCTCAACTCTTTTGAAATGCTTCCTAAAGAATGTGCTAATGAGATGTTTTCACGTTTGAATGCTCTTGTAGAGGAAGTCAATGGGCTTGGACTCACTCAAATGCAACCATCCGATGTTGTAAGAAAGATTTTGAGTGTCCTCTCCATTGATAAATATGGGCATATTATGACCGTGCTACATCAAGGTGATCTTTCCACCACTACACCGACACAAATCTTGGGAAAGATCAATGCTCATGAGATGTACATGCACATCACGCCACAAGATGGCTCATCCTCTACCAAGAAGAAAGATAAGGACTTAGCATTCAAAGCTAGTCAAGAGAAGGGTAAAGCAAGACTTGAGTATGAGAGCTCAAGTGATGATGAAATTGATGATGAAAGTCTTGCTCTCATGGTGAAGAAGACCGCCAAGATGCTAAAGAAGCTTAACAAGAGTGGCATCAAGTTTGATGGCAAGAAGTTCTTCACTAACTCTAGAAGGAAGCCAATCTCCAAGATGGATTGCTTCAATTGTGGAGAACTTGGTCATCTAGCACACAAATGCACTAAGCCCAAGAAAGACAAGTTCAAGAACAAATACAAGAGCAAGAAAGATGACTCAAGTAATGAAGAAGAAGAAGAGAAGAAGAAGAAGAACAAGCCATACAAGAAGAGAGATGGCAAGAAGAGGGACTTCCACAAGAAGAAGAAGAAGAGTGGAAAGGCATACATTGTCGGTGATTGGCTCACGGACATTGATTCATCTAGTGCCTCATCCGATGATGATAGTGACAACGAGAAGGTGGCCACAATTGTTATCAACTCTTCATCATCTTCATCGCCACCACCGCCATCATCCTCTACACACCTATGCCTTATGGCCAAGGGTGACCACAAGGTATCGAACAATGATGATAGTAGTGATGATGAGCATGCTAGTGATGATGATAGCGATAGTGATGATGATGAATATGAATCACCTTCTTATGATGATCTTGCTAGATTGTTAAAACAATACACTAAGATCATTATAAAAACTAGAGCTAAAAATAAAAAGCTAAAGGCAAAAAATGATGCACTTTTAGCAAAATGTGATATAGCCAAAAAGGCTAGTGTTGAGCTTAGAGAAGCAAATGATGCTATATCATCCAAACTCAAGGAGCTCAAATCTTCTAAGAAAGAGCTTAAAGATAAACATGATAAACTTGAGAGGACACATAATGAGCTCATCACTAGCCACAACAAGCTAAGAGAAGAATATACCACTCTTAAGGTTAATCATGATACTCTTGTTATTGCTCAAGAATTCTTATCCAATGAGCCACATGATGCTACTAACAATGTTGTTAAGATTGATATAGCTACATCATGTGATGACTTGATTATTGAGAGCATTGAGCAAAGTTCTAGTAGCAAGGGCAAGCAAGTGGTTGAGGCCGATGATTACGATGAGTTTGTTAAGCTCAAGAATGACAATGAAAAGCTCAAGAAAGATCTTGAAGAACTCAAAACCACCAAGTCTATTGTGCTAGAAACTATTGTTCATGATGATGACTTGATCCTTGAGAATGAGAAGCTCAACGATGAGAACAAGAAGCTCAAGGAAGAGAAAAACAATGATGCTCTCAAGGAAGAAAACAAGAAGCTCAAGTTGGAGAAAGAGCATCTTAAGATTGGATTGAGCAAGTTCACAAGAGGCAAGCATCTTCAAAGTGAGCTACTAATGAACACCATCATGAAGATGGATAGAAGTGGCATTGGGTACTTGGCAAATCAAGAGAAGAAGGCTCAAGCTCGACAACAACATAAGTCCAAGCCAAAGCCAAAGAGATGTTTTGAGTGTGGACAAGAAGGCCACTTTGCTCATGAGTGCCAAACTCCACCACCACAACCCTTGCCCAAGCATGCTAGACCTTTTGCCTTCAATGCTCACTACATGCTTAGAAAGGATTCTAGTGGAAAGATGAAAGTGATGTTCTTAGGTCCTCCCAACAAGAATAGGCCTAACAAAATTTGGGTTGCAAAGTCACTTGTTGAGAAGGTGAAGGGCCCTCAACAAGTCTAGGTTCCTAAAGCTTGATCTCTTGTGTGTAGGTGAACTACAAGACTGGTAGAAGTCATTGGGTTATTGATAGTGGTTGCACACAACATATGACCGGTGATCCTCGTATGTTCACCTCACTAGATGAAGAAGATGGGCAAGAAAGAATCACATTTGGAGATAACTCAAAGGGCAAGGTGAAAGGATTGGGCAAAGTGGCAATATCAAATGATCATTCCATCTCCAATGTGCTATATGTTGCTTAATTGAGTTTCAACTTGCTATCCGTTGGACAATTGTGTGATCTTGGCTTCCAATGCTTGTTTACCAAGAAGGAGATTGTTGTATCCAAGAAGGATGATGATCATGTGATATTCAAAGGATTTAGATACAACAACCTATATCTAGTGGACTTCACCTCTGAAGATGCAAACTTGAAGACATGCCTATTCACCAAAACAATACTTGGGTGGCTATGGCATAGAAGACTTGCTCATGTTCTGATGAGCTCACTCAAGAAGTTAATGAAGAATGATTTGGTGAGAGGGTTCAAGGATGTGAAGTTTGAGAAGGACAAGCTTTGTAGTGCATGTTAAGCCAGCAAGCAAGTTGCAAATACCCATCCAACAAAAGCTTTCATGTCAACCGCAAGAGTGCTAGAACTTCTTCACATGGATTTATTTGGACCAACAACATACAAGAGCTTAGGAGGAAATCTTTATTATCTTGTGATTGTTGATGACTATTCAAGGTATACATGGGTATTCTTCCTTCATGACAAATCCAAAGTTGCATCTTGCTTCAAGAAGTTTGCCAAGAGAGCACAAAATGAATTTGAAGTGAAGCTCAAGAAGATAAGAAGTGACAATGGGAAGGAGTTTGACAACACAAACATAGAAGCTTAATGTGATGAAGTTGGAATCAAACATGAGGTATCCACAACATATACTCCTCAACAAAATGGTGTAGTTGAGATGAAGAACCGGACATTGATCACTCTTGCAAGAACAATGCTTGATGAGTACAACACCCCTGAAGCTCTATGGGCAGAAGCAATCAACACCGCATGCTATGCATCCAACCGCCTATTCCTTCAAAAGTTCCTTGGCAAGACACCTTATGAGTTGCTCAATGGGAAAAAGTCGGACGTCTCCTTCTTTAGGGTGTTTGGTTGCAAATGCTACATCTACAAGAAGCGGCAACACCTAGGGAAGTTTCAAAGATGTTGTGATATTGGTTTTCTTGTTGGTTACTCATCAAAGTCCAAAGCATATAGAGTATCTAATCATGCCACCGGCTTGGTTGAAGAAACATATGATGTGGAATTTGATGAATCTAACGGCTCCCAAGGAGCACATGAGAATCTTGATGATATAGGTGATGAACCATTGAGGGAGGCTATGAAGAACATTCCGGTTGGAGACATCAAGCCTAAAGATGATGAAGATGATGTACAAGTGATTGATCCACCTTCTTCATCAAGTGTGCCATAAGATGGTGAAAAAGATGGGAGAGTAGAAAATGAAGATACTCATGTCTCCCATGAACAAATGGTGGCACAAGCACAAGATGTTGATGCTCCACAACCTCCCCCTCAAGTGGTCAATAGAAGAAATACACCTCTACTTCAAGATCATCCACAAGATATCATCATAGGGAGTCCATCAAAGGGTGTAATGACTCGATCACAAAAACTTGCTTCATTTATTGCTCATCACTCTTTTGTCTCTTGCTTTGAGCCTACTAAGGTAGAAGAAGCTCTTCAACATCCGGATTGGATAAATGCTATGCATGAAGAGTTGAACAACTTCACCCGAAATAAAGTTTGGACTCTTGAAGAGCGGCCAAAAGATGCAAGAGTCATTGGAACAAAGTGGGTGTTCTGAAACAAGCAAGATGATCAAGGTGTTGTTGTGAGGAACAAGGCAAGACTAGTTGCAAAGGGGTTCTCTTAAGTGGAAGGTTTGGATTTTGGAGAGACCTTTGCACCGGTTGCAAGATTAGAAGCCATCTGTATCCTCCTTGCATATGCATCACATCATAAAATAAAACTTTATCAAATGGATATGAAAAGTGCTTTTTTAAATGGCTTTATTAATGAACTAGTCTATGTTGATCAACCTCCCGGGTTTGAAGACCCTAGATATCCTAATCATGTTTATAGGTTGTCCAAGGCATTATATGGGCTTAAGCAAGCCCCAAGAGCTTGGTATGAGCGCCTTTGGGACTTCCTCATTGAGAAGGGCTTCACCATTGGGAAGGTCGACACCACACTATTCACCAAGAAGCTTGATGGACATATCTTCATTTGTCAAGTATATGTTGATGATATCATCTTTGGATCATCAAATGAAGATTCATGCAAAGAGTTTGGTGAATTGATGTCGAAGGAGTTCGAGATGTCAATGATTGGAGAGCTTACATTCTTTCTTGGTTTTCAAGTCAAGCAAATGAGAGAAGGGATTTTCATCTCTCAAGAGAAATATACTAATGATCTTCTCAAGAGATTCAAGATAGATGAATGTAAGCCAATCAAGACACCAATGCCAACTAATGGACATCTCAACCTAGATGAGGGAGGTAACCCGGTTGATCAAACTCTCTACCGCTCTATGATTGGTAGCTTGTTATATTTGACCGCATCTAGGCCCGACATCATGTTTAGTGTGTGTATGTGTGCTAGGTTTCAAGCTAATCCTAAGGAAACTTATTTAATTGCCATAAAAAGAATTCTTAGGTATCTTAAGCACACACCAAGCATTGACCTTTGGTATCCCAAAGGAGCTATAATTGAATTAGTTGGCTATTCTGATTTGGATTATGCCGGTTGCAAAGTTGATAGAAAAAGCACATCTGGAGGTGCCATTTGCTTGGTAGATCACTTGTCTTGGTCCTCTAAGAAGCAAAATAGTGTGGCTTTGTCCACCGCCGAAGCGGAATACATTGCCGCGGGTGCTTGTTGTGCACAAATACTTTATATGAAACAAACTTTGCTAGACTATGGTGTAGTTCTAGATAAAGTACCTCTATTGTGCGACAATGAAAGTGCGGTAAAACTTGCAAATAATCTGGTTCAACACTCTCGCACCAAGCACATAAATATCCATCATCACTTTCTTAGAGATCATGTTGCTAAAAATGATATATCACTAGAAGGTGTAAGGACCAAGGATCAATTGGTGGATATCTTCACTAAACCGCTAGATGAGGCAACATTTTGTAGATTGCGGAATGAGCTCAATGTGCTTGATTTTAGTAACTTCACTAAAAAATGAGCTTGTGTTGTCCTTTGCATTGCATTGTAATATACAACATGTTTAATGTTTCATAATGAATATAGGGCTTGTCTAACATGGTTAAGATAACCGCCGAAAAGCATGTGAAGAAGCTTAACCTTGGATCAAACTTGACAAGCAACTAGATTTACTTTCAAGTATTGCATTGCATATGCATGATTGTTGTTTGTCATTTGTCTTCAAATTGCCCTCTTATTGCCTATTTTCTTAAAAAGAATTATAGCCTAAGGCAAAATATTTTGAAAAACTTGAGGGTTTGAGAGAGGTCACTCATATCAGTCCCAATTGGTGTTTATTTGGATCTTATTCAAGTTGGGACTTGATTGGGAATAGGCAGCACGAAGGACTTTGAAGATTTGCTGAAGAAAGAGTGACCGGACGCTGCACCGGACTCTAGAGTCCAGCGTCTGGTCAGTTCACAGGAGCTGAACTTGCTGCGAAGGTGTGACCAGACTCTACGTTTTAGCGTCCAGTCAAAACGATTTTAGCGTCCGGTCATGTGAAGAAGACGAAGGCTGTATTGATCGAACTCTGGCTGCGTCCGGTCGGTGTCCACCAGACGCGTTCGGTCACGATTCCAAGGGTTCTGGACCTTACTGGAATCGACCGGATGCTGGGTAGCAGCGTCCGGTCGCTGCCACCGGAGCATCCGGTCAGTTATTAACGTGCGGCATCAGGTTTCTTGCTCCGTTTCCTTTTCTGTTCCACTGGGGGCCACCTTATTTAATCTCAGCACCATGTTTTGACCTAACCTATCCACCGACATTGCTGTCCCAAGCATCGTGCCCTAGCCGCTGAGCAAGCCCGCGCCTTAGCACCGCATGCCCGCGCCTTAGCACCGCACGCCCATGCACCACCGCACCACCGCTCACCTTACGCGCCCGCGCCGCCGTCTCTAGTGTCTCCCTACGCTAGCGTCGCCTGCGCACCTCCCTGCTACACTGCCGCACCATGAGCCTCCCTGTGCCCGCGTGCTGCCGCAAGCCCCGCACCAGCGCCGCCGAGCAAGCCGCGCCACCACACCATCCTCTCCTGCGTGCCAACCATGCTCCCACGCCGCCAAGCACATCCACTGCCCTAACTGCCACCGCACCACACCGTGCCAGCACGCCACTGAGATCCACTACAGCGTCCACGCCCCACGCCCAACGCCGGTAAGGCCATGCCTAGCACTCACACTACTTTGCCCGTGACCTAGATCGGTTTTGAAGCACTGACTTCAATTGCATCCAGGGCCATTGATTCACTGCTCACCGCGAACCCTAACCCTAGCCGATTTGGTGGTTCCCCACATGACGCTTCTCTTTTCTCGGGTCATCGATTCGATAGGTAGCAAGCCTCTGTTTCAATCTCATACCTAAATTGCTTGCTTCCTAGGGTTTTGCATCTATTAGATATATTGTATTTATTTGTATATCCTATCTATTCCATCGTACAGCGAGTCGGTGTCATTGAGGTGTTAGTGGCAGTTGTTAGTAACTCGGGGCCAAGCTCGCGAGTATGGAACAAGGCCACGCCTTGAAAGTGATAGTTGATCTTTGTCAGCGGCAGTTGATTCATCTTAGATCCTTCAGATGGCTCGTAAAAAGAATGTCGGAGGTGGTCCCGGTGACGAGGATCCAAGCCCCCCGCCTCACCAGCCTGCAGAACCAAAAGGCAAGGCAACCAAGAAGTTGGCAGTAAGGAAGCGTAAGTATCTAGATGTAGATACAACAAGAGCCGCATCAGTTGTTGAGGCCACAGAGCGTGCTGAGAGAGGAGGCACTCGCAGTGGAGTCCAGATTGCTAATCAGCTTTCACCAGAAGCGAGGGCTTCACTTGAGCGAGTTGAGCGCCTTCATGGTGGTCTAGCTGGGACTCTCATGATCGGCGGATGGCGTGTTGCCATTGATGAGGTTCAACCTTAGGGGGAGCCACAGCAGCAGCCTCAGCCAGCACAACAGACTCAGGAGCCTCAGCCAGCACAGCAGACTCAGGAGCCACAACCAGCACAGCAGTCTCAGGAGGGTGAGCAGGTCTAGCAGGCCGAGGAGACAGAGCCGGCACCTCAGCCATAGTTACGCCACTCTGGTCGTACTCATGTCCCAGTTACACCAAGGCTAGACACTCAGCGGAGGGGTTCTCGTCCACCTCCTCGACCACAGGGTCCACCTCCAGTGACCCATCTTGACCTAAGGGCCACCATGGCCAAGCAGGTGCAGCAGCTGAGGTTCATTTACTTTGAGGTGTGGTTTCCACCTAGGAGGGATGAGAGAGCATCAGAGGGATTCTATACACCCCTATAGGAGGACTTCTATAATGCCTATCTGAACAGCGGAGCAGTTTTCAGATCACAGAGGGTGTGTAACATAGAGTCTATAGTAGCAGCAGCTGGAGAGCACATTTGCCTGTACCTATCCTATTTACTAGGGCTGACAGATCTGATCGGATGGACAGGGTTGTATGTACCATCTTGGGTTCGACAGTTCTATGCTACTCTCTGGATTGACCCCCAGCACAGGTTCATACACTTTGCATTCGGAGGCTGAGACTATCGGCTGATGAGCACCAGGGTCAGGGAGATACTGAGGCTTCAGGAGCAGCCAGTCAGGTTACATGAGGTGTGTTATGGCCAAACTGCACCCCCAGATGCCCTCATGGTGGCATGGTGCCTCCTACGGACTTAGTTCATCACTGCTTCACAGAGCCCTTTAGCGAGGGGTCGTGGAGGAACCCCAGTGATCTCACTCCCACTGCTCGCGTGATTGAGGCTATCATGAGGAGGACTTTACTTCCGAGGATGGGATATAGAGAGGGGTTGACTCATATTCAGCTATGGCTTCTCAACTCTCTGATGCAGCAGACAGTCTTTGATATTTAGGATATTCTTTTATCAGAGATGGAGGACACTATAGCTGAGGGCTTTAGAGGTCACAAGCAGCTACCCTATGCTCACTGGATCACATTCCTTATCCACAGAGCAGTTATAGTTAGGACGCCTGAGATGATTGCTAAGTACAGTGGTGCCATGACAAAGTTCCCTGCTTATAACCTAACTCAGATGATCCGCCACAGTACACCATAGGCACCTAGCCAGCCGTGCTGTCGTCTAGAGGTGTCAGAGACTGCAGCCCAACAGGACAATATTATCAGGGGCATTGTAGCTATAGAGGAGGAGCTTGCTCAACAGGAGGGGTTGGTCACTAGCGAGCCTAGTGACAGTTCTGATAATGACTACCAGTCCATTCCTCAAATGCCTCCACGATGACATGATGCTAAGGTCGGTAGCTCCAGTTCAGCGCCACCTGCCCCGCAGACAGACCCTGCTCTTCTTGCTATACTTGAGCAGATGAGGTAGGATTAGACACAATAGGCTCAGGAGACAGCTGCTACATTTGCTCAGTTCCAGACTCAGTAGGACGAGTTCTAGTGACAACAACTAGTTATTCAGTAGCAGACATAGGCTCTACAGCAGCAGCAGTAGGCTATGCATCAGCAGCAGATCCTCATGCAGCAGCAGCTTCTCGGATTCATGCAGCATATAGTGATAGCGATTGGGGCCCCATCGCCATAGGCTTCGCCCTAGCTTGGTCAGCCTGCCACCACTTCGATGACTCCAGCATTACAGCCTAGTGGGCTTCAGAGTTAGGGACAGCCACCAGCATAGTATGCTTCACCGACAGAGTAGGTGTCCTAGTGGTTTGCTTCGCCAGTGATAGCCCCGCAGTTCACACCACTTCAGACGGGCTTCACACTGGCATAGACATCATCGCTGCTAGTGCCAGACACTTTAGTCTCTAGGAGTCTTGGAGCTTCCTTCAGTGAGTTGACAGGGTAGCCCACTCCTCCATACCTGCATGCTCTAGGTCCTTCTATGGCTGCACCTATCATAGCGACGACAAAGATGCTCCACTCCTCAGTGGCATCATCAGAGCCGGCTGCCTTAGTTATACCAGCCCAGCCTACAGCAGCACCAGTTCCTGATCCAACCTAGACTGCTTCAGCATCACTACCAGCTTCAGAGGGTCAGATAGCTCAGAGCTCTAGATCAGATGCTAAAGGCACCCAGTTCCACCTCACTCCTCGTACCTCAGCACCCGGCTCGTCTGCTGTAGCCCCGTCGACCGACCCTTAGGTTTTGGTGTTTGACGCCAAAGGGGGAGAGGGTTCGAGTATGTTAGGCTTAGGGGGAGCTACTTATCTAGGGGGAGCTTAGTTATTATATTAGCTTATCTATGACATTTGGAGTTTTTATATGTGAGATACCCTATTATGCATTTGTGTGTGTGATACATTATGCATTCATGTTTACTACTATATTTATGTGATAGTGATATCTACGTGATCGTGAAATATGACATGTGTGCTCTCTACTTTGAATTATTTATATGTCATATCACTTGTGCTATGCTCATTTGCCTTTGCTTCTGCGTTTTACTCCGATGCAAATAAGCTTCATTACTTGTACTCATGCTTATTTCATATCTTTTGAGTACATCATATTGGCTTGGGTCATATAAGCTTGCCTAACACTTTTGTTCTTATTGCCAAAAGCTTATATGAACCAAGCATGTTAAAAACCTCATCTCTTTCACATACTCGAGGTAGTATTGTCATCAATCACCAAAAAGGGGGAGATTGAAAGCATCTATGCTCCTAGTTGGGTTTCGGTGATTAATGACAATATGGGATTACTGTGACTAACGTGTGTTTTGCAGAAACAATTAAGTTAGGTCATGGTAATGGAGATCGATTGGGCAATCAAAGTTGTCATGCCCCTACGATGGAAATCATTTCGGTTTTTAAAGGATGGACGACAAGGTTAAGGATGGACTAGTTCTAAGTGTCGATTAGAGTTGGAGAGACACTTAGAGTAGTTTAGGACTTTGTTTTTCCTTTGGCCATACTATTAAGGGGGGTATGAACGGGTAGTTTGACCTAGGTGAGTCTAGTGAGTTAGGTATGGTGCACACTTGTTAAAACTAGCACTAGATAGCTCCACAATAGCCCTTTGATCCAATGGAGCAAACTTCATTCACATATGTTCGAGAGTTAGAAGTGAATGGAGGGTCAAATACTGACCAGACGCTAGCTCCGGTGTGACCGGACGCTGGCTCAGGGTCCGGTCAGTTCATTTGACCAAGGTGAAAGCGTCTGGAAGTGATCGAACGCTGCGAGGTCATGTCACCGGATGCTGAGGGCTAGCATTCGGACAACTCCAGTAAGGTCCCAGAGAGGGAGAATCCTGATCGGACGTGTCCGGTCAATGCTGACCGGACGCTGATCAGGTTCTGGCTACTGACCAGACGCTGCTGAGCAAGTGACCGAACGCTGGTGGTCCAGAGTCCGGTCGACATCAGTAAGGTTCCAGTGAGGGGAAAACGTGATCGGACATGTCCGGTCAACTCTTAACCACTGTAGTTCGGGGTGTACTGACCGGAGCGTCCGGTCACCCCGTAGAGACACATAATGGTTCGTTTTTCAGCCGGTGTTATAAATTCAACCTCCGCTCATGTGTGGGGGTACTTTTGCTCATTCCAACAGCTGAGAAACACCTTAGAGAGTGCCAAGAAGAGCAAGGTCCTAGTGAGGTGATTGAGATTTGAGAATCCCAAAGAGAGCCCTCATTAGTGAAGATCAAGAGTAGCAAAGTGTGCATCCACCTTCTCATTAGGCTTGTCGTGGTCAAGTGAGAGTTCGTGCTTGTTACTATTGGTGATCGCCATCACCTAGATGGCTTGGTGGTGATTGGGAGCTTGGTGATCATCCGGAGAGCTTGTGGATGACCCAACTCAAGTTGTGAGCGGTTGTGGGTGATTCACTGCGACGGAATATCGAAGAATCAACCCGTAGAGAGCACTTGATCCTTGCGCGGATCAAGGGGGAGCCACACCCTTGCGTGGGTGCTCCAACGAGGACTAGTGGGGAGTGGCGACTCTCCAATACCTCGGCAAAACATCGCCGCGTTCCTCCTTCTCTATTTACTTTGAGCATTTACTTTGAGCAATTCAATTCTTGTCTTTACATTCATAGAATTGCCATGCTAGAGTATGATTGGAACTTAGGTTGCAAGTCTTTTGTGCGGTAGAACAATTAGAAACACTTTCTAGGCACAAGGGGTTAATTGGGCTAACTATAGGATTTAATTATTGCAAAGAAATTTAGAATTAGCCCAATTCACGGCTCTTGGGCATCTTGATCCCTTCAAAGAGGATATTTCCATATGAACAGGCCTTACTATCTTCTTTATGTTTCCTTGTTCACAGAGTCATTAGCAGAATAGTAAAGGTGCATTTGCAATATTTCGTTGTCACGACAGTCTTTGTTCAGGTAGGGAGTTATTTTTATTCTGTGTATGTATAGACTAATTTTGGCTTGTTAACTAAAGAAATGGTATGTTCAATATTATTAATTCTGCTACTTTGTTCAAATTGTGGATCAGAGATGAAGAAGAGGGGTTCCATGGTGCATTGGCTACCAATCCAAAGGATGCACTAATTATATTGATTTTGCCTTGCAAGCAGGAGTGCCACATAGAAGGAGCACAACTACATCATTTCGTTATGTAAGTCTGTATAGATCAGTACCTTTAGTATGCTCTATGTACCACTTATGTTAGGACATTAGTTGAGAAAGATGTTATGGTAGTGTCCATTGTTATTGTAAAAAGTACTCTTGTTTGTGAACATGATTTCAGGATGCAATGATTATAACATGTATGCTTTGTGTTCATAAAGCTATTAAGGGCCTAGCTGAATTAGTAACTATTGTGAAACCGGATGAAATTCTATCACCGTCGGATGTAAGCGTCGTTCATTGTTTTCTTATCACCACCGCTAGTGGTGGTGCAAACGTCCAACACCGTCGTTGTATGTGTGATGCGGCGGGAATCAAAAGTATATCACCATCGAATCATTTAATAACCCGACACCGACTAAACGATCATCAAAGGCTGATCGTGGTGCAAGGTGACGGTGACCATGACCTTTGTACTGACGGTTCATACGCTGAAGCGACGGTGATGTTTACCTCTGCGGACGTCTTGGCCGTCGAAGCGACAGCAAACCGGCACCGTAGACAGTCGGGTCGAAATACAAGGTGATGGCGCTGGTGACCACTACACAGGCGGTTGATGTGCCCACATGACAGTGATGATAGCCTCCACACAGGCGGATCATTTGCCAATGTAGCGGTGTTAGTGTATACCCACACAGACGGGTCGTGCTCTAATGCGATGGAAGTAAGGACCTTATCACGGACGGATCGTAAACCAATACGGCGGTGTAGTGTATACCACAGTTGGTCTCAGATGCCGACGGTGAGGGCTATGACCATCGCTGCCTACATCTTACTAGCGATGCCAAAATGCGGCTGCAATGGGGTTACGACGTGGCTCAAAAAGGTCTAAATGTAGTAGTGTTAGGAATATATTTATTTAGGGATCGAGGAAGTATAGTATGTGCTAAAAGTTAATATTATTAAAGAAGTTATTTTAGAGTATCAGTAGCTCCGAGAAACCCGGCCATACAGCTGGGATGGTTTTTTTCCCTGACAATGCCGCCGCCGGCAGCATGCAACTGATGGAGAAATAACTCCCAGGAAACCAGCCCTCAACTGGGGCAGCTTTTCCCCTAACAACGCCGACGGCGGACGCGTGCGAGTGATTTACTTGGGTGGATGTTTCCACAGTTCAACGGGCAAAAATATATAGGCTGATGATGCAATCTCACGCCACAAGGCATGTGCCTGCTGCTAAGGTGTGAACCATATATTATATAATCATAAACTACATATATTTATAAATTATCTAGTTATGTCACTGTTAAACTCAAAGTAAATAATATATCAACATGTATACAACATATACATTAGTCATATAAATTTCCTTAACAAACTATGTAGCTGACAAGGATGATTTTATTTTAAACCGTATAAAAAATTTACGACAATAAATTTTATAATTAGTTAATTATATATTTTAACAAAAACATTATGGCATATTTGTAGTTTAATTATTAGCACTCTATCTTTATATAAAACAATAACACTACGCCAAAATTGCTATATAGTGCCGGGTCCAAACTCTATCTCTGTTGGACAGTGATGGGGCAAGTCCATCACTGCCGGATTCTAGACCCGGCAATGATAAGTGATAAAAACTAGAAATTACACTTCCAAACAATGACATGGCAAGTCCATCACTGCCAGGACGGACAGTGATGGGGCAAGTCCATCACTGCCGGGTTCTAGACCCAGCAATAATAAGTAGTTAAAACCCAGAAATCACACTGCCGTGCAGTGATGGGGCAAGTCCATCACTGTCGGGTTCTAGACGGCAATGATAAGTGGTAAAAAAACCATAAAATGTGTTTTTTAATTCAAACTCAAGTCCTCAATGTTCACATTCCTCAGGTGCTCATACCAGCTGAGCTACGTGACACATGTGTCTATATAGCCGATGCTATTTTTTTAACTACGCAATTGTAAATCTTATATTGTATATTTGAGACTTCAAACAATCTCTATTTTAAAAAGTTGTTAACTGCAGAGTTGTAGATCAACTTTGATGTTGACTTTGTGTCCATTTGACATTGTTAATCTTCTCAAATCTGATTCAAGAGCTTATATTGAATATGTAGACGGGTAAACCATCTTAAATTAAAAAGTTATCAACTACAAAGATGTAGATCTCTTTAAACTCTACAATTTTGATATAAACATTATCTTCATCTGATCTAATATGAAAAAAATGAAATTTTTTTGTTCAAAACAGCCTATCACTAACGGTTCACCTATCACTACCGCTTTGTGGCTTCAACCGGTAGTGATAGGTTGTGTGCTTATCACTGTCGGTTGAAGCCACGAACTAACAGTGATAGTTTACCTATCACTGTCAGTTGTCCTATTACTGTCAATTGAAACCATGAACCGACAGTGATACTCTATCACTATTGGGTCCAAAGCAACCAACAATAATAGTCTGGCGGTGATTATCAGTTCTAGCATAGTGTGATACTATACATATAATTCTTTAATAAAGGAACTTCAATTTAGGTGTTAAGATGTAGGCTAAAACGACTACTTATTGGTATCATAGTAAATATAGAGACGATGACCCAGACCATTTAATGTGTAAAACAAAAATTATGAATAAAAGACACAGTAGACACTAGAGTTTGAACTTAGTACATGGATAAACAAATGCAAGAACTTAAAAGATCAAAAGTTGAATGTCAAAGTATAGATTCATGAGGTAAAAAAGAATCAGATCTGGCATAACTTAAGCTAAGGTTTAACTAAATACATATTAAAAATCCACAGACGTGCAACATGTATTGAATGCAAAGATGAAAACATATATAAAGTAATTTATAAATTTATCAAGACTTGATAGAGGATATCATGTTAAATAGATATTGTGTTAGAAAATTAATAGAGAGAAAGATAATCGATTATGATTTGTTGTATATATTAAATTTATCAAAAAAATATTTTTATCTTTTTTTTCAGGCAGCACGAGTTAATGTGCTAGTTAGGTAAATGAGGGTGAGGTCGTGAAAACCTTTAGATCCCCTAACTCACACCACTGATGTTGTCAAAAAAAAAACTCACCACTGCATGCTATTTCTATGGAGGTACTGAAAAAGGGATCAAATTCTTTGCTGAAACATGGAGGTACCATCGTTCAACCATTATTGAAACTACTCCGTATTTATCGGCTTGGGGCCTGTTTGATCCCAGCTGCTAAAAATTAGCACTATGTTTGGATGCAAATTAGAAGGACCAAACGTGAACTACTTTCAAAACTAATTGTATAAGCGGTGAGTCATTGACAAGACGAATCTATTAATCCTAATTAGGACATGATTAGCTCATATGGCGCTACAGTAAATATAGAATAATCGTGAGCTAATTAGGATCAAAATAAGGACTCGTTTATAGAAAACTTAGAAGCCAAGGTGCTAGGGGTATAGATTTCCATATGTTAAAGTTATTGCTTTAAATTTTTAGAGCCCAATTCAATACCATCTTCGGGCCATTGTGCATCCTCTCGGTTTGGACTTGTCTGCGGCCAGTCCACTCGATCCACCCTCTCCTGGACTTTGACCTCAGCTAGAATACAAAATAAATAAAACTTAGGTGACCCACCTCACATTACTTAGGCTTTACATTGGTTGAGGTATTAATGAAATGTGTATATAAAATAGTAGTATGGATCCGAACTGAGCATATAGCTTAGCTGGTTAGGTTTTATGTTGCAAAATATATTTATCCGGGTTCAAGTCCTTGACTCGATACAAGTGCTCATATTTTTCTGGATTTTTTTCAGGATTTAACAGTGTTGTTCTCTCAGCGGTAAACGATGTGCCCATCAACACTTATGGTGGATTCGACAACCTCAAGATTTATCGGACAATGAGCCACCTATATGCGGTGACTTCATGGATTCATAGGAATGAGTGTGTGCGTTTGTACTATGATTTGCAAAAAAAAAAGTGATATGGATGAAATGAATCCTTAAATTAGTGGTAGTATAGATGAAAAATGTCTCAAGATATGCTAGCTTAGTCCTTCGGAGATGCTCATCGAGAGAGGTTTTGTGCGTGTGTGTTTATAGGGGCAAATGTGAGTCTATATATATGAGTGTCTTCATATGTACCATAATTTAGTAAAATAGTGGTACAAATTATATGAATCCTCAAATTATTGGCAGTATCAATGAAAGTTGTCTCGAATAAATTTTGGTGGGAATGGGTGACTGTGTTTGAGCCAATGCAAGTTTACAGAGGTACCAACAAAACTTGACTAGAAGGAACCGGTCTCTAGCGTGATGCCCTTGTAGAGTTGCAGTCAAAAGAAAACCGCAGCGAGTTAGGGAACACCCGAGAAACCAGCCCATACAACTGGAATGCAACTTAGGGAGTACTAAGAGTCAGAACACCCAGGAATGAGGAAACGAGCCCTCAACTGGTGGCAGCTTTTCCCTAACATCGCCGCCGGCGGCCGCGCACAACTGATGGAGTACCTTACTTGGGTGAACGTTCTCTATAGTTCGCGAGCGTGTCATTATGACACATGTTTCATTAAGCAGAAGTGGAACGTCAAAGGTTACAACGTTTCTGAGTAATCCTTGGATTACTTAGGAAAGGCGAACCCTGACTAGGGCCTGCAAATACGAGAAAGTTTAATTTACATGAAACACATTTTGCGACTGAATAGCTAGCTTCGATAAGCTGCGCAGATGCCTCAAACCTGCCATAATCCAGAGATTTGCTTCATCGACGATCGCTCGAAGACCTCACCCGTGCTGCAGCTGGTGTTGTTAAAAGTCCTTGAGTTTCTTTCTTTCCAAAGGTGCCAGCCTACTAGGAAGATAAGGGAGTCGAAACCACGTCGCAAATCCTTCTTACTAATTTGCGCGAGCGTAGCCACCAGGACCGGAAGGAGTCAGCTGCAGTAAACACCGCCTGATTTAGTCCGAGCACCCCCAATACCGTGTGCCAAACCTGCTGACTAAAGGCACAGGATGTAACAACCCAAAAATTCACACACCAAAAATCTCAACTACAAATTTTTTCTTCAAAACCCCATGTGATGATGAGTGACATTTGTAGAAGCTAACCCTAAGTGTTGCATTAGTCGTAATCCAACTAAACCTACATGACTTGCACAAGTATCTCACCTCATCACCTTGAATTTATTTTACCACATAGCATACATCAAGTTGCATTATATTCAACATGGTGATCTGGATTTTATTTGGGTTTATGTGTTGATTAATAAAAGCTAACAAATATTTGTTTATAAATAAATGTACTAACATGGGAATTAATATCCCAACATATACTATGACCAATGTTTATCACCATGGGACATTATACCAAAGGAGAAATATGCCACTTTGATTTATATACATGAAAGAAGTGTAACATAATACAAAAGAAATAGGAAAAGAAAAGAAAATAGGAGAGAGGGAGCAGCAGCAGCCCAGGCTTGCTCGGCCTTGCGAGCCAGCCCGGCCGAGCCCGCCTGCCCTCCCACTCGCGCACGCGGCCCACAAAGCCGGCCCAGTAGCACCCTGCCGCCCGCGCGCGCACAAGCCGCTGACGAGCCAGACCCGCCCGTCAGCCGTCACGCACCGCATGCCGCCACATCAGGGCAAGCTGACAAACGGGTCCCCTCTGTCAGCCGCCCAGCTACAGCATCGTCATCCTCCCCACGCTCCCTCCACCACGCGACCGGGAGCCGACCACGGAGCAGGCGCGGGCCTGGGGTCACGCACATCGCATGACCCTGTCCCCCACCTTAGCGCCGCGCCCATGCAACCACCCCACACGCGAGTGTCGTCCGATGTGCTCGGCGCATCACCAGCCGCTCCGTCATCCGCCATGGATGATCATGGAGCTCGGCCTATAAAAGGAGGACCCCGAGCCCTAGCCCCCCATTCACCTTGTCGCCGCCGTGCGGTTCGCACCAGCACACTAAGCCGAGGGACGAGAGGAGAAGGAGAGGCGTGGAGAAGGACGCCGCCGCCGGAGCAGAGGAAGGCGCCACCGTCTTCTTCCGCGAGCCGGCGCAGCACCACGCACCGCTACATGGCCGCACCGTCATCACCACAACGCCACTCCGCACCTTCAAGCTCCCCGCGGTGAGCCATCTTGCTGAGACCACCTCCCTGGCCAAATGGAACGTGCACCGCCATGATCGAAACCTTGCTGAAGCTTCAAGCTCCAGCCTAGCCCAACTGGTTAGCTAGGGAGACCGCCATGGCCATGCTTGCCGAGACCCAGGACGCGCCCTGCGCGCTGCCATCAGCCAAAAGGAGGACCCCAGCCATGACGTAGCACATCGGAGCAGGAGCACACATGCACGAGCACGCTCACCATGGCCGAGAGCACAACCGTGGCGAGACCACCGCGTCTTCTACGTCGCGGTAAAGGCAACGTTGACACCCCGACTGGCTCCGCCATGACGAGAGACACACCGCACTCACCTTAGCCGAGGAAGAAGCCCACCGGAGTCCTGCGTTGCCGCACCGCACCTCGTCGGAGCGCCACCACCTCCGCTTTGCCCCCACCACCGTGGCCGAAGCCACTGGGAGCACCAGGAGCTCCTTCAACACGCCCACCATGGCCGTAGAAGCACCGTGGAGCTCACACGCTCCTCCAACTGGGCTCTCGCTACCACTGCAGCCCTGTCCATGCACGTCGACGAACCCACGCCGCCGTTCACCGTGGCCGGGACCCTAGGAAGCCCCAGCCGCCACCTTGACCCCACCGCTACACTCGCCGTGGCTTGGCGACGCTTTTGCCTACCTTAATCGCGCACCAGTACTGCCGCGGGGGCTCGCCGGTGACCTCACCGCCGGCGGGAGCCCCGTCAGGAAGAGAAGGGGATTTTCCCCTCGTCGACCACGTCCCGAGCAGCTCCGCCGAGCTCCGACCATGACCACGTCGTGCACGTGAACCGAACCCTGGAAAGGAGTAAGTGGACCAAGTCCTTCATAGACCGGCTCTGCGTCTATGGACCAACGCAGGCAGGTTCACCATAAACCGCGCCTCACCTGCGCCCGTGGATCACGGCCCGTTAGTGGCCCAGCAAGACGACGTGGCCGCACCAGCACGCGCCACCTGGCGGGCCAAAGCCTAGCCCGTATCCAGGCCCAACTGGCCCAGTTTGGACCCGGCCTGAGCTGACCATTGACCAGGCCCACAAGTCAGCGACACAGAGCCGCTGGACCCACTTGTCATTGAGTGACGTCATGCTGACGTCAGGCGGGACCCCACCTGTCAGTACCAGAACCGAGACGATGACGTCATGCTGATGTCATATTGATGTCAGCATGCCACGTGGACAAACATGAGCATGACACGTGTCAGCACGATATTAATTCAGCCTTTTCCCATTTTCAGAAATGATTGAAACTTCGGAAATTCATAACTAATTCATACGAACTCAGAAAAATACAAGACCAAGACCAAAATTCATCTAAAATCGAGCTCTATGCAATGAACCCATATTTGAGTGCATTTGACTCTTTTGAATTTTCATTGCTTTTTGTGCTATTCTATAGACGTCGCTAACACGACTATAATACGATCGTTTGCAGACTCAGAGGAGAACCAAACGGGCGAGGACCGAGAGAACCGTGAGGAGTACAGAGACGACTACACTGAAGATGCCACATCCCACCCAATCTCATAGCACCCATTACGCATGGCTAATATAGAACTGCTATTGCCTTACTTTATCGTTATTTTCACACTATGATAGGACTTGCATAGTAGTATGCTTTCTAGATGGCCTTTACCTTGACGCAACCTTACCCCTGCTCACCCTGCTGTTAGGCTAGTCACACGCTCGCTGCTATATTTTACTGCTTATTATTCCTACTACGCTTATATATACTATATTGATGCGTGGTGGAAACTAGAGTTATCTGGACTTTGGGGAGAGTGCTGTGTGTGTGACTTGGGTGTGTGGAGGGTGAGGATTGTCTCGACCAAGTTGGAGTATACGACGAGCCTGGGGCAAGTCTTGCCGTGAGGTGCTACCTGGGCACCCCTGGAATGAATACCTATGGTGGGTAAATGGTATTTGAGGTGGCCCTGGGTGTGAACCTGTGATGGGAGGAGCCCGGGGTGGAGGTGCTATGGTGGCATGATAAATGGAAACCTTAATGAAGACATTCTGGCTTGGTCATCCCTAAGAACTTACTAGTACTCAGATTTATCGGGAAGCCTTACGTACCACTCGCCCTATATGGTGCGGGACGGCCGGACTACTTGGTAGGATATTGCCACTACTACTAGGTTGATAGCAGATAGTGCGAGGAGGTACGGGGCACGGAGGATTCCCCCACTCCCTTCTGAGACTTCATGGAGACCTTGTGGACTCGGCTCATGACTCACAGTTTTAGCCACCCCAGACTAGGCTTGGGGTGTACCAGGGCTGAATGGTAGAGTGGCATTATCCTAGGCTAGCAAGCGGCCGGAATCTGCCCAGTTGACGATGGTCAGCGAAGAAGGCAAATCTTGTGGTTATGTAAAACCTCTGCGGAGTGTATGGTTGATCGATCGATACATATGCTGACTTGTCGGCTATGGACCTTTCCTGGGTTTCGCTTAAACTAGATAGCGAGATGAGTCCTTCTCTTCTTCCCTCGTGAGAGAGTGTCGGTCGTAGCCAGGGGCTACGGGCCATGAGACAATGCTGAGAGGGAGTTGGCCTGTCGATTGAGCAATGGTATGGTGATAATATGGCGATGGTGGTATATCGATCCCAGGATCGAAACCTGGCTCTCTACAGGAATGGGGTGGAATGGGTGTGGGAATGGTGTTAAAACTTGACCAACTATTATTATATACTTGATATGCTAATACATAGGAAACCCCAGCCTTATAGGTTCCTTTTTATTATATCCAACTTGCATTCAATTTCCACTAAGCAATGCTCATAGGGTGGGAGTGGCCAGTACAAATCGTACTGATAAACTTTGGCACACAGGTTCTGCTAAGGAGTACAGCTCTGAGGAGTTTGACGGTTGAGGGGTTCGTTCCTACGCTCGAGTTTTAGCGATCTTATCTTCAAGCTGTTCTGAATGAATGCTACTTTTGATTCCGCCAATGCGGCGATGTAATACTTTATGTAATTCCACACTATTTGTACTCTGATATTATCGTTGTATGGATGTGTTATTCGACTGGAAATTTGGGTAATATGATCTACAACGGTCATAATACACTTCGACTCTATGGATTTCACTTCACGGAAATCAGGTCGTTTTAGTTGGTATTAGAGCCATACTTGACCCTAGGACAAAACCCTCAGAAATGGATGATAGAATAGGATGTGAACAGCTCTTCTTTTGGTTATATACCGACCCTGCATTTACTTTTATGCAAGGCTTATCTATTTATTGACCTACTAACACCTGTTTCCTTAAAACATGAAGATGGCAATGAACGTCGAATGGTCGCCTCTAGGACCACTACCTCTGGACCACGCCAAGCTTACCTTCGACCTACGTGAGCTCAGGGGTTTTACACAGACCCTCTATTGAGTTCTCGTCACGTTAGGAGTCCCTGATGAGCTTGTCAAGGTCACCTGCACTGGAAAGTCAGCTCAGGAAGGAGGAATCGAAGGACCGGTTGTCACCTCAGTCGAGTTCCCAGCTAGCACTACCTTACCTTCTATCCTAGCTTTCACCGAGTTGACTATAGAGGACACAGTCGAGGAGGGACTATGAGCTGTCTCACACAGGGCACTTCGTAGAGTGATGAGGGACCACTATGAGCACCTGAAGACGACAGAGTTCTGTCTACTTCCCTAGGCCCTCGACCTCAGCCTTACCCCTAGTGAGCAAAGTTTCATAGCCGGCAGAGTTATCTTTGCCGAGGAGGACAGATGCCTTCGTGTCTTGGCTATCCACCTACTAGAGCAGGATAGGTACGTGACCTAGCTTGAGCAGAGGAGACGTCAGGACTGGGCCCTTCTATGGGAGTACCAGGAGCGAGACTCGCAGGGAGCACATGAGCGAGCTAGTCTGCTTGAGACAGTTGCCAAGCTACAGGATGAGCTCAACCATCATGAAGAAATCCACAGAGCCGAGGTCGCTGACTTACAGGACAAAGCCACCAACCTAGGCAACAGGAACTGTAACTCGACAGCAAGGTCTTGGAGTTGCAGAGAGAGTTGGACAACAAGAAGGTCGAGTTCAACTATAGAGGAGACAGAGAGAGGTCCAAGGGGATTGATATGCTAAAAATCCAATCTTAGAACAAGACCATGACTCAGGAGCTAGAGAAGTTCAGGAAGAAGGCCATTTGCAACCAGGGTCACCTGATCGAGGCACTCAGGCAGAACGAGTACCTACAGGACAAGTGTGAGAGGACTTGGCAGGCTTGGCAGAAGTCTGACAAGAAGCGCCTCAGGGAGATGAAGGGAATGTGGGATCAGCTACCCAAGGAGATTCGTAGCAAGACAAAGCCTAGGATAGAGGAGTTTGAGTTAGCCCCAACTCGCCTCAACCTAGACACCTGCCCTACCCTACCTGGAGCCAAGCCTACTGAGGAGCTCGCTGAGGCCTTGAAGTACGTGTCCTGACTTCACAAGTCTAACGAGGAGATCGAGATCGAGAACAGTCGTATCCCAGCTGCGCTGTATGAGTTAGAGTAGATGACCCTACATAGTCATGAGTCATGTCAGTGGCTTCCATAAGTTGTACCCCATGATGTAACCCTTATGAGATGTAATGTGAGAGAATATGCGTAGAACGATTCTCACGAGTCTCCAAGTGTAGCTACTGGAGATGATGCTATGTAATAAAACCCATGTAATGAATGTTTTGGATCTTATTGCCTCTTATGGATCTTATTGCTTCTTTGTAATGAGTGTTGGATAGTATAAATGTTTTTCTTTAAATCGTCAAAATCATGTAATCATACTGAATTATAAGCACCTATGGCACAAACACTAAAATTCCTATGATCCGTGTTGCAGATGCCGAACCGCCGATCTGCTCGCCCAATGAACCATGTACGTGCGCCCACCCCCAAACCAGAACCAAATAGGGGGCGTGATGGCAACAACCGTGGACATGGCCGTGGACATGAAGGAATACCCTTCAACCTAGAGAATACCCCGCCGCTTGTTGAGGAGAACATTCCACCACCACCACAACCGACCCTGGCAGAGGTGATGGCGCAACATACCCAACTTCTTGTAGCTCTTGTAGACAGAGCAAACCATCGCCAGGGAGGTTAGTAGAATGACTTCCAAAGGAAGCTAGAGGGATTTCTGAAGCTGAGGCCACCTACCTATGATGGCACCGACCCTGACCCACTTATAGCCGATGACTGGCTCAAGGAGGTGGAAAAGAAGCTGGACCTCACCACCTTCACCGACGATGAGTGTGTTGGAGCTGCCACACACCAGCTCATAGGTGCAGCACGTGCCTGGTGGGACAGTTTTAGTGATTCCCATGAGGACCCTGCCAACATCTCGTGGGATGAGTTCGCCGAAGCATTCACTGAGTATCACATTCCCAAGGGTATCATGGAGGCCAAAGCCGAAGAGTTCTGCAACATCAAGATGGGAAAGGATAGGGTGACTGAGTACACTACTTGTTTCACCAACCTTCTACGCTATGCACCTTCCTATGTTGTGAACTCTGAGAAGGAGAAGCTGTACTATTACCGCAAGGGACTTAACCCGCACATCAAGCTAAAGTTTGGCGGTATTGAGAGTAGCACGTTGCGTGCTCTAGGGATTGCTGCATCCAGATCGAGAAGGACCGTGCTGAAGCTGGAGAGGAGTACAGGGAGAGGAAGCGTAAGCCTGAGGAGTCTTTCTATGGCCGTGATCGCAAGAGGTTCCACAGAGATGCACCATCTAGGGAACGTTCTCGCCACAACAGGGATGACAACCCTAGATCGAGTAGGGGTGGTGGAGGCTACACCACCAAATACTCCCGCCCTGCTCAGGATCATTACACCCGGGACCGTTATGCTTAGGACCGCAACACTCAGAACCGTTCCAACCGTCCCCACTCAGCGAATGAACGCCTAGCACAGAACCGCTTTGCACCAAGCACTAGAAATTGGAAGACACCCGCGCCAACCCCTACAGGCGGTGTACCTTTCACCTGCTTCGCTTGTGGCCAACCGGGTCACAAAGCCGCTGAGTGCCCTCAAAACTCAGCCGTTCATAAGTCACAGTTCAAGGGATCTGCTACTCGTGGACGTCTCAACCATCTGGACGCCAAGGAAGCACAGGCTGCCCCTAACGTTGTGTATGGTATGTTTTTAGTTAATGGCAATACTGCATCAGTTCTATTTGACTCTGGAGCAACTTATTCTTACATATCATCCAAGTTCGCACGAGAGCATGACCTGCCTGTAACCCCACGTGGAAGGCCTATCATCACCAGCTCACCTTTAGGAGACCTAAAGTGCATCCACATCTGTAAGGGAGTGAGTCTTACCATTGAGGGTCTTATCTTTGAAGCCGACCTAACCCTATTACCTTCCATGAACCTAGATGTCATCTTTGGTATGGATTGGCTAACCATTCACTGAGGTATCATATCATGTTCACCTAGATACGTCTAAGTGACCCACCCATCAGGCCAAGTTATTAGGTGTGAACCTCAGTCCAGAAAGTCCACTTCTATCCTATGTGCCCTTAAAGCCAGTGCAGAATCACAAAAGGAGGAGAAGATAGTTCATGATGTGCCTATGGTCAGAGACTATCCCAATGTATTCCCTGAAGAATTACCAGGTATGCCACCAGACCATGATGTAGAGTTCATCATTGATCTTTTGCTGTGAACAGGACCCATTGCCAAGAGACCCTATCGCATGTCAGTTGATGAACTAGCCGAGCTCAAGAAATAGCTTGATGAGCTCATCTTGAAGGGGTATATCAGACCCAGTGCTTCACCCTGGGGATCCCCTATTCTGTTTGTCAAGAAGAAGGATGGCTCGATGAGAATGTGCATTGATTACCGGAACTTGAACGCAGTCACCATCAAGAACAAGTACCCCCTGCCAAGGATCGATGATTTGCTTGATCAGCTCCGAGGTGCCAAGTATTTCTCTAAGATTGATCTCAGATCTGGTTATCATCAGATGAAGATTTGAGAGAGTGACATCCCAAAGACAGCTTTCGTGACTAGGTTTGGGCAGTTTGAGTTCACTGTGGTGTCCTTTGGACTCATGAATGCTCCCGCATACTTCATGAACATGATGAATAAGGTTTTCATGGCTGAACTGGATAAGTTCGTGGTAGTATTCATTGATGACATCCTTGTTTATTCACCCACCACCGAAGAACATGAACATCATCTAAGAACTGTGCTTGAGAAACTAGCCCAACATCAGCTCTACGCAAAGTTCAGCAAATGCAAATTTTGGCTATAGAAAGTTGCCTTCCTAGGCCATGTACTATCAGCTGAAGGTGTCGTAGTTGACACAGCCAAGATTGAAGCTATGAAAGAGTGGGATCAACCTCGTAACATGACCGAAGTCAGAAGTTTCTTGGGATTGGCTGGATATTACCGCCAGTTCATCGAGAACTTTTCCAAGATAGCCCGTCCAATGACCAACCTTTTAAAGAAGACTAAGGAGTTTGAATGGACGCCCGGGTGCGAACAAAGCTTTCAAGAGTTGAAACTGAAGCTTACCACAACTCCTGTGCTAGCATTGCCTGGTATCAGCAAAGATTTCGTGGTCTACTGTGATGCATCCCGTCAAGGACTTGGCTATGTATTGATGCAAGGTGGGATTGTTATAGCTTATGCTTCTCGATAGTTGAAAGAGCACGAGAACCGTTACCCTACTCATGATCTTGAGTTAGCAGCAGTTGTGCATGCCTTGAAGATCTAGAGGCACTACTTGATAGGCAACAAGTGTGATATCTACACCGATCACAAGAGCTTGAAGTACTTTTTCACTCAAGAAGATTTGAATATGAGGCAACACCATTGGCTAGAGTTGATTAAAGACTATGACCTAGAAATTCACTATCATTCGGGAAAAGCTAATATAGTCACAGATGCTCTCAGTCACAAGAGTTACTATCACACTTTGATCACATAATCTGTACCACCTGAACTCAAGGAAGAGATTGGTGATTTCCAACTTGAGATACTACCGCATGGCTTGTTGAATGAGCTCCGCATATAGTATGATCTCATGGATCGCATTCGTTAAGCTTAGAAAAATTGTGAAGAGATTGAATATCTCCGTGGTCTGATGAAACTAGGTTACAAGGCCAAGCACCATGAAGATGAACAAGGAACCATCTGGTTCAAGGATAGAATCTGTGTCCCTTCCGATCCAGCACTACGAGAGGAAGTTCTATTAGAAGCTCATGATTCTAAGTACTGTATTCACCCTGGAGGTTCAAAGATGTATCAAGACTTGAAGAAACACTTTTGGTGGAAAGGCATGAAGACAGACATTGTGGGACATGTGGCATGATGTGACACCTGTAATAGAGTCAAGGCTGAACATCAAAGGCCTGTAGGATTGTTAAAGCCTCTTGACGTTCCCGAGTGGAAATGGGAGAGCATATCCATAGATTTCATAGTTAGATTGCCCCGTTCACAGAAAGGCAATGATTCCATTTGGGTATTTGTAGATCGTTTGACCAAGGTTGCTCACTTTGTACCAGTTAAGACCAAGAACAATGCCGAAAAGTTGGCAGATCTATATGTTGAGCATATTCTCAGACTGCATGGAGCTCCCTCTAGTATTGTATCTGATCATAGTCCTCAGTTTATGTCCCGATTCTAGGAAGCTTTACACAAGTCCATTGGAACCAAACTTGATTTCAGTACCGCTTATCACCCATAGATAGATGGACAGACTGAACGAGTAAATCAGATCTTAGAAGACATGCTCCGTGCTAGTGTACTGAATTATGGCTCTGATTGGGAGAAATGCCTACCCTATGCAGAGTTCTCTTACAACAACAGCTACCAAGCCAGCATCAAGATGTCGCCGTCTGAAGCTCTGTATGGCAGACCTTGTAAGACACCTTTGATGTGGTCTCAACCAGGGGAAAGATCGTTCTTTGACTCTGCTAAGATTCAAGATGCCGAAGAAGGAGTTGCTCAAGTAAAGGAGAATTTGAGAATGGCTCAAGGTCGATACAAGAGCTATGCTGATAAAAGAAGAAGAGAACTTGAGTTCAATGTGGGAGACTTCGTCTATCTCAAGGTATCCCCGCTACGTGGAACTGTCAGATTCCACATGAAAGGCAAGCTTGCCCCTAGATTTGTTGGGCCATACAAGATCCGCAAGAGGATTGGAAAACTCGCTTACAAACTCGAGCTACCTGAGGAATTGGCGGGTGTACATCCCGTATTTCATGTATCCCATCTACGCAAGTGTTTGAGAGTGCCCGATGAAGTGATCCCAACTGATACACTTGGCATTCAAGACACTCTGGAGTATAAAGAACTTCCTATCCGAATTCTGGGTAGAGATACCAAAGAGACCCGAAGCAAAACTATTCCTATGTGCAAGATCCAATGGAGCAATCACACTGAGAGAGAAGCAACTTAGGAGAAAGAGTCTGACCTCTGGCTACAATATCCTTACCTATTCGAAGAGTACGTTACGCTTTAATCTCGGGGACGAGATTCTGTTAAGGGGGTAGGACTGTAACAACCCAAAAATCCCAACTACAAAATTTTTCTTCAAAACCCCATGTGATGATGAGTGACATTTGTAGGAGCTAACCCTAAGTGTTGCATTAGTCGGAATCCAACTAAACCTACATGACTTGCACAAGTATCTCACCTCATCACCTTGAATTTATTTTACCACATAGCATACATCAAGTTGCATTATATTCAACATGGTGATCTGGATTTTATTTGGGTTTATGTGTTGATTAATAAAAGCTAACAAATATTTGTTTATAAATAAATGTACTAACATGGGAATTAATATCCCAACATATACTATGACCAATGTTTATCACCATGGGACATTATACCAAAGGAGAAATATGCCACTTTGATTTATATACATGAAAGAAGTGTAACATAATACAAAAGAAATAGGAAAAGAGAAGGAAATAGGAGAGAGGGAGCAGCAACAGCCCAGGCCCGCTCGGCCTTGCGAGCCAGCCCGGGTGAGCCCGCCTGCCCTCCCACTCGCGCACGTAGCCCACGAAGCCGGCCCAGCAGCACCCTACCGCCCGCGCGCGCACAAGCCGCTGACAAGCCGGACCCGCCCGTCAGCCGTCACGCACCGCACACCGCCGCATCAGGGCAAGCTGACAAACGGGTCCCCTCTGTCAGCCGCCTAGCTATAGCATCGTCGTCCTCCCCACGCTCCCTCCACCACGCGACCGGGAGCCGACCGCGGAGCAGGCGTGGGCCTAGGGTCACGCACATCGCATGACCCTGTCCCCCACCTTAGCGCCATGCCCACGCAGCCACCCTGCACGCGAGTGCCGTCCGATGCACTCAGCGCATCACCAGCCGCTCCGTCATCCGCCATGGATGAGCATGGAGCTCGGCCTATAAAAGGAGGACCCCGAGCCCTAGCCCCCCATTCACCTCGCTGCCGCCGTGCTATTCGCACCAGCACACTAAGCCGAGGGACAAGAGGAGAAGGAGAGGCACGGAGAAGGACACCGCCGCCGGAGCAAAGGAAGGCACCACCGTCTTCTTCTGCGAGCCGGCACAGCACCACGCACCGCTACATGGCCGCACCGTCATCACCACAACGCCACTCTGGACCTTCAAGCTCCCCGCGGTGAGCCATCTTGCTGAGACCACCTCCCTAGCCAAATGGAACATGCACCGCCATGATCAAAACCTTGCTGAAGTTTCGAGCTCTAGCCTAGCCCAACTGGTTAGCTAGGGAGACCGCCATGGCCACGCTTGCTGAGACCCAGGATGCGCCGTGCGCGCTGTCATCAGCCAAAAGGAGGACCCTAGGCATGACGTAGTACATCGGAGCAGGAGCGCACATGCACGAGCACGCTCACCATGGCCGAGAGCACAACCATGGCGAGACCACCGTGTCTTCTACATCATGGTAAAGGCGACGCTGACACCCCAACTGGCTCTGCCATGACGAGAGACACACCGCGCTCACCTTAGCCAAGGAAGAAGCCCACCGGAGCCGTGCGTTGCCGCACGGCACCTCGTCGGAGTGCCACCGCCTCCGCTTTGCCCCCACCATCATGGCCGGAGCCACTGGGAGCACCAGGAGCTCCTTCAACATGCCCACCATGGCCGTAGAAGCACCGTGGAGCTCACATGCTCCTCCAACTAGGCTCTCACTACCACTGCAGCCCTGTCCATGCACGCCGACGAACCCACGTCGCCGTTCACCGTGGCCGGGACCCTAGGAAGCCCCAGTCGCCACCTTGACCCCACCGCTGCACTCGTCAAGGCTTGGCGATGCTTTTGCCTACCTTAATCACGCACTAGTACCGCCACGGGGGCTCGCTGGTGACCTCACCGCCGACGGGAGCCCCGTCGGGGAAGAGAAGGGGATTTTCCCCTCGTCGACCATGTCGACCACATCCCGAGCAGCTCCGCCGAGCTCCGACCACGACCACGTCGACCACGTCCCGAGCAGCTCCGCCGAGCTCCGACCACGACCACATCGTGCATGTGAACCGAACCCTGGAAAGGAGTAAGTGGACCAAGTCCTTCATAGACCGGCTCTGCGGTCTATGGACCAACACAGGCGGGTTCACCATGAACCGCGCCTCACCTGCGCCCGTGGATCACGGCCCGTTAGTGGCCCAATAAGACGACGTGGCCGCACCAGCGCGCGCCACGTGGTGGGCCAAAGCCTAGCCCGTATCCAGGCCCAACCAGCCCAGTTTGGACCCGGCCTGAGCTGACCATTGACTGGGCCCACAAGTCAGCGACACAGAGCCGCTAGACCCACTTGTCATTGAGTGACGTCATGCTGACATCATGATGACATCATGCGGGACCCCACCTGTTAGTACCAGAACCGAGACGATGATGTCATGTTGACACCATACTGATGTCAGCATGCCACATGGACCAACAGGAGTGTGACACATGTCAGCACGATATTAATTCAGCCTTTTCCCATTTTCAGAAATGATTGAAACTTCGGAAATTCATAACTAATTCATACGAACTCAGAAAAATACAAGACCAGGACTAAAATTTATCTAAAATCGAGCTCTACGCAATGAACCCATGCTTGAGTGCATTTGGCTCTTTTAAATTTTCATTGCTTTTTATGCTATTCTATAGATGTCGCTAACGCGACTATAATGCGATCGTTTGCAGACTCGGAGGAGAACCAGACGGACAAGGACCGAGAGTACCGTGAGGAGTACGGAGACGACTACACTGAAGGTGCCACATCCCACCCAATCTCATAGCACCCATTACGTATGGCTAATATAGAACTGCTATTGCCTTACTTTATCGTTATTTTCACACTATGATAGGACTTGCATAGTAGTATGCTTTCTGGATGGCCTTTACCTTGATGCAACGTTACCCCTGCTCACCCTGTTGTTAGGCTAGTCACACGCTCGCTGCTATATTTCACTGCTTATTATTTCTACTACGCTTATATATACTATATTGATGCGTGGTGGAAATTAGAGTTATCTGGACTTTGGGGAGAGTGCTGCGTGTGTGACTTGGGTGTGTGGAGGGTGAGTGTTGTGTCGATCAAGTTGGAGTATACGACGATCCTAGGGCAAGTCTTGCCATGAGGTGCTACCTAGGCACCCCTAGAATGAATACATGTGGTGGGTAAATGGTATATGAGGTAGCCCTGGGTGTGAACCTGTGATGAGAGGAGCCCGGGGTGGAGGTGCTGTGGTGGAACGGTAAATGGAAACTCTGATGAAGACATTCTGGCTTGGTCATCCCTAAGGACTTACTAGTACTCAGATTCACCAGAAAGCCTTACGTACCACTCGCCCTATATGATGCGGGACGACCGGACTACTTGGTAGGATATTCACTAGTAGAGAACAGACCTTTGATCCTCGGCCAAAATGGGCTCTAGTCCCGGAATTTTTTGCCCCCGGGACTAGAAATACCTTTAGTCCCGGTTGGTGGCTCCAACCGGGACTAAAGGTCCCTGCCCAACGGCTACTGCGCCAGACAGAGGTGGCAGGGACCTTTAGTCCCGGTTGGAGCCACCAACCGGGACTAAAGGTATACTTTTACTCCCGGTTTGTGGCTCCAACCGGGAGTAAAGGTCTACTCCCGGGTCGTGGCTGCGCCCGGGGTTGGAAAGTTACCTTTAGTCCCGATTGGATCTATCAACCGGGACTAAATGTTCTCCCTTTATAAATCGGCCGTCTCCTCCTTCCTCCCCGAGCCCGAGCTCAGCACATTTTGAAGCTCACTGCAGTAGTGTTCTTGCTTCCTCCCTCCCTCCATTGTTCCTCCATCCATTCTTCGATTCCTCCGTCGATTCTTCAGTTGTAAAGGTTACCAATCTCATACTCTCATTTTTTACCATTTTCTTATGCCATTTTATTCACTATATATATTTATGGTTCTTTATTGTGGTTTTTTTTCATTTGTAAGCAATTTGAGCTCAAAATCACTTTAAGCTTGCATATTTACATGAAAGAAGGTTAAAGTATATATAAATATAAAGTTAGAAAATAGTTAGAAAATTATAGCAAATCCTTACTAGTTGAACTTGCGGACCGTGTTCAGGTCGGCGAGGATGTTCTCTGCCGAGCGGTAACGGACGTCAAGGAGGAGCTTTGATTCTACGAGGGAGAGCGATAACGGTCGTGGAAGACCGTGTTCCCTTCCTCGTAGAATCGGAGCTCTTCCTTGACCAAGTACGGTGCCGTCCGGTGGAGAAATCCTCGCCGAGCTGATCACGTAAGCAAGGTCAACTAGTACGGATGGTTATTTATTCACATGTCCCGATATCGTCGTAGTAGTCTGTCAATCACCGTACCTAAACGTAGTATATATAAATAAAAACTTAGAAAATAGTTAGAAAATTATAGAAAATCCGTACTAGTTGAACTTGCGGACCGTGTTCAGCTCGGCAAGCATGTTCTCTGTCGAGCGGTAACGGACATCAAGGAGGAGCTTTGATTCTACGAGGGAGAGCGACAACGGTCGTGGGAGACCGTGTTCCCTTCCTCATAGAATCGGAGCTCTTCCTTGACCAAGTACGGTGCTGTCCGGTGGAGAAATGCTCGCCGAGATGATCACGTAAGCAAGGTCAACTAGTACGGATGGTTATTTATTCACACGTCCCGATATCGTCGTAGTAGTCTGTTATGTGTGTACATTCCCATTCTTCTGTTAATTTGCGGAAATATCATATGAATTACTTACCTGCCGCAGTAAAAGACGAGAACACAATGACCATTAAAAATATCATTGTTTAGAGATCTAGATAATTTTATAGTTTGTTAATTTTATTTGTTTATAAAAGAAGAAATTTATAGTGTATTAAAAAATGAGTATAGAGAGTAGATGGCAACTGCTTCCGGGTCCTCGGCCTCTCATGGGTTTCCAAAGCGACTTAGGCCGGGCCTTCCTCTCATTCCATGCGGCAAGTGTCGTGATGAGATGAAGATTGTGATGGAGTACCGAGTGAAGAAGGAGGGTCCCAACAAGGATCGTATCTTCTACAAGTGTCCGGATCGCAATGTGAGTTATTTTATCGTATTTAATGATTATGGTTAGTTTATACCTATTTTCATGATGGTTGTGATTAAAGTTCTAGTTTTTTGTTTTAATTTCAGTGGGATGGCAGTGGACGATGTTCAGGCTTCTACTGGGAGGAAGAGTATGTTGAACTCGTGCAAAAATATCTTGCACAACAGGCAGATACGGCGGCTAATGAGGCAGTGATCCAGCCGAAGAAAGCCCAAAGATGTTGCACAATCGGGGGATCTATCTGTTTTAGTTGAGATTGGTCGCGAAATCCTTGTGCTCCTGAAATGTATTTTAGCTTTAGTTCTTTTAGTGGTAGTTGGGATTGTCTACATTGTAGCGATGCTTTCATAAATTTGTATCTTTTGTGGTGGCACGCATGTTGTATAAATAATTAATTATGATCTAGGTTTTAATATGATATTTATGTCATGTAATGCAGATGAGCCGTCATTGGATGTATAATGCTGATCGCCGCTCACAAGAGTTCATTGACGGCGTGCATTCTTTATTACGTGCGGCCGAGACAAACAAACGCGACGGTTTCATGTGCTGCCCATGTGCCATATGTAAGAATACGGTGGAATATCCTTGCTCAAGGACTCTTCATTCACACTTGTTCAAGTCGGGTTTCATGCCAAACTATATTTGTTGGACAAAGCACGGAGAAACCTGGTGTTGTAATGGAAGAAGATGAAGAAGAACAATGGGACGACAATGATATTATTCCTGATGGTGCGTGCTTCAATGATACTGCAATGGGAGAAGCTGAAGAAGAGGTAGCCGCAGAAGATGAGCCGGCTGATGATCTTTGTCAGGTCATTCGTGATGCACAAAGAGAATGTGAAAGTGAAAAGGAGAAGATCAAGTTCGAGCGGATGCTAGAAGATCACAAGAAATTGTTGTACCCAACTTGTGATGCAGGGCAGAAAAAGTTGGGAACCACACTAGAATTGCTGCAATGGAAGGCAAAGAATGGTGTATCTGACAAGGGATTTGGAGAGTTACTAAAAATCCAAAAGAAGATGCTTCCGAAGTACAATGAATTGCCCGCCACTACCTACGAAGCAAAACAAGTTGTCTGTCCTATGGGGCTAGAGATAGAGAAGATACATGCATGTCCTAATGACTGCATCCTATACCGTGGCAAAGAGTACGAGAAATTGGATGCATGCCCGGTATGCCATGCGTCGCGGTATAAGATCAGGCGAGATGACCCTGGTGATGTTGAGGGCGAACGTCCACGTAAGAAAATCCCTGCCAAGGTTATGTGGTATGCTCCTATAATACCACGCTTGAAACATCTGTTCAGAAACAAAGAACATGCAAAATTGTTACGATGGCACAAAGAAGACCGTAAGGTAGACAATATGTTGAGACACCCTGCTGATGGGTCCCAGTGGAGAGCAATCGATAGAGAATTCCCGGAGTTTGCAAATGACGCAAGAAACTTAAGGTTTGCTTTAAGTACAGATGGTATCAATCCTTTTGGAGAGCAGAACAGTAGTCATAGCACTTGGCCTGTTACTCTAAGTATCTACAACATTCCTCCTTGGTTATGCATGAAGCGGAAGTTCATTATGATGCCTGTGCTCATCCAAGGCCCGAAGCAACCTGGCAATGACATCGATGTGTACCTGAGACCACTTATTGATGAACTTCTCATTTTGTGGAATAAAGAAGGTGTACGTGTGTGGGATGAGTACAAATAGGAACACTTTGATCTGTGAGCATTGTTGTTTGTAACAATCAATGATTGGCCTGCTCTAAGTAATCTTTCAGGACAGTCAAACAAGGGATATAATGCATGCACACACTGCTTCGGTGATATTAGAGGTGTATTCTTGAAAAAATGTCGAAAGGTCGTGTACCTTGGCCATCGTCGATTTCTTCCTACAAATCACCCCGTAAGAAAGAAAGGTAAGCATTTTAAAGGGAAAGCAGACCACCTGACCAAGCCTCGCAACCGAACCGGTGAGGATGTACTCGATATGGTCAATGATGTGAAAGTCGTCTTTGGAAAAGGACATGGAAGCCAACCTATTCCGAAAGACGCTAACGGTCACGCACCCATGTGGAAGAAAAAGTCCATATTTTGGGACCTACCCTATTGGCAAGTCCTGGAGGTCCGTAGCTCGATCGACGTGATGCACCTGACGAAGAATCTTTGTGTGAACCTGCTAGGCTTTATGGGTGTGTATGGAAAGCCTAAGGACACATTTGAAGCACGACAGGACCTGCGTTGTTTGAGAGAAAGAGACAACCTGCATCCAGAGAAGACAGATGATGGACGCCATTACTTACGTCCTGCTAGCTACACTCTAAGCAAAGAGGAGAAGGAAATCATGTTTGAATGCTTAAACAACATCAAGGTACCATCTGGATTCTCCTCGAATATAAAGGGTATTATAAATGTGACAGAGAAGAAATTCTGTAACTTAAAGTCCCATGACTGTCACAGTTCTCATGACGCAATTACTTCCAGTTGCATTAAGAGGAATTCTACCTCCAAATGTACGTCTAGCCACCGTAAAGCTATGTGCATTCCTCAATGCAATTTCTCAGAAGGCAATTGATCCAACTGATCTAGCTAAACTACAGAATGATGTGGTTCAATGTCTCGTCAGCTTTGAGTTAGTGTTCCCTCCTTCCTTCTTTGATATTATGACACACCTCCTAGTTCACCTAGTCAAGGAGATTTTCACTCTCGGTCCTGTGTTCCTACACAATATGTTCCCCTTAGAGAGATTCATGGGAGTCCTAAAGAAATATGTTCACAACCGTGCTCGCCCAGAAGGAAGCATCGCCAAGGGCTATGGAACAGAAGAGGTCATTGAGTTTCTGTGTTGACTTTATTCCCGACCTTGACTCGATTGGTGTTCCTGAATCGAGACATGAGGGGAGACTAAGCGGAAAGGGGACACTAGGGAGGAAAACATATATTGGTACGGATGATGATTATTTCAATAAAGCGCACTACACAGTTCTACAGAACTCCTCTTTGGTAGATCCGTATATTGAGACACACAAGGATCTCTTACGATCCGAGTTTCCAGGCAAGACTGAAGCTTGGATTACGCATAAGCACATGGAAACTTTCGGCGGTTGGTTGCGAAAAAAATGTCAAGGTGATGAGAGCATCCATGAGCAACTGTATTTATTGGCTATGCAACCATCATGGCATATCGTCACATACAAAGGGTACGAGATAAATGGGAACATATTCTACACAGTAGCCCAAAATAAAAGGAGTACCAACCAAAACAGTGGTGTCCGCATAGATGCCACAGACCCGAATGGGAATAAGCAGACATATTATGGACGCATAGATGAAATATGGGAACTAGAATATGCACCTACTTTGAAGATCCCATTGTTCAAGTGCCAATGGGTCAAGGTGACCGGAGGCGGAGTAACAGTAGACAACGAGTATGGAATGACAACAGTAGACCTTAGTAATATTGGGTACAAAGACGAACCATTCGTCCTTGCCAAGGATGTAAATCAGGTGTTCTATGTCAATGATATGTCTACCAAACCAAAAAGAGGGAAAAACGATAATGACTCAACCAAAGAGCCAAAGCGCCACATAGTTCTTTCAGGGAAAAGAGTCATCGTGGGAATTGAGGACAAGTCGGACATGTCAGAAGAATATGAAAAGGATGACCGAATTCCGCCCTTCAAAGTGAACAAAGACCCTAGCATCTTGGTAAATGATGAGGACACTCCATGGTTACGAAGCGATCATAACCAAGGGACATACGTAAAGAAGAAGTTCACTGCTGTGCCCACTTGATGATATAGTGATTTAATATAGTGTGTGTTTGAGATATTATGTAATAATTGTGAATTCAGATGTTTATTATGTCATATTTCAAATTAAATCAATGTTTGATTTGGTGGGATTTCTCTCTCAAAAAGGTAAATTAGGATACTGAGTGATGAAAAATTAAAATATTAACGTTAAAATGATGTGAAAACAAATTTCCTGTCCAAAACCAATAATTTTAATAATTTTAATTAAACACTACATTTTTGCATTAACGAAATAATAAATATTAGTTACATTATGTTTTATAATTCTAACAAAAAATAAAAAAAGTTAGGTTATCGATTTTTCCTATGTGCAATAAACAAAAATAAAATTCATATTTTTAACAAAATAATTTTATGCCTTTTATTTAATTTACTATGTATTTAATAAAAACTATTGCATTTCTATTGTATTTAACAAGACTATTGCTTAAAACAGGCGGGAAACGAAACTGCAGGCCACCTTTACTCCCGGGTGGGAAGCCCACCCGGGAGTAAAGGTGGGCTGCAGTTTCGTGGCCCGCCAAAAAAAAGCCTTTACTCCCGGTGCGTGTTACCAACCGGGAGTAAAGGTATACCTTTACTCCCGGTTGGTAACACGCACCGGGAGTAAAGGCACCTTTACTCCCGGTTGGTAATACGCACCGGGAGTAAAGGGTTTTTACTCCCGGTTGGTGGCTGGCACCGGGAGTAATTCTCCTCTGCTATATAACCTCCAGTGCCTGGCAGATCGATCTGCTCGTCTTCTTCCTCGTCGAACACCGCCGCCCTCTTCTTCGACCTCGCGCCGCGTCCGTTCGCCTTCCGTGACACCGGCGCCGCCGTCTTCTTCCTCGTGCGGCCTC
Organism: Miscanthus floridulus; assembly: GCF_019320115.1. NCBI lineage: Eukaryota > Viridiplantae > Streptophyta > Magnoliopsida > Poales > Poaceae > Miscanthus > Miscanthus floridulus. The sequence goes on along the minus strand of NC_089583.1, from coordinate 70,462,164 downwards.
CACCGCGCGCGCCCGTGCCCCTCCTCCGCGCTTGCCCGTGGCCCTCCACCGTGCCCTCCTCCGCGCCCGAGGCCCTCCACCGCGCATTGCCCCACCTGCGCCGGCCCGAGGCCCTCCAGTACGTACACTGCCGAGCTTCGAGGTGATATATTCGTCGATCTCTTTGTACATTCGTCCGAGCCCTCCACTGCCGAGTTATAGATCACGTCGAAAACTACAACTTTGGTGTAAGCCATGTCAACGGTCGAGGTCGATTGAAAATTCCAAATTTTGAATCACAAAATCTATAGAAACTAAAAATGAATATTTGGAACTCTAAATGATTTTAAATAAAAATATATCTTAAGGCAAGTTTTGAATATTTGGAACTCTAAATGACAAGTATAATTAAGGATCACCAATGAAATTACTTTAGAAATTAATTAGATCGATGTAAATCCATGGCTTGTATAATAAACACGCTATATATTATTTGGAAACAACGCTACGAACCATCCGCTAATGATCCAGCCCATCAACCGCCATATATTCATCACTATATGATATGCCATTATTTCAAGATGCAGTTTCAATAGAAGAATTTTTTCTATCTTCATAGATCAATGTTTGTTAACGAAATTTTATCCAAATATATTCATGTAGGGTCTTTTTTTTTGAAGGATTTGTTGTAGGATATATAATGGTCAAATAGGAACTCAATTTTGATACCCAGTTTATAAACTAAGCATTTTTTAGTTTATCAAAAATATCACATGTTTCTTCATTTGTGAACTTTGAATATACAGATATAATATATTAATGTTGCTAAAGTAATATGAGCATTACATATTTTTTTCCGGGAAGACTATCTTCAAACTTTATATCATAGCATCAGAGATCGCCTGTAGAAGAAGAAAATAAATTCTTATCATTTCGGAAATAGTAATGGTTATATGAGCAATAAGACACATATACTTACATTTCATAATGGCTTATACTTATATTATTAACATAGAATTTTCTCATATGATGAATGACTACATGGTTGATCACATGGTACATAGGATCACAACATCACGCACCGACACCGCCCCGGCCCGCCTCACGTCGTCGTCGTCGTCAGCATGCCGGCCCGCCTCACGTCATCGTCGTCAGCACACCGGCCACCGCGCCGACACGTATATATATGTCATTTGTATTCATATGCATTTCGTCCATGCGTTTCTATGTATACGGCGGAGCACCGCCGCCCTCGTTCACCCATGTGTACAGACATATATACGGCGGAGTGGAGCACCGCCACTCTTGTCACACCGCCCTTTCTCGTGCCCTAATTCGCCCTAGTACCGACGTAGTTCGTCCTAGTGTGGCGAATTGCGTCCGTGATCGAGGGGCAAGATTTAATAATGCATATTGTTTGTAGATTTTACGCATGTAATAAGCAAAGATTTGACGTACTATATATTGGTTTTGTTTTTTGAAGCTAGATGGCCGACCCGAGAAATATGGATGAGGAGGAGTTGATGATGAATTTGATCAACACTGGCACTCAAGTTGCCGGCGATGATGGTGCTAAAAATAACGTGCAAGAGGATGTAGATGACGGGAGTCAGTACTTAGCTCTTGAACAAGATGAGCAACAACATATTGGCCAAGTATATATTTTTTATTATTAGCTATATATATATATTATCATATGTCTTATGTGTGCTCATGACATTAAAAATAATGTTTATGTTTTGTAGCCCTCTGGATCGACATCAACAACTACAACGAAGAGTAAAAATGTTCGAGGTCCCAAAAAGCCATTGGAGGGTCGCTTCATCATCTCGGAGTTCAATGTGGATACAGGAGAACCGGGGGGGCCGAATAAAATGAAATTTGTGCACCACTGTGGTTACCTTGTACGGGACCGGCTCCCGATTAGTACCCGTGAATGGAAGAAGAAGACCAATGCTCCTCATATCAGTTTTGTCTCCGATCGTGACAAGGCGTTAATTTGGAATGATGTCTTGGTACATTTCACGCTCCAAACAGATGATTATGATGATATAATAGATGGTGATGAATTGACGGAGCGAGTTAGGGATTGGGCAATGAAGAAGATGGCCACCCAGTTTCAGACTTGGAAGAAACACCTATACACGACGTATGTCAAGAAGAACATAGCACCAGATTTTACTGTCCCAGGCCCGATCTCAAAGCAGAGGCCCTATTGGGATGAGTTTGTACAGTACAAGACTTCAGAAGAGGGTGTGAGTTGGGTGATAAAGAACCAACGTAATGCCCAACAGAAGACATACCACCATACCTTGGGATCAGGTGGCTACCCGACTGCCATTAAGAAGTGGAACAAAATGGAAGCAGACCTTCTTGCCAAGGGTATCAGACCAGAATCACTCGAGTGGGGAGAACGTGCAAAGAATTGGTTTTTCGCTCATGGGGGAACACTAGACCAGGAGACAGGGAAGTGCGTTTATGGCGCAAGACTGCAAGAAGCAGCAGAAAGATTGTTTTATGCTCAGAGAGCTGCTGCTAGTGGTGCGTTCAGGCCCAACAGAGAGAAGGATGAGCTGACATACGCCATCGGGACTATTGAACATGGTGGCCGAACTAGAGGCAAAGGAAGTGTCTCGTGGGAGCATGGATTCCCTCAGGACAGACCTTCCTACAGAAGTCGCCAGAGAAAGAAGGAAGAAGAGGCACACCGGCTCCAGAGGTTGGAGGAAGCGGTGCGTGAAGCACAGGAGCGGGAAAAAAACCTTGAAGCGAGAATGCAGGAGGAAATCAAAAGGCAAGTGCAAATAGCAGTGAGTGCAAGCAAGCAGGCATCAGAGCCAGGAATCAACATTAGCCAATCTGTTCAGTTGAAAAGCAGCTGCGCTTCCATGGAGATACCAAATCAAGGGGACACAGGACTGCGCTTCCCTATGGATGACGTCACTGAACCTTGTACAACGTGTGAGCTACACATTCCGAAGGAGAATTCCACAATCAAGGTGGCTATCGGTCTTGTTAATCCTATCGACCGAACCAAGACACCAAGGATTCATGGGAATATAATCCAAGAAGGATATGCCACCATCTCGGTAGATAAAGCTGAAAAAGGTTTTAGTGATTTGCCTCTTGACATTCCTGGAGGTGATGGCGAGAAGACTCTAGGAGAAGCGGAGAAGACATTCATTCTATGGCGCAAGCGCTACATCATCATTCCAGGGATGTCGGCTCCACCTCCTTCTGAACTACCTCACCATAGGTACGTGCGGATGAAAACACTACATCATTAATTTGTATTGGCTTAAATAATTAACAATCTGCTCATAATAATATGTCATTCCTTTTTTTGTAGCAGATCCTCCCCCAACCTAAATCCAATTGTTCAATCGCCAGATCATCATAGTGCTCTGTACGATGACATTGTGTTGGAAGACGAGGCTGCATCCACACCCTCTCCAAGGAGGTCTCCAATGCCACAGCCGCCACCTCCAAGGAGGTCTCCAACGCCGCTGCCAACACCTCCAAGGAGGTCTCCAACGCCGCTGCCAACACCTCCAAGGAGGTCTCCAACGCCTCCCCCGCCCCCGCCTACCAAGAAGCCTAGCAAGAGGCCAGCCCCTCAAACGAAGAATCAGTCCCCGCCTGCAAAGAAAGCCACCGTGAAACCAAGGGCTATTCCCAAAATAATATCTGAAGAGAAGGAAGAAGGAACTGATGCATATAAAAAAGACATGTCTAGATTCTATGACAAACTTAAAATGAATCAAGAAGCAAGGAGAAACCCAGAGAAACCGTACTTCTTCGTAGCTCCGGATATTTTAAGAAAAAAGGTGACTTCTTACCAGCATCAACAGCGGGAATCTCGTAAGCCGTCCAAATCAACGTTATCAGACTATGACCGCACTCTCACCAAGTCAATTGAGGCGGCACAGAAAAAGAAGCGGGCAGGGAAAGGAGTTGCCCAACTCGGACAACAAGCGCACCAATCAATCCCCCCGCTAGTTGTTGGTAATGAATATGGTTCGAATTTAGGATTAATGCATCAGGCAAACATACCTCCGGATGTCGATTTGGATCACCTTGGTGAATTTCTTGATGAGACTGGTCTCGACCTTTACCAGATGTTTGGTGATGGAAACATTGAGAGTGCGGCGGAGGTTGATATTTGGAAGAAAAAATTTGTACTAGGCCAGAGTCTATACAACCCTCAAGCCTTATTTGATCTGGGGACGCAAATGTACCTGCTAAACAAGTGGTACATGCAGGCGTCTACCAGTGGAGACTTCTGCGTTGGTGTCAGAATTAGAGACGAACATTGGTTCCGTGGCGATGATGTTATGTATGTTGACTTTGCAGAATTTCATCAACTATGCCACCTTACCTCTCTGGACAAAGTTATCATTAGCTGCTATTGCCTGTAAGTAATAATTCTTTCGATCTATTATTAAACTCATCATATGTGTGCATATGCATATAAATTATCCTAACAAGTACTATATATATGCAGATTTACAATGACAGAGCTCAGAAAGGAAGGCTGCAATGAAATTGGTTTTGTTGATCCCCATATAGTATTCAAAGACCCAATTACTCCAATGACTAATTGGAAGTCTGAGTCAGAGAGTAACATCATGAACTTCTTAGTGAACCAACGCCACAAGAAGGATATACTCTTTCCCTATAACTTCAAGTGAGTGTTAATCATGTCGATCATAGCCTTAATGGCTCATATGTTGATTCTAGTTAATTAATGAGTGTTATGCGTTATATCCTATAAACACATGCAGCAATCACTGGATATTGATGGACATCGATCTGGTGAAAAGTCACTTGATAATCTATGACTCGATGAGAAAACCACAACAAGACTACCAAGATATGATAGATATTATCCAGAGGTAATTTCGGGATCTCTAGCAACTATATATACACACAAACATGATGATTAACTATATCTGATGACGTGGCAAATTTTTTATTGGGCAGTGTTTGGAAAACCTTTATTGAGAAGCAACACATGGAAAAATGCAAAGCGCCACTAAATGTAATCCCATTGAAAGTAAGTCCCCTGAATCGCATCATCTTTATTAATTAAACATATAGCTTTCACCGGATCACCAGATTGGATGACAAATCTTTTTCTCGTAAAGTGGTGTCTGAGGCAGGAACAGGGGAACAACTACTGTGGTTACTATGTTTGTAAGTTTATCAAGGTGCTCTCCCAAAGAACTCCTACAGAGAGACTCAAAGTACGTTAAAAATACACTATATATTCATTTAATTATTATTATTGATTGTGTTACTATGTCTTTATATATATATATGTACATATATTAATTTATTTTCCTTTAATTCAAACCTGTAGACTCGATGGTTGGAGGAAAAGGTCATACGGCAAGACCAAATCAAAGCAATTCAAGAGTCTATAGCCGGATTTTTTAATGAGCAGGTCATCGATTCCAAGGGCGAGTTCTACTTCGACCCAACACTGCCATTGAAGCCAAGCTAGAGGATGAGAAGAAACTTGTTATGTCACAACAACTATAATGCAATCTTTTGTAATATATGCACATGAAATAATATAATGTAAAATACACATATGCATGCATGCATGTAAATATATATATGATGCATGCATATATATATATATATATATATATATATATATATATATATATATATATATATATATTTCTATGCTTGAATTGTGTGATTTAATACGTTCATTGTGCTTGAACCGAAACATACTATATGCGCATATAAATGTATAATTAGCAGCGTACAATACGACTTCGAAAACCTATTTTGAAAAGAAAACAAAAAAATGAAAAGAAAAGAAAAAAGAAAAAAACCTTTAGTCCCGGTTCGTATTACCAACCGAGACTAAAGGTGCCGGCCATCGTGGCATGTCAGGAGGCACCTTTAGTCCCGGTTGGTGTTACCCACCGGGACTAAAGGTCCTCCTTTAGTCCCGGTTTCTGACCCGGGACTAAAGGACCCCCCCTTTAGTCCCGGATGCTTGCTCCCGGGTGGGGAACCGGGACTAGAGGGGGTTCCCCACCGGGAGTAAAGCTCGGTTCTCTACCAGTGATTGCCACTACAGCTAGGTTGATAGCGGACAGTGCGAGGAGGTACGGGGCACGAAGGATTCCCCCACACCCTTCCGAGACTTCATGGAGACCTTGTGGACTCGGCTCATGACTCACAGTTTCAGCCACCTCAGACTAGGCTTGGGGTGTACCAGGGCTGAATGATAGAGTGGCATTATCCTAGGCTAGCAAGCGGCCGGAATCAGCCCAGTTGACGACGGTCAGCGAAAAAGGCAGATCTTGTGGTTATGTAAAACCTCTGCAGAGTGTATGGTTAATCGATCGATACATATGCTGACTTGTCGGCTATGGACCTTTCCTGGGTTTCGCTTAAACTAGATAGCGAGATGAGTCCTTCTCTTCTTCCCCCGTGAGAGAGTGTCAGTCGTAGCCAGGGGCTACGGGCCATGAGATAGTGCCGAGAGGGAGTTGGCCTGTCGACTGAGCGATAGTATGGTGATAATATGGAGATGGTGGTATATCGATCACAGGATCAAAACCTGGCTCTGAATAGGAATTGAGTGGAATGGGTGTGAGAATGGTGTTAAAACTTGACCAACTATTATTATATACTTATATGCTAATACATAGGAAACCCCAGCCTTATAGGTTCCTTTTTTATTATATCCAACTTGTATCCAATTTCCACAAAGCAATGCTCATAGGGTGGGAGTGGCCAGTACAAATCGTACTGATAAACTTTGGCACACAGGTTCCGCTGAGGAGTACAGCTCTGAGGAGTTTAACGGTTGAGGGGTTCATTCCTACGCTCGAGTTTTGGCGATCTTTTCTTCAAGCTGTTCTGAATGAATGCTACTTTTAATTCCGCCAATGCGGTGATGTAATACTTTATGTAATTCTACACTATTTGTACTCTTATATTATCGTTGTATGGACGTGGTATTTGACTAGAAATTTAGGTAATATGATCTACACTTTGACTCTGTGGATTTCTCTTCGCGGAAATCGGGTCGTTTCACAGGAGAGCAAGATGTGGTCGATCTCTTCGACACCAGTTGAGCATAGGACACAATTTGGCGACTGCTGCAATCCATGACGGTGCCGACGAGCTGCAGTCCAACACTTCCTGTGAAGAGCTAGCCAAAAGAAGTGCTTGACTTTTGCCGGAGCGGAAACCTTCCAGAGCTCCTTTGCCCCGAGCGGCCTAGAAGCACCAACGAATAGTGCATGGTAGGCCGAAAATGAAGAGTAGGACATGCTCGCCTACCATCTCCATCGTAGGACGTCTGGAGAATTCGTCGTAAGCTGCACGTTCCGGACGATACTCCAAAGCTTCAGATAGTCAAGAAGGACCGGCACAGTGAAAGGCCCTGCGATGTCCCGGACCCAGGCGTTCTCGTAGATCGCATCAGCAACAGAGCGTCCATGGTGCCTACGTCCCACAGTGCGTAGCAGGCTTGGAGCGACGTCGCGCACGGAGCATCCATCAGGCATCCAGCGATCGACCTAGAAAACTGAGGATCTGCCATCGCCGAGCACGACATCCGTCGCTGCGTGGAAAGCAGACAGCACCACCTTGTTCCCAACCGATGGCAACGTCACCCACGGCCGATTGGACTAGAGTCTGCGATGCCACTCCCATCTCAGATGTAGGGCCACGCCGAAGCGACGTAGATCGAGCAGCCCCAGCCCACCTAGCTCTTTGGGGCGACAAACGACCGGCCATGCCACCCTGCATTGACCGCCGGCGACATGGTCGCTGCCAGACCAAAGAAAGGCACGACGTCGCTTGTCGATTTGTCCCACAGCCCAAGGCGATAAGCAGACGGCGATGGATATGTGTGTTGTCCAGGCCGGAATCCGGTTCGCCACTGCGTCAATTAGAGCCTGCTCATCTGACCGATTTAGCTTGTGAACCGAAAGCGGTATGCCTAAGTAACGGCAAGGGAATTCAGCCACTCGACATCCAAATAGCGACCGGAAAAGTTCCGTTTGGTCATGTGAGCACTGAATCGGTGTGGCATCACATTTGTCCATATTTATGAATAGACTTGAAGCTTCACCAAAAATCCGCAGGATCTCCATCATGACAGCAACGTCCTCATGCACCGTGGATAAAATGACGACCAGGTCATCTGCATAAAGAGAAGCGCGACATCTCGATGCTCTGATGGGCAGAGGGCTGAGAAACCCGTTCAGATCCGCATAGCCAATGAGGCCATTGAGCACCTCCATGACAAGAACAAACACATAGGCGATAGAGGGTCGCCTTGCCGAAGACCTCGAGCATGGCAAATTCTGTTGCCCGGTCTTCCATTTAGGAGGATCTTTGTGCTTGCCGTCGATAGTAAGGCTGACAGCCAATCGCGCCACCGGCGACTGAATCCCATGAACTCCAGTAGCTCAAGAAGGAACGCCCAGGAGACGGTATCGAAGGCCTTTGCGATGTCAACTTTCAGAAGAATGGACGGCCGTTTGACTGAATGCAGAAGCCGGCAAGTGAGCTGGACCGTTCGGAAATTGTCGTGGATGCTGCGTCCACGGATGAAGGCGCTCTGGTTGGGGCACACCAGTGCATCGAGGAGCTTGGCTAGTCGGTTGGCAAGGCATTTTGCAACCAGCTTAGCAAAGCTATGGATAAGACTAATTGGTCTATAGTCCTTGATCTCCTCCGGATTGTCCTTCTTCCTCAGGAGTATCATGAAAGCCTCATTCAGAAGGTTGAAACTTCTGAAATCTCTGGACCAGAAGGCATTGAAAGCGCGCATGATATATGTCGTCCTTGATTATCAACGGGCAAAAATATACAGACTGAATGACTGATGCAATCTCGCGCCACAACTCCCACAAGGCATGTGCCTGCTGCTACGTGTGAACCATATATATATATGTGACACTGACACTTTATTTTAAATTACATTAGAATTATTATATATGGCACTAAGGTTTATAAGTGTGACTTTATATAAGTTTATATATTTAAACGAAAACATTATGGCATATCACTGTTGTTAGTTTAACTATAAGCACTCAATCTTTTTGTAAAACAATATTATTACACATATAATTCTTTAATGAATGAATTTCAATGTCTTGAGTGTTAGTAAGATGTATGTAGGCTAAAACAACTGTTTCTGGTATTGTAGTAACTTCGATGATTTTTACACCACTGCATGCTATTGCTATGTAGATGTAGGTATTGAAAGAGGGATCGAATTCTTGACGAAGCATGCATGAGAGGTACCATCGTTCAACGGCGTTATAGCCAGAAACTATTTACGAGATCTCTGTGTACGCGCATACATATACATTGGCTTCATCTGGCTATATATCTAGCTACGGAGAAACAGTTGTATCGCGCGGTAACTGATGAGATTCGCCGTCATATCGGAAAAAAGAGGGCGGGGCCAAAGTGTTCCGTGCAGTAGCTGTAAAGAGAATTGCTTTTGCCTTGTATTATGATTGTTCTGAGCTGCGAATTTTCTAAAGAGATTATTGTTTGTCCTCTAAACCGCGTCCATCCAGCGAAAAAGCTGTTAAAACTGGCAACATAAATATGAATTGAGTTTTGAGAAAGTCGAAAAGAATCGCTCCAGAAAGGGTCATAGCTAGCAGAGCTGGTGGCCACCTTAATTTTGTACAGATTCCATTTGTATGTATAACATATATTGAAACTCTCTCGATTATTTATTAGCCGCTGTAAAGCATGATAATGCATGGGATGACTCAGCTAGCGTCCCCTGTGTGTTTTGTAATTTTAACTACTAATAATAAATAAAAGAATGGACGGCTCAATTATTTATATTTTCTGTGTTGAACTGAAACAGTATATATAACAACTTGTCCAAACAGAAATTTGGATGCGCATACGCTGTCGTCGTCGTATCCATGCATATCATGTCCGCAGGTACTACAAAATTTCCGGCAAATTGATTGGTCAGAGCAAGGGCACCCCCGTATTTGTGCAGAATGGAATTGACTATGCTAGTACTAACATACATCGTGGGGGTTGACTTTGAATGTCAAGCAGGGCCGTCTCTCTAATTTTAAAAGTCGCAGGACTGTATACATATAATGTAACATTACGAATCTAAATACCCATACAAATCTCTTATCATCTGGATTTCTTTTTGGAACATTGTTGATGAAACAAAAATACATAATGCAACAATTTGTCTTCCTCCAGAAATGTGCCCGCGACTGAAGGTCTTTCGTACCATTAGATGGATTGTAGTAGCAAGAAACAAAAGAATGAAATGGATCAACGATGCATGCAGCTGCTGAACAACATCAGTCCGATCTCCTGGTTGATCGATGATTGGTTGTTAGTGTCCGCCCTTGGTCTTCCCGCACCCCATGATCTGTTGCGGGAGCTGAGCGACGCGCTCGACGCCTTCCTCGAAGGCGATGCCCATTCCCATGAAGAAATGAGACTCGATGTGGCAATGGAACGCCCACACGCCGGGGTTGTCGGCCTTGAACCGCAGCGCCGTCCAGCCGTAGGGGTGCACGGCCACCGTGTTCTTTAGGATGGGGTCCTTGAGGTTGTAGGACGCCGGGTGCACCGCCGGGTCGAAGCGGCCGATGCCGTAGCCCAGCACCCAGAAGTCGTGGCCGTGCAGGTGCCACGGGTGCGTCTCGCTCTTGTTGGCCGCCAGCATGTTGGCGTTCTGCAGCACCACGTCGACGACGGAGCCGAACTGCAGCCGGTACAGCCCGTCGCTGACCGTCGTGTTCGGGTTCGGCGGCGGAGCGTATACATCGTACCCCTGGTGCGCGTACGTCTCCGGCGGCGGGCGCTGGTCGAAGGCGCCGAGGAGGCCGCTCTTCATGGCCACCAGGTAGGGCGTGTGCGGCAGCGTGAAGGACACGTTGTTGAGCGCCCACTTGATGTGCCCGTCGATCTTGTTCTGCGTGTTGAGCAGGAGGATGGTGCGGTCGGCGCGCGGCGGCGGAGGCTCGACGTGCGCCGGGTGCGCCACCGTCACCACGCTCTGCCGGAACCGGTACGTGGTGTCGTTCCAGGCCGGACCCGTGGGAGGGGTGGTCGGCGGCGGCTTCCGCGGGCTGCTGCGGCCGCCGTAGTAGCTGAGGACGGCGGTGCCCGTGGGCGTGCCGGGCTCGCGGCTGACGACGTTGGAGGCGAGCCAGTAGTTGCGGTTGGGGTTCTGGTCGGCCTTGATGAGCACGGAGTAGGTCTCGCCGGAGTAGATGTTGAGGTTCTTCACCACGAACGGCTTCACGTAGTGGCCGTCGGCCTCCACTACCGTCATTTCGTGGCCCTGAAACCATGCATGCCGTGGATCATTATTCACATTCTAACTTTGGTAAACTCTTTGGTAACTCTGGTATGTATAGGATTAAAAAAAAATCAAAAGTTGGCAGAAACATTGACTCAACATGCGTCTGAAAGCACGCTCAGAGCCTAGCTAGTAGGGAAACTAATTAAGCGAAACATTGACTGAATAAACAAGAAATATTTTGTCGTGCAGCTGAGCACGCAGCTAGCTAGCTCCATTTCGTTGCTCCTTCGTCGCCGTTCATCCGTGCGCACTTCACACTTGCGTTGCATCATATATGTACTGCCATTCGCAAGAGTTGTTAGTAACGGGTGCACAATAAAAAAACAACGGTGGACCTAGAGAACTTGTTTGATTATTGACTTGGTCTCGCGTTGCTTTGCTAGGTCGTCATTGCGCACGTTGGTACACCAACTAAACTGTGGACTGTGGTTAATATAACCAAGCAAATGCATGGATGCCAGGGAGTGCAGACAGATCCAAAATGATCAAAGATAAGCCTTGTTTAAATCCAGGGCGTAAAATTTTGGGTTGTCACATAGAGGTGTCATATGAGGTGTTCGGATACTAATAAAAAAATAAATTATAGAATCCGACAGTAATCTTCGAGACGAATTTATTAAGCCTAATTAATCCGTCATTAGCACGTGTGTTACTGTAGCACTATGTTGTCGAATCATGGATTAATTAGGCTTCAAAGATTCGTCTCGCAAATTAGTCATAAACTATGTAATTAGTTATTTTTTTAAGCCTCTATTTAATACTCCATGCATGGAGATAGAGAGTACAGTAAGCTTTAGGGGTGGAACTAGACCAGGCCATAGTGTATGCGTGCTCATTATTAGCTTGCTGCGTTTGTCTCGTCGATCTCGTCGGTAAGCAATGTGATGTAGTGTCCGATCTGCCTCTCGGCCGCCGCGTTGCACAGCTTGCGTGGCAACGTGTCGTCCTAAGCTTTTATTAGAAGTATATTGCTATATACAACGCGGCCGAGCTAGGCAGATCGGACACATCGCATTGTCGTGTACGAGCCAAGAACGACAAGCAGATGCATGCCGGCTAAATAAGCTAGCCTAGCTACCCAGCCAAAGTAAAGTATTCGATCGGATCCAAACAATGTATACTTAGTTTACGCCGGCCAAGACCAGACGATAAACGGCCGATCCACACTTGCTTGCTTCCATGCACGGTTAACGGCTAGTTTTGTGCAGATGGATGGTCCAAATCCGAATAATGTTATACTACTACTACTCCTGCTGCTGCCTGCTCCGTATATTCGGTTGCCTGGTTTCTCGAGAGAAAGGAAAAAAACAGGTCACGCGTGGTAGCATACGCACGGGCCTCCCCAAAACACGGCACGGCATTGCCCTAGATTGTGGCGCGAGATTATAATATAATATTGTTGTCGCCACTGCCCGCCTTGGGGAATGTCAAATGTGCTCCCAACCCAATGCACGTACTCCACCGGCCGCACAGGAGAGCAAGATGTGGTCGATCTCTTCGACACCAGTTGAGCATAGGACACAATTTGGCGACTGCTGCAATCCATGACGGTGCCGACGAGCTGCAGTCCAACACTTCCTGTGAAGAGCTAGCCAAAAGAAGTGCTTGACTTTTGCCGGAGCGGAAACCTTCCAGAGCTCCTTTGCCCCGAGCGGCCTAGAAGCACCAACGAATAGTGCATGGTAGGCCGAAAATGAAGAGTAGGACATGCTCGCCTACCATCTCCATCGTAGGACGTCTGGAGAATTCGTCGTAAGCTGCACGTTCCGGACGATACTCCAAAGCTTCAGATAGTCAAGAAGGACCGGCACAGTGAAAGGCCCTGCGATGTCCCGGACCCAGGCGTTCTCGTAGATCGCATCAGCAACAGAGCGTCCATGGTGCCTACGTCCCACAGTGCGTAGCAGGCTTGGAGCGACGTCGCGCACGGAGCATCCATCAGGCATCCAGCGATCGACCTAGAAAACTGAGGATCTGCCATCGCCGAGCACGACATCCGTCGCTGCGTGGAAAGCAGACAGCACCACCTTGTTCCCAACCGATGGCAACGTCACCCACGGCCGATTGGACTAGAGTCTGCGATGCCACTCCCATCTCAGATGTAGGGCCACGCCGAAGCGACGTAGATCGAGCAGCCCCAGCCCACCTAGCTCTTTGGGGCGACAAACGACCGGCCATGCCACCCTGCATTGACCGCCGGCGACATGGTCGCTGCCAGACCAAAGAAAGGCACGACGTCGCTTGTCGATTTGTCCCACAGCCCAAGGCGATAAGCAGACGGCGATGGATATGTGTGTTGTCCAGGCCGGAATCCGGTTCGCCACTGCGTCAATTAGAGCCTGCTCATCTGACCGATTTAGCTTGTGAACCGAAAGCGGTATGCCTAAGTAACGGCAAGGGAATTCAGCCACTCGACATCCAAATAGCGACCGGAAAAGTTCCGTTTGGTCATGTGAGCACTGAATCGGTGTGGCATCACATTTGTCCATATTTATGAATAGACTTGAAGCTTCACCAAAAATCCGCAGGATCTCCATCATGACAGCAACGTCCTCATGCACCGTGGATAAAATGACGACCAGGTCATCTGCATAAAGAGAAGCGCGACATCTCGATGCTCTGATGGGCAGAGGGCTGAGAAACCCGTTCAGATCCGCATAGCCAATGAGGCCATTGAGCACCTCCATGACAAGAACAAACACATAGGCGATAGAGGGTCGCCTTGCCGAAGACCTCGAGCATGGCAAATTCTGTTGCCCGGTCTTCCATTTAGGAGGATCTTTGTGCTTGCCGTCGATAGTAAGGCTGACAGCCAATCGCGCCACCGGCGACTGAATCCCATGAACTCCAGTAGCTCAAGAAGGAACGCCCAGGAGACGGTATCGAAGGCCTTTGCGATGTCAACTTTCAGAAGAATGGACGGCCGTTTGACTGAATGCAGAAGCCGGCAAGTGAGCTGGACCGTTCGGAAATTGTCGTGGATGCTGCGTCCACGGATGAAGGCGCTCTGGTTGGGGCACACCAGTGCATCGAGGAGCTTGGCTAGTCGGTTGGCAAGGCATTTTGCAACCAGCTTAGCAAAGCTATGGATAAGACTAATTGGTCTATAGTCCTTGATCTCCTCCGGATTGTCCTTCTTCCTCAGGAGTATCATGAAAGCCTCATTCAGAAGGTTGAAACTTCTGAAATCTCTGGACCAGAAGGCATTGAAAGCGCGCATGATATATGTCGTCCTTGATTATCAACGGGCAAAAATATACAGACTGAATGACTGATGCAATCTCGCGCCACAACTCCCACAAGGCATGTGCCTGCTGCTACGTGTGAACCATATATATATATGTGACACTGACACTTTATTTTAAATTACATTAGAATTATTATATATGGCACTAAGGTTTATAAGTGTGACTTTATATAAGTTTATATATTTAAACGAAAACATTATGGCATATCACTGTTGTTAGTTTAACTATAAGCACTCAATCTTTTTGTAAAACAATATTATTACACATATAATTCTTTAATGAATGAATTTCAATGTCTTGAGTGTTAGTAAGATGTATGTAGGCTAAAACAACTGTTTCTGGTATTGTAGTAACTTCGATGATTTTTACACCACTGCATGCTATTGCTATGTAGATGTAGGTATTGAAAGAGGGATCGAATTCTTGACGAAGCATGCATGAGAGGTACCATCGTTCAACGGCGTTATAGCCAGAAACTATTTACGAGATCTCTGTGTACGCGCATACATATACATTGGCTTCATCTGGCTATATATCTAGCTACGGAGAAACAGTTGTATCGCGCGGTAACTGATGAGATTCGCCGTCATATCGGAAAAAAGAGGGCGGGGCCAAAGTGTTCCGTGCAGTAGCTGTAAAGAGAATTGCTTTTGCCTTGTATTATGATTGTTCTGAGCTGCGAATTTTCTAAAGAGATTATTGTTTGTCCTCTAAACCGCGTCCATCCAGCGAAAAAGCTGTTAAAACTGGCAACATAAATATGAATTGAGTTTTGAGAAAGTCGAAAAGAATCGCTCCAGAAAGGGTCATAGCTAGCAGAGCTGGTGGCCACCTTAATTTGTACAGATTCCATTTGTATGTATAACATATATTGAAACTCTCTCGATTATTTATTAGCCGCTGTAAAGCATGATAATGCATGGGATGACTCAGCTAGCGTCCCCTGTGTGTTTTGTAATTTTAACTACTAATAATAAATAAAAGAATGGACGGCTCAATTATTTATATTTTCTGTGTTGAACTGAAACAGTATATATAACAACTTGTCCAAACAGAAATTTGGATGCGCATACGCTGTCGTCGTCGTATCCATGCATATCATGTCCGCAGGTACTACAAAATTTCCGGCAAATTGATTGGTCAGAGCAAGGGCACCCCCGTATTTGTGCAGAATGGAATTGACTATGCTAGTACTAACATACATCGTGGGGGTTGACTTTGAATGTCAAGCAGGGCCGTCTCTCTAATTTTAAAAGTCGCAGGACTGTATACATATAATGTAACATTACGAATCTAAATACCCATACAAATCTCTTATCATCTGGATTTCTTTTTGGAACATTGTTGATGAAACAAAAATACATAATGCAACAATTTGTCTTCCTCCAGAAATGTGCCCGCGACTGAAGGTCTTTCGTACCATTAGATGGATTGTAGTAGCAAGAAACAAAAGAATGAAATGGATCAACGATGCATGCAGCTGCTGAACAACATCAGTCCGATCTCCTGGTTGATCGATGATTGGTTGTTAGTGTCCGCCCTTGGTCTTCCCGCACCCCATGATCTGTTGCGGGAGCTGAGCGACGCGCTCGACTGCCTTCCTCGAAGGCGATGCCCATTCCCATGAAGAAATGAGACTCGATGTGGCAATGGAACGCCCACACGCCGGGGTTGTCGGCCTTGAACCGCAGCGCCGTCCAGCCGTAGGGGTGCACGGCCACCGTGTTCTTTAGGATGGGGTCCTTGAGGTTGTAGGACGCCGGGTGCACCGCCGGGTCGAAGCGGCCGATGCCGTAGCCCAGCACCCAGAAGTCGTGGCCGTGCAGGTGCCACGGGTGCGTCTCGCTCTTGTTGGCCGCCAGCATGTTGGCGTTCTGCAGCACCACGTCGACGACGGAGCCGAACTGCAGCCGGTACAGCCCGTCGCTGACCGTCGTGTTCGGGTTCGGCGGCGGAGCGTATACATCGTACCCCTGGTGCGCGTACGTCTCCGGCGGCGGGCGCTGGTCGAAGGCGCCGAGGAGGCCGCTCTTCATGGCCACCAGGTAGGGCGTGTGCGGCAGCGTGAAGGACACGTTGTTGAGCGCCCACTTGATGTGCCCGTCGATCTTGTTCTGCGTGTTGAGCAGGAGGATGGTGCGGTCGGCGCGCGGCGGCGGAGGCTCGACGTGCGCCGGGTGCGCCACCGTCACCACGCTCTGCCGGAACCGGTACGTGGTGTCGTTCCAGGACCGGACCCGTGGGAGGGGTGGTCGGCGGCGGCTTCCGCGGGCTGCTGCGGCCGCCGTAGTAGCTGAGGACGGCGGTGCCCGTGGGCGTGCCGGGCTCGCGGCTGACGACGTTGGAGGCGAGCCAGTAGTTGCGGTTGGGGTTCTGGTCGGCCTTGATGAGCACGGAGTAGGTCTCGCCGGAGTAGATGTTGAGGTTCTTCACCACGAACGGCTTCACGTAGTGGCCGTCGGCCTCCACTACCGTCATTTCGTGGCCCTGAAACCATGCATGCCGTGGATCATTATTCACATTCTAACTTTGGTAAACTCTTTGGTAACTCTGGTATGTATAGGATTAAAAAAAAATCAAAAGTTGGCAGAAACATTGACTCAACATGCGTCTGAAAGCACGCTCAGAGCCTAGCTAGTAGGGAAACTAATTAAGCGAAACATTGACTGAATAAACAAGAAATATTTTGTCGTGCAGCTGAGCACGCAGCTAGCTAGCTCCATTTCGTTGCTCCTTCGTCGCCGTTCATCCGTGCGCACTTCACACTTGCGTTGCATCATATATGTACTGCCATTCGCAAGAGTTGTTAGTAACGGGTGCACAATAAAAAAACAACGGTGGACCTAGAGAACTTGTTTGATTATTGACTTGGTCTCGCGTTGCTTTGCTAGGTCGTCATTGCGCACGTTGGTACACCAACTAAACTGTGGACTGTGGTTAATATAACCAAGCAAATGCATGGATGCCAGGGAGTGCAGACAGATCCAAAATGATCAAAGATAAGCCTTGTTTAAATCCAGGGCGTAAAATTTTGGGTTGTCACATAGAGGTGTCATATGAGGTGTTCGGATACTAATAAAAAAATAAATTATAGAATCCGACAGTAATCTTCGAGACGAATTTATTAAGCCTAATTAATCCGTCATTAGCACGTGTGTTACTGTAGCACTATGTTGTCGAATCATGGATTAATTAGGCTTCAAAGATTCGTCTCGCAAATTAGTCATAAACTATGTAATTAGTTATTTTTTTAAGCCTCTATTTAATACTCCATGCATGGAGATAGAGAGTACAGTAAGCTTTAGGGGTGGAACTAGACCAGGCCATAGTGTATGCGTGCTCATTATTAGCTTGCTGCGTTTGTCTCGTCGATCTCGTCGGTAAGCAATGTGATGTAGTGTCCGATCTGCCTCTCGGCCGCCGCGTTGCACAGCTTGCGTGGCAACGTGTCGTCCTAAGCTTTTATTAGAAGTATATTGCTATATACAACGCGGCCGAGCTAGGCAGATCGGACACATCGCATTGTCGTGTACGAGCCAAGAACGACAAGCAGATGCATGCCGGCTAAATAAGCTAGCCTAGCTACCCAGCCAAAGTAAAGTATTCGATCGGATCCAAACAATGTATACTTAGTTTACGCCGGCCAAGACCAGACGATAAACGGCCGATCCACACTTGCTTGCTTCCATGCACGGTTAACGGCTAGTTTTGTGCAGATGGATGGTCCAAATCCGAATAATGTTATACTACTACTACTCCTGCTGCTGCCTGCTCCGTATATTCGGTTGCCTGGTTTCTCGAGAGAAAGGAAAAAAACAGGTCACGCGTGGTAGCATACGCACGGGCCTCCCCAAAACACGGCACGGCATTGCCCTAGATTGTGGCGCGAGATTATAATATAATATTGTTGTCGCCACTGCCCGCCTTGGGGAATGTCAAATGTGCTCCCAACCCAATGCACGTACTCCACCGGCCGAGCCATGAGTAGTTGGCCACCGGCGGCATTAGCAAATAAAGCCGCCGGCGTTGTACGCTCCCCCGTGCTTAATTTGGCGACAACCTAGCTTAGCACATGGGGATGCATGGGCCGGCTGCTTCCATCGCCGCGGTTTTGCTTTATGACTGCAATATATTCGTCTGTATGGATGATATGATTCCTTATGCTGGCAATGCAAGTGGACTAGTCACTGTTTTCACTAACGCCTCCATTACCAAAGTGGCCGGTGTGCCTCATCTAAGTTTTCATTTTATTTCACCCAAATGCTGGTTTGTTGTATTCTGATCGAGCCGTGACTATATGACGATTTTCATATTTAAGCTGTGCATTTTACTAGTACATACATGCATTATCAAATTAACATGGTTGCCATCATTTTCTTCTATTCAACTACCATGGATGCAGCTGTTTCAATTTCAACTACGATGTTTTAGATCTTGACACCTTTCTTTAGTACTAACTGTTAACAAATTGAAATATTATTATAAAGAAAAAAGAAAAGGATGCGGAGAAACAAATACAGCTGCTATCGATCGAGAAGGAGAGAAAAGTACAACGTGGTTACCTCGATCTCAAAGTTGAGCGCCGACAGCGACGTGACGCTGGCAATGCGGAACCTGTAGGTCTTGCCGGGCACGACGGCGAACACCGGCGCGGCGCACTCCGGGAGCGTGGCGTTGCAGGCCCCGGCCGCCATGGACGAGCAGTTGACGAACCTGCCGCGGCCGTTGATGAGCAGCGACTGCGGCTCCCCGACCCAGCCGAACGGCACGGACGCCAGCCCCGTGGCCTGCTCGTAGGTGCTCTTGTGCCACCAGTCGTTGAGCAGCACGTGGTGCTCGCCGTCGTACCGGAACGGCTCGGCGTCGGGCCCGCCGGGCGCCGCGGCCACGACGATGAGGCCGTTGAGCCCCGCGGAGCGCTGCATCCCGTAGTGCGCGTGGTACATGTACGTCCCGGGGCGGTCGACGACGAAGGTGTAGGTGAAGGTGTCACCGGGGAGGATCGGGCACTGCGTCACGCCCTCCGTGCCGTCGGCCCACGGCGTGCCGATCTGCCGGATGCCGTGCCAGTGGATGGCCACGTTCTCGGTCAGGAGGGAGTTCTTCACCCTCACCACGACGGTGTCGCCCTGAGTGGCGCGGATGGTCGGCCCCGGCGTCTGCCCGTTGATGGTCACCGCGAGCTTCCGCACGCAGTCGGGGCTCTTGAACTGGTAGCTGATCTCCCACTCCTGGTGGACCGTGGCGGCGCGCGCGAGCGCTGCCAGCGACAGGGACAGGAAGAGGCAGCAGAGGAGCCGCGGTCGCCAGCCCATGGCCGGATCGACTCACCGCAGAGCCGCAGGCGCTCGATAGATCGGCGCTCCTTTGGCCAGCTACCCCTGTCACTGTCGGACGGCAAGCCGCGTTGGTTGCAGCTGGGTTTGGAGCGATCCTTTAGCTGGCTACTCCTGAACGCAGACGCAGCTGCAATGTACTATAGCTGCTCAACTACGTGTCGAGGTGCTCCTGTGCTGTGTGCCTGTGTTGCATTGGCATTGCGTATTATTTATACACAGAGTAGTAGTAGTAGCGACATGAGATCAATATCACGATTCACGAACCATATTTTATTAGGTCAAATAGATCAAATGATCAACGCGTTCCCACCAAACGGCTTTGTTGTTATACTGCAGGAACCTCACATGCAAGTACCTGTTGAGTTCTGCTGCTACCTGCTATAGTTGACCCAATCCTTAGAGACAAATCAAACGGCAGCATGTGCTTATATTGAGACATAATTCAAAGCCTTGTTTAATTGCGTGAAATTTAGGAATTTGGGTACTGTAGCACTTTCGTATTTATTTGGCAATTAGTATTCAATCATGGACTAATTAGGCTCAAAACGTTCGTCTCGCGATTTTTAACCAAACTGTGCAATTAGTTTTTTTTCGTCTATATTTAATTCTCCATGCACGTATCGCAAGATTCGATGTAATAACTACTGTAGCACTTTTTGATAAAACTTTTTAAAACTAAACGTGGCCCAAGTTCAAATGGAAACCCCCGGCCCTAGAACAGTCGAACGTGGACGCATCATCAGAGCAGGGCAGGTCTCGGTATCAGCGCTCTGACCATTCAATTTGCCCGAAATTTAGAAACTTATTACAGGCATTTTCCCCTGTAATAGCCAACGGCTCCACGCACAGAAACGCTGTCCACGTCGCCTCCATTGCTCCGTTCGCACCGTTGAAAAAACAAACCAAAATATTATTCCCGCTGACTTGTTGTGAGAGAAAAACACGGTTCCGGCTGAAAAAAAAATAAGCTGAAAAGTACGGATTATAAGAGAAGCGAACAGGGCCAGCAAATATATTGATCTCATCTCCATTGGACTTTCCATCGTGTGGCCCAGATCATTTGGAGCGGATTTCACCGGAAACAGCTTCTGCCGCTCCTTCTTGCCTTCCACCGGCTTCCCTTGCTTCTCTCGGTGCTATCCGGCTTCTCCTCCAGAGTCGGGACAGCAAATATATACGCGAGCTTCCGATTCTCCTTTCCGATCCTTCCAGTGAAAAAAACGCCATGGTTCTGCTCATCTCGACCCCTTGCCCTCGCGCCGATGTCATCACCACCGGCTGCCGCCGCCCTCACCAAACAGCAAGGTCGTCCCTCCCCAGGGGCGGATCCAATGGTTGTGGGGGGGGGGGGGGGGGGGGCTCGAGCCCCCCTACCCATACCGGATCAGTGGAATCCCTGTAGAGCCCCATGAATTTTTAGATCAAGTTCTATAGTGTAGGTGGGCCTGAGACTTAAGATCGAGCAACAGTCGGAGATATGTGTTATTCAGCCCTCCCTAAAATTATTCCTGGATCTGCCGCTGTCCCTCCCCCTTCCCTCTCTGATCTTGCTTTCCATGCTCCTCTCTAATCCATCTCTTTGATCCCTTGTGTGGCGTAGATCATCTCGCTGGCCGTGTTGCCACCCGTCATCGCTACTGGCTGCCGTCAAATTGCCTCTGGCCACCCCCAAATATCCAAAGTAAGAACCCCTGTAACCTCCCCATGTTGTTTTCACATTCCTTGCAGTATACCATGTACCCATATTCAGTTTAGAATTGATTCCGACGAAGTTTTCCCGCAATCATGTCGCTGTCCTTTGCGGACTGCAGCACTGCTGCCGGTTGGCACTCATGTTCCCATTGATCTAGACCTTCAGTCATCGAACCCTTTAATCAAAATATAGTTCTTGAAGTTGCACAAGCCCCTGCAAGTTGGTTTGGTCATAGGAGCTGAGATGAAAGAAAGATCATCTTTTCCGTGCTCACTGTCTTGCTATTTCAGCAGCGATGCACCTCTGAATTTCAGTGAAGTTCCCCACCAACCATTTGTCAAATAATCAAACCCTTCATACAGCATGTTCATATTATCCTTGCACATGTCTTTGAAAGACGGTTCATCCATATTGGCCATGATGGTTGAGTTATCGTGACTGCAGTGGTCACTGCCCCTGCTGTCCAAACAGTCACGCAACCTTGTTTTCCAAAGGTGATCCCCAGCAAACCGTGTGTAAAAATCCTTGGTCATAGGAGTTCAGATTCCTGAGATACAATCGTCTCCTATCCAAACCACCAAACCCTTCATCCAACGCATCCATCGTATGCTTGCACATGTCTCTACAAATTGGCTTGGACATAGGTGCCACAATGGCCGTAGTATCCGCTACTCCTGCTGTCTAGAAATTAGCTATGCAACCAGTTTTGCTTTCGTGTTCCCCTATGAACCGTTGCTCTAAAAATCATGAACCTAGACCAAAACCTTTGTATCATAGTGCCTAGCAATCCTCCAAAAGGTATCACTAATAGGTGCAGCAAAGACCCTGTTTTTCGATGGTTGAAGTGCTCGCTATCCACCGACGTGCACGTCCTGGAAACACCGATGTGCAACAGTTGGCCGACTAACGGATAGCAAGGTTGTTCTATCATAATCATATATTCGATCTGCATGCCATTTAACCGTATCATACCTTGGTATGTTGCACACATCTTCACCGAATCATTTTTGTCATCAGAAAATATAGAATAGTTTCCGCTATGCTTTGTAATAGATGTAAGTCTTGTTGTAACTATGTTTTGATATATAATAAAGCAATGTTCCTGATATTCTCTATATTTGTCGCTATATGTAACGTGTGGACATCCTGGACACACATATAGTTAGTGCTTGATATTCTTTGGAAAACCAGGTGCGACATCTCTCCCTCTCTCTCCCTCCCTCGGTGGCCCTCCCTCCTCTCCCAGTTGCTCTCCTCCTACTAACGGCGCGGCATGGCGGCTCGGATCTGCCTCCCTCTCTCCACGCATGGGGGCGGCGACGGCGGGCCATCCCTCGGCGGCGCGCAGAGCATCCACCTGCGGCGCAGCACTCGGGGAACCGACGGCGGCGTGGCAAGCGGGACACGGCGGCCAGATCCATCCACAAGCAGGTCTCCTTTCTCTCTCAGCCTACTCTCTCTCCCCCCCCCCCATCTCCCTCTCTCACTCTTGGTCTCCTTACAGATCCGGTGGAGGGCGGCCAGATCCATGGCAGGCACAACCCTCGGTGGCTGGATCCGGTGAAGGACGGTCGGATCCATGATGGGCGCCCCCCGGTGGTGGATCCGGGGCAGGCTCGCCCTCCAGCAGCGGATCCAGGGTAGGCGCAGGCGAGGCGGCGACACTCCTCCTCATCCGGCGTTGGGGAGGCTGGATCAGGCTTGACAGTGGAGGGTGCGCCCCCACGACAGCGAGCGGTGGTGGCGACGGCGGCCCATGGATGGGCTCGGTGGGCCTCTCCATGGGCTTTCTTATTTTTTTTGTTTTTTATTTGATTAACCGAGGCAGGCGGCCAACCACCTAGGTTAAGCCCACGATTAACCGTGACCTTTTGGCAGAGGCGATTGCAAAAACCGCCTTGGTTCACCCTTTTTGCCCGCCTCGGTTAAGTTTCCTGTAGTGCGCGCCTCCCCCTTCCTCTCCCTCTCTTCCGATGTGACGACGCTCCGGCTGGGTCCCAGCGCGCCTGCCTCCACTCCTGCGCGCCGCAGGCGCCCCCGGTGTGCGTCGTGGCCACCCGGACGGTCCTCGGGGGTGCCTGCCTCCCGGCACGGCGTGGCGCGGGAGAGCCCTGCCGCTGCCGCTGCCGCCCACCCCCTGGCGCGGCCTGCTCCCAGTGGTCCTCGCTCCCTGTTGTGTGGCTGTGGTCGACGAAACCCTAACTAGTGCCATCTTTTCGCTACGCTTTGTATACAGGTCTTTACAAGTTCTTTAGCCTATGGATCCCCTAAGTGTGTATCCATGATCGTACCCTAATTATGCATCTGTATCACATACCTACAAATATATAATGTATGCATCCTATAAAGCGTGTATCCACCATGGTACCCTAATTATGTGCATCACCAAAGTATGTAATATATGGATCCTACCTGTATAAACCTAAACATACTCGCTTGTCGTCGCGAGCGATGGCATACATATATATATATACACACACACGATTAGGCTAGTTTCAGTGGAAGTTTTATTAGGGTTTCATTTGTATTTAATATATACTCCCTCCGTCCCCAAATAAATTAATTTCTAGAATCCGTGTCAGTCAAATTTAAGTTTGACTAACTTTATAGAAAAGAGTAACAAAATCTATAACATAAAATGAGCACATTATGAAAATATATTACGGCCGTTCGCTGGTCTGGAAAGACCAGCCAGCCAGCTGCTCCCCCTCACGATTTACTGTTCACCAAACCAACCAAACAGTGTTTCTCTCTCACAGAACCAGCCAGTTTCAGCCAAATTTCAGACCAGCGAACGGAGTCATTCTATGCTATATCTAATGATACTAATTTGATACCATAAAACTTGACGTTTTTTTTTCTAGAAATTCAGTCAAAGTTTAAAAAGTTTGACTTAAAACAACTCTAGAAATCTATTTATTCATGGATAGATTGAGGATATACATGATGATGAGCTTGCACATTGGGGCACTGGGCCCACATGCATGCATGGAGATTATGTCGGTGGGAGTTTCATCAAAGTTTTATTTGGATTTAATAAGCTACCATATAGGCGCTTTTAATGATGTGGCAACGATTTTAGGAAAAGAGAGAGTGATTTTTATGGGGATGAAACTCTCTATGAAACTCTCCGTTGACAACCAGTGAATGCCTACCCTATGCATAATGCGTACCCAAATTTCTGTTTGGACAAGTTTATACTGTTTCAGTTCAGACTTCAGAAGAGAAAATTAGTTGAGCGAGCCGTCCCTTCCTTTTATCATTGGCTAAAATTAAAAACACATAGTATACGCTGCTGAGTCATCTAATTATCAAGCTTTACAGCTGCTAATAATTAATATAATCGGGATTATTTCAATGTGCAATTGAATTTCTAGAAAAGCTCGCCAGCTCCGCTATGACCCTTTCTTGAGCAATTCTTTTCAGCTTTCTCAAAAGTCAATTCATATTTATGTTGCCTGTTCAACAGCTTTTTCGCTGGATGGACGCGGTTTTAGAGGAGAAATAATAATCTCTTTAGAAAATTCGCAGGTAAGAACAATCATAATATAAAACAATTCGCAGCTCAGAAAATTCTCTTTACAGCTAATGCACGTAACACTTTGGCCCCCCTTTTTTCCGATATGACAGCGAATCTTATCAGTTAGTATATATTATTACAACGATACAACTGTTTCTCCCTAGCAAGATCAAGCCAATGTATATGTATGCGTGTACACAGACATCTCCTAAATAGTTTCGATAACGGTTGAACGATGGTACCTCATGCTTCGGCAAGAATTCGATCGCTCTTTCAATACCTACATATAGCAATAGCACGCAGTGGTGTAAAAATAGATATGTTGTCATTTTCTTCATCAAAGTTACTACAATACCGGAAACAGTTGTTTTAGCCTACATCTTACTAGTAGCACTGTACTCAAGACATTGAAATTCCTTCATTAAAGAATTACATGATTGTTTTATAAAAAGATTGGGTGCTTATTTATAGTTAAACTAACAACAGTGGTATGCCATAATGTTTTCGTTAAAATATATAAACTTATACATAAAGTAAAACACATTACAAACCTTATTGTCATATATAATAATTTTATAGTAATTTAAAATAAATTGTCAGTGTCACATATATGCATGGTTCACACGTAGAAGCCAGGCACATGCATGCATGCCTTGTGGGCGTTGTGGCGCGAGATTGCATCAGTCATTCAGTCTATATATTTTTGCCCGTTGAACTACAGAAACTGTTCACCCAAGTGAAGTACTCCATCAGTTGCGCACGGCCGCCGCCTGCGTTCATTGTTAGGGAAAAGCTGCCCCGGTTGAGGGCGGGTTTCCTCAATATATTCATTCAGCCTAACTCTAATTTACCTAACTAGCACATCAACTCATGCAGCCTGAAAAAAAAGTTTTTGGCTAAATTTAATATATACAACAAATCAGAATTGATTACCTTTATTCTCTCTATTAATTTTCTAACACAATATCTATTTAACATGATATCCTCTCTATCAAGCCTTGATAAATCTATAATTACTCTATATTTTTTCATCTTTGCATTTAATACATGTTGCGCTTATGTGGATTTTTAACGTGTATTTAATTTAAACCTTAGCTTAAGTTATATCAGATCTGGTTGCATATATTTTTTTACATCATGAATCTATACTTTGACTTTCAAATTTTGATCTTTTAAATTCTTGCATTTGTTTATCCATGTACTAAGTTCAAACTCTAGTGTCTATTGTGTCTTTTATTCATAATTTTTGTTTTATATATTAAATGGTCTGGGTTCATTGTCTCTATATTTACAATGATACCATAAATAGTCATTTTAGCCTGCATCTTCGCACTTAAGATGTTGAAGTTCCATTATTAAAGAATTATATTTATAGTGTTACACTACGTCAGAAATGATAATCAATGTCGGAGTATCACTGCTGGTTGCTTTGGACCCAACAGTGATAGAGTATCACTGCAGGTTCATGGTTTTAACCGACAACAATAGAGACTATCAATGCCGGTTGAAGCCACGAACCACAATAGACTGTTTTGCACAAAAAAATCATAATATTTTCATATGAGATCAGATGAAGATATTCTTTAAATCAAAATTATAAAGTTTAAAGAAATCTACAACTTTGTAGTTGACAAGTTTTTAATTTGAGACGGTTCACGAGTCCAAATATTAAATATAAGCTCTTGAGTTAGATTTGAGATGATTAACAATGTCAAATGGACACAAAGTTAACATCAAAGTTGTAGTACTCGACGAGATCTACAACTCTGTAGTTAACAATTTTTTTTAAATTGAGATTATTTGGAGTCTCAAATATACAATATAACATTCGCAATTGTATTGTTAAAAGAATAACATTGGCTGTATAGATACATGTGTCGTGTAGGTCAGTTAGTATGAGCGCTTGAGGAATGCGAACATTTTCTTGAGTTTGAACTAGAAAAATACACATTTTCTAGGCTTTTTACTACTTATCATTGCCGGGTCTAGAACCCGGCAGCGATGGACTTGCCTCATCACTGTCCGGCAATGTAATTTCAGGTTTTTAACAGCTTATCATTGCCTGGTCTAGAACCTGACAGTGATGGACTCGTCACATCACTGTCCGGCAGCGTGATAGAGTTCCGACCCGGCACTAATAAGCAATCCTTGGCGTAGTGTTATTGTTTTATATAAAGATAGAGTGGTTATAATTAAACTACAATCACATCGGGTCAAAATAACACCCGCACCGGGTCTAATACCAAGAGATAACAAAACTAACTTATAAATGCATAAGTTTAGATTATATCTCAAGTCCATATACTTAAATCCATAACATAACTGATAGAACATGATTGTGGTTACAAAATTACCTACCTAATGATGGTTTGGCAAAGTCAAGGCTAAGACAACGAGGCGATAAACCAATTGAAAAACTATGTGTTTTGAACTATCTTAATAGCAAGATCTCCAAGGTCGTAACAATTAGAAAAACAAGAATCATTTATCACTTCACCAATGAATATATCAATTTGATCTCTAAGGCATAAAAGGTCATATGAGGATAAGTCAGCTTTATAAATCTTAGCCAGCTCTAATATTTTGGATTTTTTCATAGTTGGTAAAAAATTTTTCTTGGATCTAGACAAGCAATGCATCTCAATAGTTGAGTAGACTTTTCAGCAAAATGATTATTCAGAAAGGAGATAGCACAACACAGGTTGCACCGTTGCTGCCTGTTGTTCAAGGCCCTAGCCTTCGAACACCAGGTTGTCGCGCGAGCAAACTCAGATGCGAAATGAAGTGAAGGGAAAACGCATGCGAAACAAAAACAGACAATTTCATTGATCTTGTTCTCTCCCTCTTACACTCCCCCGACGGAGGCTATTTATACACGCCCGTAGGCTTTTCACCGGACAAGAATGCCCTTCCAACTACTACATATTCATGGAATATTCCCCGAAACCATGGGCTTGCCCGCCATTAGGAGTCAACACCCGCCTTAGGTAACGCCGGCCCCAGGGGCCCCGACCGGCCTCGCCTCATGTCACCCCTAGCCGATAGCGTGGGTCCTAGCGAGTGGAGGCTGTTGGTGCCACAAAGATGGCCGACCACTCCTCCGACGAAACCTGCAAAACCAACCGCGTGAATCACCAAAGACTATTCGCCTGGGTGAATAGCTTGAATTGACGTGATGCCTCTGGCCGTGCTCATCTGGGCCGCCCCGCTCCTTTCGCCAAAGCAAAAAGACAGCTCCCCACCTGATGGCGTTGTCATCCCATTTGCCTAAGCGAAATGGTCGGGTCGACCGCGGATCACAGGCGATATTGCGAAAGGGTACTGTTACCATCCGCCGCCATCCCGCATATGCCGAGAGAGAACTCTGCAGCACGAAACCTTGCCCCTCCGCTCATGCGTTCTGTCATTTCACCTGGGGAAAATGCTTGGGGCGCCTTTTCTCGCAAAAGTAGGGTGGCGTCTGAGACCCGACTGGGGCTCCCAAAGGCTGGTCCTGTCCCCAACATTAGCCCCTCGACATCACGCGAAGAGAACTTTGACCTCCGCGCGGATGCCTTACGCTATTTAGGGAGCGGAGCGCCACGGGGCTCGGACGCCGTCTTCGGCGAAGAGTGGAGATCCGCGGCGGTGGTTGTGCCAATGTGGGATGAGCTGACGAGCCCTTTTTTTAACGACCGTTTTCTGTTTTTTCGGTTCTCGTGCCAAGGATACTGTTTCTCGGTAGTCGAAACCGCCATGGCGGTTATGCGAACCATCGCGCCGGTTCCTTGAGGCTTTCGCCGTGCGGCGGGCGCCTATATAAACCCTCCCTTGAGTCGGGAGAGCCATGCGCGCTCATTTTTCCCCTAGCCCCCGTTCGAGAACCAAGCTTTCGCTTTTTAGCTTTTCGCTCAGGTTGCTCGGTTGCTTGCTCGCATTCACTGGGGATCCACTCTTCATAGAATTTCTCACACATTAGTTTTCTCTTTGTTCTTGTTCGCTTTTACTTCCCTTTGTGCACTTGTACTGTTTTAGCGTTTTGCTCCTTTCGCTTCTTTACTATTTTTGGTTTTTTAGTTTTTGTACGTAACTCGCTTGGATAGATGTCAAGTGAGTCGTCGTCTAGTGACAATTCATCCAGCGGGAGCTCATCTGATGGCTCTAGCTCAGGATCTCGCACCTGTTCGTGAAGCAGACTGAGCAATTGATTGCTCGATCACTGAATACACGGGACAATATTTTGGCACTGGAGCGCCCTGGTGGAAGTGGCCTGGGTCCTTTACGTGATGATGCTGCCGAAGAGACTGATGTAGACGTGGTGATTGTGGAGGAGGGTGAGGTGGGCGAAACCCCAAGCCTAGTGCTGACTGTGGTCAAAGGGCAATCAGATTTGTCTCCGGCTACATATCGGATAGGCCGTTCGCGTGTCACATAAGAAGATCTCGATATGTATGTTGAGCAAGGGCTTCTAAAGTCTTTGCATCGCGGCTTGTGTCCGCGCTCTGGGCCAAGAAGAGGTGCCCAGGCCAGAGCCTTATGAGGCAGTCGTTTTCCATGATTTCTTTTGAAGCAGGGCTATGGTTTCCTTGTGAGGATTTCGTTGGCAAAGTTCTGCAGTGCTTCAATCTATAGATACATCACCTGATCCCCAATACCTTCGCTCGGCTAAGCATATTCGCCATGGCGCTCAAGATGTCCGGGTGCGCCCTGAGCGTGAATACATTCCCTCGGTACTATGAGACCCATCTGGACAAGAAAATGGTCAGGGACAAGCAGACCAAGACCGAGATGGTGGCCCACTATAGGTCTTATAATTTTGTCCCAAAGAAGACGCTTGGCACCATGTTGATAGTGCCAGCTTATCAAAACAAATGGCCGCGCTGGACTGAATATTGGTTCTATCACTGCGTGTGCTCTGACGAGGATGTGGCTGAAGCATTGGTGAATGACCTACCGAAAGCACGTGTTTTAGTCTCAGGGATGACACCTATGAAGGTGTTTTGGCTAGCCGAGATTCAGACTGATGGGCTGGGCGATGCAGAGGCTATGGATGCCTTCGCTTTGACCTCTCGCCGGTAGATCAGCCGAGATTTGGTGGAAGAGTGGATAGCCTGTGATAGTCCTCCGCTAAGTAGAGAAACTTGGGTTTTTAAGTTCGAGTGAAGGGACGGATACGTCTTTCCAAATCTTGGTTTGGCACCATCAGATGCCTTTTCGACTGATTTCAGCTTTGTGAATCATATAGAGCACAAGGCTGAACAAATTATTGGATTTTATGGTGATAGGGAGCACAAAGGTAGATACCAATGCTTGGCTGGGGACAGGCATTTGAATCACGTTTTCGACATGACGGGTCTCTGCTACGCTGATCGATTAGGCCCTTCGACCAGCCTTTCGGCTGACGAGGATGTTGCTCCATGTGGTTGTGGGACCCGTGGTCAAAGAGGAAGAACAATGAAGGTCACTGGTGGGGCGCGGGGTGAATACCGCTGCCCTAGAGTCATGCAATAAAAAACATGGCGGGCGGGGCCGGGCTGTCGCCGAGCCCACCGATATTCGCATTGGAACGAAGATTGCTGGCAAGGTGGGCAACAACAAGAAAGTGGTGATTGGACAGACTCGCCGTTTTGGCCAAGTTTGGACCGAATGGTAGTTCTTCCTTTTGCATTTCGAACCTTTGCTTTTTTATTTTTGGCTCTAGGTTTTCGCTCATACCTTTGATTGATTTTGCCTGTTTATATTTACGTTTCGTTATCTTCGTTTATGCAGGCTTCTAGCAGTTTCGACGGGATGGTCAACAAGTTGAAGGTTGCTGACGTGAATGATGCCTTCGGCACGGCCGACACCATGTCCATTGGGGACGTATTCGGCAAAACCCCAAAGAAGAAAACCCGCAAGGCAGTGGATCCGCCATCGGATGTCAGCTTCGAAGAGGCCAAAGCCATCTTATGTTGCTGCGGTTGCTCCTACATTGGCTGGCTTCCGCCTCCACGGCGTCGCCTGCTGCTTTTCGGTTTGCAGCAGCCGCAGGGTAAGTCCCGATTTTACATGGAATCTATTTGGTTAACCGATAGCTTAGTTCACGGTAGCTGTTCGGCCATGGGGAGTTGCAGTTGGGTTCTTGGCCCGAGGATTATGGTGAGATGTGAGTCTATTTGGGGTCAAGCTCCTCGGGCTGAGATGACTTCCGCGAAGGAGGAGACTTACCGGATTGCTCGTGCTTTAGGGGCCAATTTGAATTTTTGGGTGATCGCCAATGTGGATCAGCGTACCTTTGGTCTATTGCCTGGCAAGGTTGCAGTTGATTTCATCGACGCCTATGGGGGCTCGTTCACCGCTCCAGAGGTGGAGAGGGACCTCCTCAAAGTGTCTAATTCGTCTCTCATAGAGGCAGGTGAACTTCCGTGCTGCCAGCGTAAGTATCATAACATTTTTTCTTGTTTGCTTCTCTTATTGTTCTTGCTTTTCGAATATTGTCGCATGACTTCATGTTTTGACCTATAGGCCATGCTCCTAGCTCAGGGGCTCCAGTAGCAAGGGCTAGCCTTTCGCCAAGGCCTTGAGATGGAACTAGCGACCAAGGTTGATAAGCTTTGGGCCCTTGAGCAGGAACTGGAGGCCGCTAAGAAGCTTGCCAAGGAGAACAAAGCTGCTCACAAGATTGCCGAGGAGCAAATTGCGAAGATGCATGAGGACTTCAAAGGGTATCATCAGCAGAGACGTGATGAGCACAACAAGATTGTGGCCGACGCCTAGAGAGCAGCAGATGTGTACAAGGAGCTGATCCAGAGTGTGGGCGAAGAGACGGAGGCGCCTAGCGATGCGCCTGTTCTTGATTTCATAGAGTGGTTGGTGAATGAGCCGGCCACCATGAGCGATTACATGACCATTGGGCGGTAGTACACTTCTTTCATCTCACTCCATGCCTTTGCTTGGGGTTTGGAAGAGTGCGGGTGCGACCATCTCGAGAAGGTCAACATCAAGGACTCTTAGTCGTACTAGAACACCCCTAGCCATGCTCATGATGTGGCGAAGAGGTTCTTCGATGTGTTATGGTGCCCTGGTGGCCAGGATCTCGCTCTTCTTAGGGTTGCCATGACTTGTGGCAAGGTATGATTTTTTTCATGGGCTTTTTTCTTTTCGCCTTGCTGGCCCTTCTACTATGGGTGGCGAAAAGGCGTTCTTACTCATTTACTATATGTTCTGCAGTCCACCAAGGAGTGCGCAGCCATTAAGGAGAAAGTGAAGAAGTACATCACAGAGCGAAATGCCCGTGAGGCGGCGGCCGAGAGTGGTTCAGGTGATGTAGACGCTCCGCCTACCCCTACTACTAAGATTCCGATTGAAGATAGCACGGGCGCTTCCTGGCGAAGATGCTGCTCAAGATGGGGTAGACAATTAGGATTTGATATTTGTAATTTAGAAAAGATGTGTTTGTTTGGTTGTTGATGTAAGACTTGGTTTAAACTCTTGTGGTTTCGGT
The DNA here is from genome assembly GCF_019320115.1 of Miscanthus floridulus. NCBI lineage: Eukaryota > Viridiplantae > Streptophyta > Magnoliopsida > Poales > Poaceae > Miscanthus > Miscanthus floridulus. The sequence continues at coordinate 70,429,573 of NC_089583.1, read as the reverse complement.
GCACAAGGTTCCTGGTGTGGAGCCTGCGCAACCTATGGATATCTATCCGCTAATGATAAATTGCAATGGCTTTTATGCTGGAGGCGTTTCCTGGTCTCACCATCGCGAGAAATTTCCAGGATCTAGTATGACCTATTTTTTGAGATCGCGCTTCCAGCGCATGCTTAGGAAAGAAGAATTTCTTAATAGGTTCTTCTATTCGGAGGTTAATCTAGCTATTTTGGAAGAGCGCAAAGCCTAGAGTGAATGAATTAGGCAAGACTAGTGGGGATCCCTTGACGTCTGGTCTAAAAGATCCCAATGAGGAGTCGGTCAAAGAGATGACGTTGGATTTGGAAAATCAGTCGATACAACTTTTATCTTTGCCCCATAGGGGGCGGAGTGTAGTTTAGTTGGAAAGCAGTGTATAATGCTTGTAATTTCACATATCATGTCGCTGTGTAAGACTATTTGTGCATATGGTATATTTGTTTTGTTATGCGTGTACCTGTCATTAGTTGGTTGTTTTGGAAAACATGCGCTGTCCCCTTTTCTTGATTTGACCGTGCCATTCCTCCAATACTTTTGAGGTGCCAGCCCCTCGGCATATTGCTTAGGCAAAAAGACGCTGGCCCCCCAACCTTCTAGGGCGAGGGGATGCGTGAAGGCGCGAACGCTCGAAGTGGCTTCTCGGCATAGCGCTTAGGCGAAAAGACGCCATCCCCACAACCTTTTAGGGTGAGGGGATGCACAAAGGCGTGAACACTCAAAGTGGCTTCTCTACTAGCCCCTCGGCATATCGCTTAGGACAAAAAGACACCATCCCCCCAACCTTCTAGGGCAAAGGGATGCGTGAAGGTGCGAACACTCGAAAGTGGCTTCTCTGCTAGCCCCTTGGCATATCGCTTAGGCGATAAGACGCCATCCCCCAACATTTTACGGGTGAGGGGATGGGCCTAGGCATCACTTTGCCGTAATCTTTTATTGCTTTTGAAATGGCGTTTTACACTTGTTTTGGCGCTAGGTGTATTGGTAGATATGCACAATTGGTATCTTTCCTTCTGTTTCTTGGCTCGCAACATCTTGCTTGCTTGGTTGCCTCGCTAGAGTGAATCAACACTATTGCAAGGAGAATTAGCTAAATTGATGTGCGGTGCTATGGTGTCGCATCTACTAGCATAGAGCTATTGCAAGGATGTAGTCTCTTGGAGGTGCGGGTCCCTGGGGCCTGGTTTCGCCAAATGGGGGATGTTACATTTTTTCTTACAACATCGCTCCATGCTTGCTTGTCGTAGTGACGTGGCACATTTTGTTGCCTCATCTTTCAACTCCGTGCATGGCGATGACCAGGCGCGTGCTCCTTTTGGACAATATGCACTCTGATGTTTACGTGATTTCTCGTAGCATCTAAATTTCGACACTGATCACTTTAGGCTTGTACAGCTTTCTGTCCCACACTCGAGACCTCGCTCTCTCAGGTGATAGCCAAGTTCCCTAACACTCTCTCAAGCCCACTCATTGTCCCCATGCAAGAGGACCCCTCACACTCTATCGCAGTCGCTCTGTGCGACATGGGTGGCTATCCTAAAGCTTTATCCTAGACTGAACCTTGAACTGCTATCTGGGGAGTCCTGAGCATCTTATTTATAAGGTTTTATGGGCTCGGGGGTTGTTAATTCTAGGTTGTTAAGGTGGGTGGCGACATTTACCGCCGATGTTTGGTGCCTTTCTTAACTTTATTTGACCTTTGTTGTACTTGCGTGTATGCGCCTCTTTGTTTCTCTTGGCTGCATTTGTACTTTGCGCCTAGTTTTGGCGAATGCTTTATTGTTTTGTGTGTTGCTTACATTCGCTTCCAATCTTTAATGTGGTGCGAATAGGCTTTAGCGCCCTCAGGCTTGTAATCATTGTTCCCACTCCTTTTTGGTGATACTAAATGCTTTATGGCTCTTAGTCCTTTGAAGTTCATCGTCGACTCCTTTTTGGTGATGTGAATCTTTTCAACGCCTATTTCGTTTTTTGACGCTCGATCCCACTCCTTTTTGGTAGGGTGGAATGTCCTAATGGCCCTTAGGCCTTTGATTTTTCGCTTTCACTCCTTTTTGGTGATGCAAAAAGCTTGTGCATCCCTTAGGCTTGTCTTTTGGTTGCTGAAGTTTTCGATCGTGACATTCCACACGAGTGTGTAATGGCGCAACCTAATGTGGTGCTTACCGTCATCGATATCCGAAACCTATCAAGGTTAGGTTTTGTTTTGGCTTCCAACTTTTTAGACCTTGTGTGGGGAAAAGTAAGTTTGCATTCCTTTAACGAGGTACAAAGGACCACCTCATTAAAAAACCTCACGCCTTTTCGCAAAGACTTCCCCTGTGAGGAGAAAGAGTGCAGATCCTTTTTTTTATGTTTGCAAAAAATGGCGAAAAGTAAAATTACAAATCTTTGGGTGCAAAGATGCTAAGGGTAGAAGCGACGCAAGTTGTCTACATTCCACATGTGGCTTGTCTTGACCCCTTCTTCATTGAGCAGCCTGTAAACTCCTGGCTTGACTATATTCGCTACCACGAACGGGCCGTACCACTGGGACTACAATTTGCCCTGCTTGTCGGGGTGATGAATGAGCATCATGTCGCCTGGATTGATGTTATTTCATAGAACCTTCTTGTCCCTCCATGTCTTTGTTTCTTCATGATATTTGTCGAGGTTTGATGCGGCTTGTAACCTGGCATTTTCTATTGTTTTGAGTTCCACATATCGTTGTATTGGAGTGGTTGCTGCGATTTTAGTCCGAAAAGAGCCCAACCTGAGTTCTTTTGGTGTGATTGCTTCATTCGCCATATAGAAGGCGAAATGGGGTGAACCCTATTGTTTGAGTATGGGAGATGTTATGGCCCTAGATAGAAGTGATCAACTCTTGTGCCCATTTTCCTTTTGGTAAATCGAATAGTGCTTTTGAAAATGCATTGAAAATCAGGCCATTCGCCCTTTCGACTGCTCCACTGCTTTCTACGTGGTTGATAGATGTGAATGCTAGCTTGATTCCTAACTCACTGCAAAAATTTCTGAACTCAATGCAGTCGAATTGCTTCCCATTTTCAACTGTTATGTAGGTTGGGACCCCAAAACGACAGATGATCCTTGGCCACACAAAACTGGTTTAGGGTGCCCGATGTGATCTTCGCCAATGCCTTGGCTTCGATCCATTTTGTGAAATACTCTAGGGCTACTGCAGTGAAACACAGATTCCCGGGCACTATTGGCAATGGCCCTACTATGTCTCCCCACATCTCTGTAATGGCCATGTAGGAAAGATTGACTTAGTCGGGTTAGCTAGGGCTTTCTACTTTTTAGCGAACATCTGGCAACCTTCACAACTGTAGACCAACTCCTTCACGTCTTCAGCTGCTATTGGCCACTAGAACCCTTGTGTCATCGCTTTATGGATGATTTTGTGCGGTCCCCTGTGAGCCCCACACTTTTTGGCGTGCATCTTGCTTAGCAGATGGATTCCCTGCTCTCTGCTTATACATTTCAACATCAGCGCGATGATTCCACTTTTGTATAGCTCTCCCACTATGATGGAGTATTGTTTTGTCCTAGAGTTCAATCTATCTATTCCATGTTTGATTTGTGGCTCATAGGTTCCATTGAGGTATGCGAATATGGGTGATCTCTAGTCCTTGCTTGCGATGGTATGCACGTTGCAGGGCCGCTCCTCTTCTCGTATGGCTTTGACTGACAGCCCTTTATAGAATACGTCTGCTAGCATCAGCGCTCTTTGCACAACTGCTTTTGCTAACTCATCCACCTCAGCGTTTTCGCTTCTTGGAATGTGGTGAAAAGTGAATCTAGTGAAGTGTTTCTTCATTCTTCTTAATGCTGCCAAGTACTTGATTAACTCAGGCTCTTTTACGGTGAATTATTTCTCGATGTGCCCACAATTACTTGGGAGTCTGACCTAACTATACATCTTCTGACCCCTAGGGCCCTGAGCTTTCGCAACCCTAGGAGCAATGCCTCGTATTCGGCTATATTGTTGGTCATGAGAAATTCTAGCCTAGCTGCGTAGCGAAGCGTTAGACCTTTCGGCGGCATTAATATTGCTGCTATACCCACGCCAGCCATTCCCCAAGCTCCGTCGCTTGTAACACCATAAAATTTGTACTTTTGGAAATAGGATTAAAATGATTAATTTAGGAATTTTTGTGCTCATGAAATATAGGAAAATAAAATTTTTCATTAAATTAAAATTCATCATAAGGTAGCAACATGTTTGTGCATATATGCCGGTGCATTTGTTTCTTTGAATTGCGTGGATTTGATTCAAATTGAAAACATTCAAAATGCTTTTAAAAAAATAAAATTGAACATGGCTTTGGAGTAAAAGAAAAGAAGGAAAAAGGGAATTGGAAAATAAAATAATTTAAAAAGGTTATAAAATTTATTTTTGGGAACTTACCAAAATTTCTTATTTTTAATTAAGTTGAAAAGTGTATTTGAAATTCTATTCAAATTTGGTTTTGTTCATATTGAAATAGGTTTTGAAAACAAAATACAAAGGGAAATGCTCCCTCTCTTCCCCTTTCTTGGCCTAAAGGCCTGCTTCCTCATCTTGCGCGGCCTAGTAGTGGCGTCCCGGTCTGCCTCTCCCTCCCCTGGAAGCCGCTGGCCCACTCCCTTCTCTTCTCTCCACTGCTCTGGTTCAGTTCAGCTCTGCGCAGCCTAGTCCCGCTTCTTCTGTTTGTAGCCTAGCAGCAGCGCCGGCCCACACTTTCCCCTCCGCTTGGCCCAGCTAGCAGCCCGCACAGGCGCAAGTTCTCTTCTCCCTCTTGGGCCACACCCGTGCGCTTCTCCTCTCTCCCTTTGTCTCTTTGACTGCCCGTCCCCGCACCCTCCTTTTGTTGACAGGTGGGTCTACTGTCGTTCCATCCCACGTCGTTACCTTGCGCCGCAAGTTCCTGCGCCCCATAAATGGTGAGCCCCCATGCTTTGGCACCTACCCTGTGCCCTATCTCACACCGCCTCGCCTTGAGCTAGCCTAGCGCCGTCGCCTGGATCCTGCCACGTGGAGCTTGACACCGCCGAGTCACCTCCACAGCTTCACCTCCAACATAAGCCTCTACCGAGCTACGTGTGGAGGTAAGAAATCTTCTGAAGTTGTCTTCCCCTTGATCTCCTGCTCTCTGCTAGCTTTGCGCCGTCGCCGAACCAGCATCGGCCGCCAAATAGCGTGTGTCGTCGTCACTGTCCCTCCACTACTTCAACCGGTACCTCCATCGAGTTCTCTGAGTCCCCCTCTTGCTCCCCGTCTTTTTCCCATGAAGGATGGTGGTCGGAATCATAGAAACTAACTTCTCCGGCCATGGCGCCGCCGCAGTCTCTCCCACCGCCGGCAGCCTCTCTCCTATCTCTTCCCTGATCCAATCCGGACGCCCAGATCTAATCCAACGACTTAAATCCCTCCATACCCCTTCGGCTGGAACAATTGCTAAAGAGCCCCTACCCTTTTACAGCTTCTAACCCGTGGTCCATTTCGTATTTGATAGATTATGCCTTCATCTTTTAAAGGCGTATTTTGTTCGGTTGACTTCAAAAATACGTTTTTGGTTATTTACAGTTTTGCCACTAGATTTATTTAGGCTATAACTTTGTCGTTTTAACTCCGATTTGATCCGTTCAACTTGCGTTAGATTCATAATTTCATAATCTACATGTTCATACTACTGTTAAATATGTTTTCAACTTTTAAAATTCAAAGTTAGATTTAATCTATTATTTTACTAAAGGAAATCTTCTTTATTTCATATCTTCTACGTTTTAGCTCCGAATTGACCTGTTCAAGTTGTGCTAGATTCATTACAATGAGATCTATGCATTAGTAACAATGTTTATCATGTCACTATTTTGAAATTTCATGGTTTAAACTTTAACTTGAATAATAATTATGCAACTAGATTTTATAAATTAAATATGATTTGTTTTATTTTAGTTTTATAAATCAAATCTGAATTTGACTTAATTCAATTTATATTATTTATAAAATATCTTATATATATGATTTTATATAGTTAAACTAAATGAAGCCTATAGTTTTGTTTTCCACGTATAAAGCAAATCTTTCGGTAGCCATTTCTTTCAAACCATAGCTCTGATTAGCGTGCCCCTCGTGTCTGTGTGTTCGTAGCGATGCGTAGAATCGTGTTTCAAACTCTTTTACTTATTTTTCTATGATTGGTGTATTGTTCTAATCTAGATCTATTGTTTGCTTCATGTATGATTGCATGGATGCTTGTGTGATGCTTTATGATCTTATCCAGTCGGTGAGCTTTATGTGTTGCATCAAGAAGCAGATCTTTGAAGATTTGGATTGGAAGAAGGATCTAATCTTAAGGCAAGTATAGCATGGGATCTTCCTTGTTGTCCTATACACCTTTAATCTTTTAATTCATGCTACATGTGTCTACCTTCACTACCACTAAGGATTTCCTAGTAATTTATACTTGTACCTTGATGCCTTTGGGTTATTGTATTGAGTAGCTTTGCTACTGCTCAACTACAACCATGATCTTGTAACTTGGCTAATGGTATATGGAATAAACACTAAAAGATGCTTTTTAACAACATGGAAACAGGGGTTGGAGTGTTTAGCTACTTTCTAAATGCTCTAGATTCCTCTCCCTAAGGACTTATCTGTAAGTGATCATCTAGGACTTACAGTACAACTAGTGAGGGCTACATGGCTCTAGCTTTAGCTCAGTATGAGGTACCTTTTCTAGCTTGTTAGTAGGTACCTTTATGGCACAAGAGGGGCTCTAATTTATATGATCTCGGCCTACCAAGAGGGTGCACTTTGGTTTCTTTATATTTTGTTAGTCACTCCTTAGAGGGGGGTTCATGCTTATTGATGGGGAAACCTTAGTGGCCCTAACTTGTTAGACAAACCTTTGAAAGGCTTCAAAGTGAACCCTGCCGACCTTCCTTGGTAGTGGGTCAAGAGGCTGATCACCTCGGGCGAAAGGGTAAATCATGACTCACAGTAAAAGTGTATAACCTCTGCAGAGTGTAAAACTGGTATATCAACCGTGCTCATGGTCGCAAGCAGCCTTAGGAACATTTACGGAATAGATGATGAACACTGAAGATACGGATGATAAAGATGCTCATTAATGGTTAATTATTTATGCTATTCATTATTCTTGTTTACCTGATCATGTGTTTTATGGACTTGTGGATAAACTTGTTGCCACCCAATTGCTAAAAGATGACTCATTAAAAGCTAATCGCAGTTAAACTAGTGTCAGCCTTTTGAGCCTCATGAACCCCATGTTATATATGTTGAGTATGACATATACTTATGCTTGCTTTATTTTTCACATATTTGGATAAAAATCCTGGATGGGTACCAGATTGCTAGTTTGGAGGAATTAGGCTTGTGATCAACCAGTCAGTTGTCCCTGTGGAATTGGAGTCTTCACCCGAAGATCAGAGTTGGCTTTCTGTTGTTTGCTATCTAAGGTTATATTCTTTGTACTAAGTATGTTATATATTGAGCATTGTCTTTTGATATTACCCTTATTTGTAGCTATATGTGAGATTTGACTTCCTAGGCTCACATATGGTGTGTATCTGGTTTTATTCTTAAAATTGGGTGCTATAGTCGCAATGCACTGTCCAAGTTGGTTCTTTGAATTGTAGTGTGGTGTCAAAAGCTATTGGGGTCCAATCTACGATGAAGTCTGCGAGTGCTTGCAACTTGATTGCTGATCTGTGTTTGAAATCATATACAAATTCGTTCAGCTCTGTGGCCCATTTTTTTATTCTTCTAATGGCTTCGCTATTGTGAAATAGCGCTTCCAGCGGCTACACTGAGAGGACTTTGATGTGATGAGCTTGGAAATAATACTTCAGCTTTCTTAATGCCATGACCACTGTGAGTGCTATTTTCTCTAGTTCGAAATAGTTGAGCTTTGCTCCTAATAAAGCCTCTGATATGAAGTATACAGGGAACTACTTCATCTTGTTTTCATGCTCCTTCTCTTTGATCAGGATTGCACTGACAGTTGTGGGAGATGCTGCTAGATATAGTAGTTGTGTTGCTAATGGCGAAGGCTTCGACAATGTCATTAATTTGGTCAAGTAGGCCTTGAGCTCATCAAAAGCTTGCTGCTGCTCAGGTCCCCATTCGAAATGATTTGAGCTTCGAAGGGTTTTGAAGAAAGGTAAGCCCTTTTCGACTGATCTTGAGATGAACATGTTTAGTGCTGCTAACCTGCTAGTGAGCTTTTGCACCTGTTTTCTGCTTGTAGGTGGCTTCATGTTGACTATCGCTCTATCTTCTTAGGATTTGCTTCGATGTCTCTCACTAATACTAAACAACCGAGCAATTTGTCTTTATTGATGCCAAATATACATTTGTCTAGGTTTAACTTGAGGCCGCTCTTTCTTAGGTTCTTGAATGTTTCTTGGAGGTCCTGAATGTGGGTCTCCTTATCGCTCTTAACCACAATGTCATCGACGTATGCTACAAGATTTTTGCCTTTCTGCTTGTTGAAAACTCCATCTGTCATTCTAGAAAAAGTGGGGCCTGCATTTCGTAGTCCCTTGGTTTCTCTTTGTCATCAGGGTTTAACCAGATTTGATGATACCCCGAGAAGTAATCTAGCAGACTCATTAGCTCGCACCTAGACGCGATGTCGACTAACTTGTCAATTCTTGGGAGCGGATATGGATCTTTTGGGCAACACTTGTTCAAATCAGTGAAGTCAACGCACATTTGCCATTTTCCATTCTTCTTTTTGACCATTACAACATTAGCTAGCCATTTTGAATATTGTACCGGTCTGATGATGCCAGCATTGAGTAATCTCTGTACTTCTGCTTTTGTTGCTTCTACTCTCTCTATAGACATCTTCCTCAGTTTCACCCCTTTTGATACGTTTAGGTTATGCTGGGTGAGGTCATGACTGATGCCTTGCAGATCTTTTGCCGACCAGGCAAATACGTCCTGGTTCTCGTGAAGAAAAGCTATCAGACTGTCTTTCTCATCTTTTATGAGGTCAGAACCTACGTGCACATACTTTTCTAGCACTAATTTTGATAAGGGGGCTTTTTGAGTGTCTTCGACAGCTTCTACCCTTGGCCCGACTATCTTTTCACTTTTTGTTTCTTCGCTAGGTAGTTTCTTTGCTACTTCATTTATGGGTTGTATCCTAGAATTGGTTTGCCCTATATTCACCTAGATGTAGCTTGATCTCCGTGTACATTCTGAAAGGGGATGGCATCTTCATGCATAAGTAGCTTTGCTTTATCACCATTTCGAATTTGTTTAGGACTCCCCTGCCGAAGATGGTGGTATATGGATAATCCATGTTGACTATGTCAAAAGTTATTGTTTTAGTGCGAACCTTTTATCCTTCTGTGAAAGAGATCGAGATTGCTTTCTTCCCTAAGGCGTCTATCTTTTTCCCACCAAAAACGAATAGTGAGTTCCCGGCTGGTTCTAGTGTTCGCTTATCAAGGTTCATCGGTTCAAAAGGCTTGATGAAGAGAATGTCGGCAGAGCTTATGTTGTCTATGAGGATGTTGTGTACAGTAAACCCAGATATGTTTCTTGTCGCTATGAAAGCGTCTGTGTGTGGGAAATCTCGCACTTGGAAGTCACTTTCATTAAAGGTAATTGGTACCATGGACCAAGCTGACCTGTTGAGCGGTACCCTTGGTGAGATGGTGTGGAATCTCCTTTCAAAGTCCTTTCTGGCCCTCTTATTTTCATGCTCTTGATTTGATCCGCCGGTGATTGCAAAAAATGTGGCCTTAGGAGGGTAAGATGTTGTTTACGGGCCAGTTACTCTTGGGAATTTTCTTGCTTTGCAAGCTAAGCTTGGCTTGATTGCTGTTGCTCTTGCTGAACTGGTGAGGACACAGCAGTAGAATGCATCGGATGCTGGGCAAAATGCTGATGCACCTAGGAATGCCTGACTATTGCCATATATATGGGTGTTGGTTGTACCCGTGCGAAAAGCCAGGATGCTGGAGAGTGTTGCTGCTTGTCACCAAATAGGGGTTGTCGTAACCCTAATTGCTTTACCATTTCACGAGTGGTGTTGTGGAACACATGGTTGGATGTTTCGCTGCTTTTCGCAGCTTCATCTTTCTCCTTAAGCTCTAGCCATTTTGTTGTATTTGTAGTCTTTTGTGAAATGACATGTGTTTTCACCACACACGGACACAATAAGGTGTCCTCTGGTTTCTTCCCCTTCCTCTGCCATCAGCGTCCACTATGGGGGCCTCATCCCCCACTGCCACCACGCGGAGCTTGATCGAAGCTTCTATACTGCTGGTTTGGTAGTGGCCTAGGGAAACCTTGCTCTGCTAGATTATGCTCTGGCTATTCTTGCAAATTGTTGATTGCATGAAAAGGTTTCATGTTTCGCTGCCCTAGGGTTGGTGGTGGCCTAGGGGTCCCTGCCTGCTTGCCTCCACAAGTTGCGTGTTGCCTTTCGCTTCTTTAGGTCATCATCTGACCTAGCATATTACCTCATTATCTCGAACTGCTCTTTGACAGTTGTGGGGTAATTTCTAGCGAAATGAATTGCACACTGCCCTATGGCCAATCCTTTGATAGCTGCTGCTATCACTGCTTCTTCTGGTGCGTTTGGCACTTGTGCTTTGATTTGGATGAGTCTCTCTAAATAGTCAGACAAGGATTCATCATCTCGCTGTATACAGTTTAGCAGGTCCCTTGTGGTTTTCATTCCTGGGTGATATCCCTGGAATGTGGATAAAAGTTTTGCTTTGACCTGGCACCATGAGTGGATGGAGAGGGTCTTCAAGGAGGTGTACCAATCCTGCGCGATATCTTCGAGTGTCATAATTAGAGATTCAGCGAGAGTTTGAGTGTCTCCTCCTGCTGAGGTGACGGCAGGTTTCATAGCCTACGATGAATTTTCTTGGGTTTGTCTTTCCGTTGAAAACTAGAATGCGTGGTTTGTATCTTAGGGGCCACGGGTGCAGCTGGAGTTCCTTTGACAACGGTGAGGTGGAATCGTATGCTTCTTCGTCTTCGTCTAGCAGGATTTATCTGGTATTATTGTGTTTCCGTCTCCCCGATCGGCTGCTTTCGACTGCTGCTGCTCCATGCAGACCCTGGATCTCGCATACCAGCCTCTCTCTTTCAATCTCAGCTTGCTTGATTGCTCACTGCATTTGTTCTGTCCCTATTTCGAGCCGCTGCCTACTTCAACAACTGTTCTTTTTCATGCTGCAACCTAAGGATGTCCTGTTGATACTGGTCCAACTTTTTCAAATCTTTTGCCTGCTCGGTGATTTCACCATCTTCATCTTCTTCAACCTCCTTGCCATTTTGGTTGAGCTCGACCTCTTTGATGTCGCCTTCTGGTATTCCCCCCTACGCTCGGGTCACTGCAACACCTTCCAGCTACGGCTGCGACGCGGGTGGCTCCGTTGTCATTGTTGCTGCTCCTGTCATTTCGTGTGGATGGTTCTGCTTTGTCTACCGATACCTTCGACTTCTTTGGTGGCATGATAAGCTCAAACAACAACCACGGTGGACGCCAATGTTGTTCAAGGCCCTAGCCTTCCAACACTAGGCTGTCGCGTGAGCAAACTCAGATGTGAAATGAAGTGAAGGGAAAACGCATGCGAAACAAAAACAGACAATTTCATTGATCTTGTTCTCTCCCTCGTACACTCCCCCGATGGGCTATTTATACACGCCCGTAGGCTTTTCACTGAACAAGAATGACCTTCCAACTACTGCATATTCGGGGAATATTCCCTAAAACCATAGGCTTGCCCAGCCATTCGGAGTCGACACCCTGCCTTAGGTAACGTCGGCCCGGGGGTCTTGACCGACCTCGCCTCATGTCATCCCCTGGCTGATAGCGTGGGTCCCAACGAGCAGAGGCTGTTGGCGCCACGAAGACGGCCAGCCACTCCTCCAACGAAACCTGCAAAACCAGTCGCGTGAATCACCAAAGACTATTCGCCCGGGTGAATAGCTCGAATCAATGTGACGCCTCTGGCCACGCTCATCTGGGTCGCCCTGCTCCTTTCGCCAAGGTCAAAAGACAGCTCCCCACCTGATGGCACTGTCATCCCATTCGCCTAAGCGAAATGGTCGGGTCAACCATGGATCACGGGCGATATTGCGAAAGGGTACTGTTACTATGCGCCGCCGTCCCGCATATGCCGAGAGGGCTCTGTGGCACGAAAGCTTGCCCCTACGCTCATGCGTTCTAGTCATTTTGCCCGGGCGAAATGCTTGGTGCGCCTTTTCTCGAGAAAGTAGGGCAGCGTCCAAGACCTGACTGGGGCGCCCAAAGGCCGGTCCTGCCCCCAACACTACCTGATGGCGCTGCAGCACAACGGCCACTAGCCAGCGCCCTGTGGGCTGCAGCTACTCTGGGCCGGCCATGGCTAGTGCGCCAACATGCTAGGCCTAGGCTGGCCGACCGACAGGCCGCTGGCGTGCCACATAGTCCCCTGGTACCGTGTGCCCACGTGGTTCGCTGCTCAGGCGGTGGCAAGCGAGAGCGGCGACGGCGCCTGGTTGAGTGGAGACATGGAGGAGCCTGCGCCTGGGGCTGGGGGCTGCACCGCTGGGGCCTTGGCTGCTCGGTGAGTCAGAGCCTCAGAGGAGAACCCTAGGGTTCGAGTCATCAGGTCGAGAGAGTGAGTCCGCGTCCCACGTCCGCCGCGCGATGCTGGTAGCCAACTCTATCTCTCCTCTTTTTTCTCGGCCAGAGGTACAAAGGATTTGGCCCAATGACTAGGGCTAGGCCAAAAAAATACCTATACGATAAGGGGGAAATTTGGGCCATGCTTGGGGCCGTGGCCCTAGTGGCCCCAGGCCCAAATCCGCTCCTGATTCCCAGCTATATGGCTGGTTTCTCAGAGTTACTAATACTCTAAAGAATACTTCTTTAACGATATTAACTTTTAGCACATTCTTTGTGTCTCTGAATAAATAGATTCTTAGGCTTGTCTTAAGTTAAAAATTTTAAACTTCGACCGGATTTCTAGAAAAAAAACTATCAAGATTTATGACATCAAATTAGTATCATTATATATACCATAGAATATATTTTTATAATATACTCATTTTATATCATAGATGTTGTTGCTCTTTTCTATAAAGTTACTCAAACTTAAGATATTTTGGCTTGCACGGATTATAGGAATTCATTTATTTAGGGACGGAACCATTGAAACTATATGTAATTTTGATAGATGCCAAATCAGCAATAAACTACTCTTAGAAACTATAAGAGAAACTCTAACAAGGACCATCAAATTAGGCCCCCTACTTTTTATTTGAGGGCTCTCCTCATTTTTGTGGGGAACTCATGCTACCAAAATTTCGCTCCCAACTCCAGCAGTCCTACCTAAAACTGGCTATCCAAACTAATTCGTAGAGAATGCATTCTCTCATGTTCTTCTCACCAGAGCAGAGATGGCCAGAGCAGAGATGGAGCTGGGCAGGCCACCGCGCCAGGTCGGGCGCCACGCCGGGGGCAGGCCAAGGGTGGCGGCTAGGCGCATGATCAGTGGAGGGCACGGGGCGCAGTGGAGGAGGGCTGGCACCGGGGGTGGACGGCCCGGAGGTCCGGTGGTGCGCTGCGACGCTAGCAGGGAGGTAGGACGGCGGCATTTGCTGAGCGCACGCAAGGAAGACAAGTGCGTCTGTACAAGAAAATTTTTTGTAGTCACTTGTTCGCCAATAGACATAGGTAGTGGGAGAAGAAATTTGTTGGGCCAACAAATTTAGAAGTCTAATAGGTAGCCTAGAGTGTATTTTTTGACCTCCACTACCCAAATATAGAATAGGTAGTGTGTTTAGATAGTGTCCTAAGTTGCTCTAAAAAGATACAATATTTTCTATGATACAATAATGAAAATTTTATTTGCACTTTACCGACGATTCCGAACAACTGCCTGAGGTCGCGGGGCGGTGGCTCCACTGGTTCTAGTTTGTTGGTAATGTAATAAAAATTAAAATGTACATGTATTGTCTCCCGTTAATTTTCTTTATGGTTAATTTCTTTGGTTATACAATTTGTTCATGTTTACCAAGAATATATGAGGATATCTCTGTTTAGTTGGAATACAATTACTTGCGAGGTTCGAACTCTTTGTGGGAGCGAATTTTTCAAGATTTAACAGCGTTATGCTTTCGGTGCGTTGTATTGTGTAATTCATAAAAAAAAGGAATGCAGGAACTTTACATCATCAGATTTTAGCGAATTAGCTGCTGCAAAAATAAATTGTACTAGTTTATATATACGTATGCCATATACTCCTATTATTATGATCATTCCGGAACAATGCCATGTGCATCTTTTTACCGGCACTCCACGATACTCGGTGACCTTTATCTTATCGAGGTTAGAAAAAGAAACTGCTGGCCTACAGGCTTTACTAGATCGAGAGGCTGATGAGCTGATGAGACAGATTTGAAGCTGTAAAACCATCGGATCTCACAGTTCTGATCTTGCAGCATGATTCACACTTCGCACCGTCCAACTTTGATTTTTCAGTCATTTTGTCAGATGCGGTCTGGAATCATTTGCATGTGTCCAACGACTAGGACGACAGAGTGTCCCACGTACTCAAGCTAACAGAATAAGAGTCCAATACACTGTCGGTTCTTAAATTTTAGACACGGTGTCATCTATATTCTAAACTTTCTTTTCTGATTATTAGGTCCATAAACTGTCTCGGGCTCCAGCTCTTGTCCGAATGGGTTTTGACCTGCTCAACATCCACCTGGAGAAAGAGCGGCGGACGCGGGTTACAAGCAACTGGAAGCTGACCAACATCACCTCTCCGTGCATAAAGACCTCGAGGCTCGTTATCGTGACGCCTATTCTGCCTCGGCCAACAAGATCTTGAGTCGGTAGACGATGAGTTTTTACCATATCATGATCGCTTTTGTTTGTCTTTGTTTGCCCCCTTATCATTTATTGCCTCATGCAGAGGGCCTACACGATCTTTGGCTTTGAGCTAGGGATCTAGAGGCAGTCGGGGACTATGCACTTAGCATATCTGCGATGCCATGCTCAACTTCTGAGAGACGCTGAGGGATGTTGTCATCATGAAAGAGCATCTTCAGGCAATCCTCGGGCGAGTCCAGGTTTTGATAAAGGAGGCCACCATCAGGGGGAGTCAGGTGGCTCTTGTGGGCAGTGCGGCGCTCGTATTACCCCGCATCAGACATAGAGTTGATTGACGGGCTTGCGGCCGACTTCCCCCTGACAATGAGCCCGCCCTTTTCTAGGGACCAGGGTTTCCGAGTAGCCACCTCAAACCTCGCTGACCAGGTGAGCCTAGAAGATATTAGAGACAAACTTGTCTGATTTTGTAATGTATGCGTAAAAATGTTGTGGTGGGGGTTTGGTTGGTCCCTTTGGTTATGTTTAACACTTTTCCTAATTATTAAGTTTGTTGTTTTGTGCATGTTTTTCTTAACTTTTGTGCGGTTTTGGATTAGGTAGTAATCATGGGCTTATTAGAAGTGGGCCCTGTGAAGTGCTCGGTTATGTGATCAACTCGGGTTGAGCTCAGTGATGTTGCCTGAACTATAGTCGAGGGATGCCGAGTGACACAGCGGGATGCCGTAGGTCAGCAAGGACACTGCAGGGACACCGAGTCATGCCGCAGAGGGATGCCATGGGATAGCGAGGGAAGCCACGGGGATGCCAAAACACGCCGCAGCGGGACACCAAGTGCGGAAGTGCCGCAGCGGGAGGTTGAGTGACATAGAGTCACGTTGAGTGACATCGTGAGCTGACATGGGAGGTCAAGAGGTGCGACGAGGACACCATGTTGTGCCACAGGAGAGCAAAGGATATTTGGGACGCCGTGTCATGTCGCAAGATATGTTGCTTGTCGCATGCCTCCACAAGATGATGAGTATTGTGATAGGTTTTTCCGCGATGGTGGGTGTGATTTGCTCAAATTCCATGAACATGAATACTCGAATGCATGTCATGTCTCCATGTCGTCTATTACTTCACAGACATTCAATCAATCATACTCATGGCTATAATCAACATTCATCAACTAAACACTTATTAAATTGTTCATTACATCATTCATTGATAAAGTAAATAACACAACAAAGAGGCATGTATGCTAGTCATCTAGAGAAAAACTGAATATTAGCCTTGGTTCGGATTCATGGTGCTAAAATATTTATCGTTAAGCCAAATAGAAATGTTTAGCAAAATTAAAGTGTCACTATAGTTGCAATAGCAAAACAATTGGCAATACCATAGTGCAGTAGGAAACTAAGGTACCTTTCTCTGAGAATGCTACAACGGTTTATTTAAAACGTACCTTTCGACTACAAATACCCATATACCTATCTATAAATTACTTATCATTGTCCATATGAACAGAAAATAAATTCAGAATAATCAATACCAGCTTCTCCATTAGTTTGTCACACCCCAAAATTTCTGATTTTGGATTGTGAATAGAAAACATTAAATAAAACAAATGGTTTAAATATTTGTATAAGACTTGACAAGACTAATTTAAGTTTTAGCAAATTTAGTTATAGAAAATTGTGGTATTTCAAACTTTTCCAAATTAATTTGGTGGGCTCTTGCCTGATATGATGTTTGCTTGTTGCATGACTATGTGTTGCGATTGTGAAAAGTTCTAAAGCGCGTTTAGTAAGTCGTTTATCTTTCTCCGGCTTGTCTCTGCCATTTTCTGTAATCAAATCCCTATTTTCTCGATATTAATCTTTTCATCTGGAGTTTCCCAAGATTCATTTCTTCTGCTCCAAATCACTCATTTGAGTTCATCATCCATCAACATATCTCTCAAAACTTCTCAGGATTTTTTCTGGCTTTTTTTGGAACTTCTTTTCACTTTTCTGTGAGCACAATTTAATTTTTTGATGCTCCAAAATATCTTTTCATGAGCTCCAAATGCTTTATTTGGGTTCACCATGTTGTAAAATGTCTTTGGGAATTTTCTCTGAATTTTTCGATCTTTCAGAGTATTTAATTCTAGACTTTCCTAGAATTATTTTATTCACGAAATTAATTAATTTCGAAAATAATAAAATATCTTGTTTTTTCCACCTACCTCAAATATATATATATATATATATGCCAATGATCTACTCGATGCGACCTTTTCAGAAGTACAACCGTTTTCATAGCCGCTGCTCCTATCTCCATAGATCCAAAGCTGAACTTTCAAAACCCTACAACTCCGGTGAGCTTTCCCCAACACCTCAGGTGTCTCCGGCGAAAACCAACACCAGAACGAGGTTCATCTCGTCATTCTCTACTCCATGGTGTTTTCCTTTTTTGAATCCATGCCTGAATCATCTAATGCTTCCTTTTCCTCTCTTTTGTCGACGAGTTCTCTGGTGAACTCCATGGTGCTATTCGTTCTTCATCGTTCTCAGCTGAGGTGAGCTTCACTCCGACACCTCGTCCCGAACACCCTGCACCACCCCGCTGCAACTTCTCTGGGCGGGTCGGGCCTCACCCTCGCTGGCCACTACACCGAGCCGACGCCCCTGCTAGTGTTCAGTGTGAGCAAGCATCGCACTCACCACCAGAAGCTATGCCCCCCCCCCCACAGTGGATGGACCAAGGAGAACTACACCAAGCTAGAAAAAACAACACGTATGAATCCCACACCCAACTAATGGGGATGCTACAGCCCTACTACTCTGACATTGAGACAATAGTGGAATATTTCTGTGAGGAGAACAAACATCCCCTCGAGGACACCTATTGGAAGTTTAGGGTATGCATCTCCATCTGGGATGAAGCTAAGGGATCTTTTTGGGTGTACTCGGTCTACAACCATAGGGTTAGTCGTGACACTATGGAAGAAAACATGGGTCTCCGCGCTCGACATTTTGGGGATATGATGGAGGATCAATTCTGATTCCTTCCTTGCTATCACCATGAACTAGGATGGGCAATGATGAAGGACTGAAAGTCTGGACCCAACTACTATAGTGATCGTCAACTTTGCCCATGAGCTGATGAAGCAGAATGAGCGGCTTGAGGAAGAGCTGAAGGCACAATAGGAGGCTTGCAAGAGAAGCCAAAAGATGGTGGATGACTATAGAGAGAGCCTCAAGATGCCAAGGATGTATGAGCAGCTTCCACGAGACCCTCTACCATAGGAATATGAGTCCCTTTTATGTAATAAGACACTAATAGCGTGAGTCAAGTTGAGTCGAGTCGAGTCGAGTGTGTGCTTGTGAACTTTGGTGTGCTTAGTTGGGTTGTGCTTATGCTTATGTTTGAGTTGGAGTTTTTGTAATGATTGTTGGGAGTTTTGTGGGCATATCCACAAGTCCGGATCATAAGTTTAAGATTGATGGATAAATAGTTTGGGTTGGTTATATCTATTCTCTCATTTCTGTTTTCCAGACCGGTCTATCTTTATCATAATGCTCATTTAATTTTGAACGACAAAAGATTATAAAATTTTTATGAGAAATAGTAGACTATTGTATCTTTCTCTAACCACAAGAATCATCTATTTATCTGTGCTAGTTTGTGAGATATGACTGTTACAAGTTGGAGTTTTTATGCTGTCTAGAATTCTGAGCAGTCTCTGTTGCCCTCTATTTTTGGCTAATTTAACGACAAAATATGGAAAAGTGATTTTAATAAAAGTTGCGGATAACTTCCTAAGCTTTCCAACCATATAAAGAATGTCTCTGTTGGATATCTAGAACTCGACTTATGACTATCTTACCGATATGATGTTGATGGAACTTGCCTAGAAAACTTCTAACCTTGTTCTTTATCTTTTATAAGTGATTTATAACTTGGGCATCTCTAAATTTTGAAACTTTGTTTTGGAAAATAGATGGCTGCTAGAGGAAGAGGCTAGGGCCATGGCAGAGGTACCACCACTACCTACTATGGAACAACTCATGGCAATGCAGGCACAACTAATGTAGACAATGATGCAACACCTGCAAAATCAGCCCATGGGAGGACCACCACCTGTTCATGTTAGAGACAAGCATGCTAAATTCATGAAAGGACATCATCTGGTGTTCACTCATGATGTAGATACGTTAGAGGCAGTTGACTTGCTACATGCAGTGGAGAAGGCAACTCAGCATAGCACAGTGCAATGACTTGGAGAAGGTGTTGTATGCGTTAGGACAACTTCAGGGAGCAGCCCAGGATTGGTGGGAGTCATTTAAGTACGGGCGTCCTAACAATGCTCCTGCTATCACTTGGTAGGAATTCAGGGAGAATTTCAGATCATATTATATTCCTGTAGGATTGATAGAGCTCAAGTAGGAGAAGTTTAGGGCCCAGGGTCAATGTCTGTGAGTGAGTATCGTGATAAGTTTTCTCAACTGTCACGCTACACCCTAGATGAAGTAGCTGATGATGACAAGAAACAGTATCGCTTCCTCAAGGAATTTTATGATGGTCTCTAACTTCATCTTATGTCCAACACCTACCCTAACTTCCAAGCACTTGTGAATCATGCTATTACGATTGATAACAAGCACAAGGAGATGGAAGCCAAGAGGAGGAGGCTTCAGGGATAGGCCTCTTGAAGCAACACTCGCCAGCGTGCCAACCCATAGCAAGGATTCTAGCAAAGGTACCAGAGGCCATCTAATCAGTGGAACCATGCTCCATACCCGTAGCACAACCAGTGCCAGCAGAACCAGCAGCACGGTGGTTAGCAAACACCATGTCATGGGAACCCCAATACTACTCTAATGAAGACTAGTGCCCCTAACACCCCAACAAGTGTTTCTATTGTGGAAAAGAGGGGCACATGTCATACAACTGCCCTGAAAAGCCAAACCAGCAAACCCCCCAGAAGCGTAATAGCAACCATAAGCTAGCACCCAATACTTGAAGGGTGAACCATGTGTCCACCAAGATAATGCTTGAGGCACTGGAAGTTATGATGGGTACATTCAGTCTCAACTCCATCTATGCTGCCATTCTTTTTTATTTTGGTGCTTCGCATTCCTTCATTTCACAAAATTTTGTTAGAATGCAGAGCATACCTTTATGTGCCATGAAAAAACCCATACTATAGTAAATTCATTAGGAGGGGGTATGTAAGCTTCTTATTGGTGTCCCTTGGCTAGTATTTCTTTAAGGGGTAGACTTCAAAGTGAGTCCTATTGTGTTGAGAACAGCTAGTATTGATGTTATTCTAGGTATGGACTGGATGAAGCAACACCGGGTAGTGATTCAATGCTAGGAGAAGGTGGTTGTTTTGACCACACCTAATGGAGATAGAATTAGTGTTGATGTGGTAGTGCAAGCACAACCAACAGCCACTATGAATTAGCTGAATGATGATGTCAACCAGCAGGACCATGTTGTGGAGGAGTTTCCGGATATTTTTCCTGATGACTTGCAAGGTATGCCACCCGATCGTGATATTGAGTTTATTTTTTGAATTATTACCTGGAACTGCACCCATAGCTAAGATTCCATATAGAATGGGGGTTAATGAATTAGAGGAACTTAAGAAACAATTAGAGGAGTTACAGGAGAAAGGTTTCATATGCCCTAGTTCATCTCCATGGAGGGTGCCTGTGATCTTTGTTGATAACAAGGATGGTACTCAACGGATGTGTGTGGACTATCGGTCTCTTAATGAAGTCACTATCGAGAATAAGTACCCACTGCCAAGGATTGATGACTTATTTGATTAGTTGAGAGGTGCTTGTGTGTTCTCAAAGATTGATCTACATTCTAGCTATCATCAATTGAAGATTCATGCGACTGACATACCCAAGACAACATTTACTACAAGGTATGGGTTGTATGAGTACACAGATACATCCTTTGGCTTGACCAATGCACCTGCATACTTCATGTACTTGATGAATAAGGTGTTCATGGAATTTCATGATAAGTTCATGGTGGTATTAATTGATGATATACTGGTATTCTCCAAGACTGAAGATGAACATGCTGAACATCTAAGGTTGGTCTTGCAAAAGCTCAGGGAACATAAGTTGTATGCTAAGCAGAGCAAGTGTGAGTTTTGCTTGAAGGAAGTCTCATTTCTAGGTCATGTTGTCTCCAATGGTGGAATAGCAGTGGATCCCAGCAAGGTCAAAGATGTGTTGAACTAGAAACCACTAACTGATGTGAGTCAGATTCATAGCTTTTTCGGATTTGGGATTGGCTGGGTACTACAAAAGGTTTATTGAAGGGTTTTCCAAGCTTGCCAAGCCTATGATAGCTTTGTTGGAGAAGAATGCTAAGTTTATATGGTCTGAGAAGTGCCATGCTAACTTTGAGGAGTTGAAGAAGAGATTGACTACAACTCCAGTATTGGTTTTGCCAAATTTGAATAAGAACTTCTCTATCTATTGTGATGCATCTCGGCAAGGGATCAGATGTGTTCTTATGCAAGAAGGAAGAGTTGTGGCATATGCAAGGCAATATAGGAAGCATGAGATGAACTATCCCACTCATGACTTAGAGTTAGTAGAAGTGGTTCAAGCTTTGAAGATCTAGACACACACTATCTAATAGGGCATAAGAGTGACATCTATACGGATCATAAGAGCTTAAAGTACATCTTTACCCTAGTCAGATCTAAACTTGAGGTGACATTGTTGGATGGAATTGATTAAGGATTATGATTTGGAAGTGCACTATCATCCTAGGAAAGCAAACATCGTGGCCGATGCTCTTAGTAGAAAGGGTTATGTTAATGTGGTTCAGGCGACACCAATGGCTAAGGAGATTGTAGAGTTTGAGCAACTAAACCTAAGCATTGTCATTAACTGCCATGGAGCTAGAAGTGATGCCTACCTTGGACAAGAGATTCGCAAGGGTCAGTTGGAGGATGAGAAATTTAAGGAGATAGCAGAGAATGTAGTGATTGGAAAGGCACCTAGGCTTCAGGATAGATGAGAATGACACTCTATGGTTTGGGAAAAGGATATGTGTACCTGAAGTGAAGGCTATCCATGATGCAATTCTGTGAGAAGCCTATGAGTCAAGCTTATTCCATACACCCCAGAAGTACCAAGATGTATTTGGATCTTAAATAGAGGTATTAGTGGTATGGATTAAAGAGAGATGTAGTAGAGTATGTTGATTTGTGTGATACATGCCAAAGGGTTAAAGCGGAACACCAAAGACCTGTAGGGTTGCTACAACCAATGAAGATACCTGAATGGAAGTGAGAAGAAGTTGGTATGGATTTAATTGTTGGATTACCTCACACGTAGAGAGGTTATGATTCAATATGGGTAATGATGGATTAGCTTACTAAAGTTGCTCACTTTCTACCGGTCAAGACTACCTATATGGGAGCAAGGCTAGCAGAGTTGTACATGGAAAGGATAGTGTGCCTACATGGAGTCCCAAAGAAGATCATGTCTGAATAGAGCTACTTAGTTTACATCATAATTCTGGCAGAAGGTACATACATCTTTAAAAACAAAGTTGAATTTCAGTTCTGCTTATCACCCCCAAACTAATGGACAGACTAAAAGGACCAACTAGATTTTGGAAGACATGTTGAGAGCTTGTGCACTATAGTATGGTACTAGTTGGGATAAGAGTTTGCCATATGCAGAGTTCTCATACAACAACATTCACTAGAAGCAGTCTCAAGATGGCACCTTTCGAGGCATTGTATGGATGTAAGTAGTAGAACACCTTTGTTTTGGAATCAAACAGGTGAAAGTCAAATATTCAGACCAGCTATTCTAAGAAATGAAGAGGAGCAGGTACGAATAATCAGACAAAAGAGTTATGCTAACACTCAGAGAAGAGAATTGCTCGAAGTAGGGGATTATGTTTACTTAAAGGTATCAGCAATGAGGAGTGTGAAGAGGTTTGATATGAAGGGAAAGTTAGCACCAAGATACATTGGCCCTTTCAAGATTCTAGATAGGCATGGAGAAGCGGCCTATCAGTTGGAATTGCCTGAGAGTTTGTTAGGTGTGCATGATGTGTTCCATGTGTCAACTTAAGAAGTGTTTGTGTGTACTAGAAGAGTAAATACCTTAGGAAGAGCTTGTTGTTAAGGAGGATCTCACATATGAGGAATACCCAGTAAAGATCTTAGAGACAACAGAAAGAATTACAAGGAGCCGAGTTATAAAGATGTGCAAGGTATAGTGTAATCGGTACACAGACCTTAGGAAGAGATTGCTGTTAAGAAGGATCTCACATATGAGGAATACTCAGTAAAGATCTTAGAGACAGCAGAAAGAGTTACAAGCAGCTGAGTTATAAAGATGTGCAAGGTATAGTGGAATCGGCACACAGAGGATGAGGCTACTTGGGAGAGAGAGGAAGATTTGAAGAAAGCATATCCACAGCTATTTGAGTAAGCACCTTTTGAATCTCGAGGATGAGATTCATTTTAAGAGGGGTAGAATCACTTATATAAAAGATAAAGAACAATGCTAGAAGTTTTCTGGGTGAGTTCCATCAACAATTGATTGGTAAAACAGTCATAAGTCGAGTTCCTAATATCCAACAAAGATGTTCTTTATATGGTTGGAAAGCTTAGGAAGTTATCCGAAACTTTTATTAAAATCACTTTTCTAGATTCTATCGTTAAATTATCCAAAAGCAGAGGGAAATAGAGATTGCTTCAGAATTCCATACAACACAGAAACTCCGCCTTGTAACAGTCATATCTCAAACTAGAATAGATAAAAAGATGATTCTTGCGGTCAGAGAAAGATATAGTAGTATACTATTTCCCATAAAAAATTTATAATCTTTTCTCGTATATCGTATAGAATTAAATGAGCATTCTGATAAAGAGAGACTGGTCTAGAAAATAGAACTAAGAGAACAGATATAACCAACCCAAACTATTTATCCATCAATCTTCAACTTATGATCCTTATCTATGGGACTTGTGGACATGCCCACAAAACTCCCAGCAATCATTACAAAAACTCCAACTCAAACATAAGCATAAGCCAACCCAACTAAGCACACCAAAGTTCACAAGCACACACTAGACTCGACTCAACTCAATTTGATTCATGCTACTAGCATCTTATTACATAAAAAGGGACTCATATTCCTATGGTAGAGGGTCTCGCAGAAGCTGAAAGGATCAAGATGCCCAAGAGGGGGGGGTGAATTGGGCTAATTTTAAAATTCTTTGAAATAATTAAATCCTATGGTTAGCCCAATTAATCCCTTATGCCTAGAAAGTGTTTCTATTGATCTACTACACAAAAGTTTAGCAACCTATGTTCCAATCCTACTCTAGCATGGCAATTCTATGAAAGTAAATGACAAGAATTGAATTGCTCAAAGTAAATGCTTAAAGTAAAGAGAGAAGGAGGAACGCGGCGATGTTTTACCGAGGTATCAGAGAGTCGCCACTCCCCACTAGTCCTCGTTGGAGCACCCGTGCAAGGGTGTAGCTCCCCCTTGATCCGCGTAAGGATCAAGTGCCCTCTACGGGTTGATTCTTTGACACTCCATCGCGGTGAATCACCCACAACCGTTCACAACTTGAGTTGGGTCATCCACAAGCTCTGCCGG
Organism: Miscanthus floridulus; assembly: GCF_019320115.1. Classification (NCBI taxonomy): domain Eukaryota; kingdom Viridiplantae; phylum Streptophyta; class Magnoliopsida; order Poales; family Poaceae; genus Miscanthus; species Miscanthus floridulus. Next base: position 70,405,052 of record NC_089583.1, on the reverse strand, counting down.
ATGATCACCAAGCTCCCAATCACCACCAAGCCATCTAGGTGATGGCGATCACCAAGAGTAACAAGCATGAACTCTCACTTGACCACGACAAGCCTAATGAGAAGGGTGGATGCACACTTTGCTACTCTTGCTTACACTAATGAGGGCTCTCTTTGGGATTCTCAAATCTCAATCACCTCACTAGGACCTTGCACTTCTTAGCACTCTCAAAGGTGTTTCTCAGCTGTTGGAATGAGCAAAAGTACCCCCTCACACTGAATGAAGGAAGTATTTATAACCTTGGTTGAAAAATGAACCGTTATGTGCCTCTATGGGGTGACCAGGACACTCCGGTCAGTTCTCCCCAAACTAAAGTGCTTAAGTTATGACTGGACGCTGGACAGCATCCGGTCAGCACTAACCGGACACGTTCGGTCATGATTTTCCCTCTCTGGAACCTTACTAGAGTCGACCGAATGCTGGCACCCAGCATCCGGTCACTCACCTCTCAGCGTCCGGTCACGTCCAGATGATTTCACCTTGATCAAATGAACTAACCGGACTCTGCGTCAGCGTCCGGTCACTCTAGAACCAGCATCCGGTCAGCATTTGACCCTACATTCACTTCCAACTCTCGATCATACGTGAATGAAGTTTGCTCTAATGGATCTAAGGGCTTTTTAGGAGCTAGCTAGTGCTAGATTTAGCAAGTGTGCACTACACCTAACTCACTAGACTCACCTAGGTCAAGTTACCCATCCATACCCCCCTTAATAGTATGGCCAAAGGAAAAACAAAGTCCTAAACTACTCTAAATGTCTCCTCAACACCAAACGACACTTAGAACTAGTCCATCCTTAACCTTGTCGTCCATCCTTTGAAAACTGAAATGATTTCCATCATAGGGGCATGACCGCCATGATGGCTCAATCGATCTTCATTACCGTGACCTAACTTAATTGCCTCTACAAAACACACATTAGTCACAATAATCATGTATTGTCATTAATCACCGAAACCCAACTAGGGGCCTAGATGCTTTCAATCTCCCCCTTTTTGGTGATTGATGACAATACCACCTCGAGTATGTGAAAGAGTTGAGGTTTTTAACATGCTTGGATCATATAAGCTTTTGTCAATAAGAACAAAAGAGTTAGGCAAGCTTATATGACCCAAGCCAACATAATGTACTCCAAAGGTATGAAATAAGCATGAGTACAAGTAATAAAGCTCATTTGCATCGGAGTTAAACGTGGAAGCAAAGCAAATGAGCATAACACAAGTGATATGACATATAAATAATTCAAAGTAGAGAGCACACATGTCACATATCACATAAATATCATGATCAAATTGATATCACAATTACGATTAGTAAGTAGTTCAATGCATAATAGTAAACATGAATGCATAATGTATCACACATAAAACTCCAAATGTAATAGATAAGCTATAAGCTAATAGATAGACTCCCCCTAAAAGTATCGCTCCCCCTAAGACTAACTTACTCGATCCCTCTCCCCCTTTGGCATCAAACACCAAAACCTAAGGGTCAGTCGATGGGGCTACAGCGGGCGAGTCGAGCACTAAGGTGCGAGGAGCGAGCTAGAACTGTGTGCCATCATTATCTGATCCTGAGCTCTGAGCAGTCTGACCCTCTATAGCTGGAAGCAATGCTAAAGCAGTCTAGGTCGTATTAGGGATAGGTGCGGCCTAAGACTCTGCAGGTATGACTATAGCAGGTGGCTCAGAAGATGCAACTGAAGAAGGGAGCATCTCTGTAGTCCTGGTAATAGGTGCAACAGTGGAAGGACCTAGGACATGTAGCTCTGGCGGAGTAGGCTGCCTATCAACTCACTGAATGAAGCACCAAGGCTCCTGGAAACTAGGGTGAGCACTAACGACCTCTGAGGTGGAGTAAAGCCCGTATGAAGAGGAGTGAACTGTGGGGCTAGCACTAGTGAAGCAAACCACTAGGATACCTGCTCTGTAGGTGAAGGAAACTGTGGTGCTGGTGGTCCCTGACTCTGAAGCCCACTTGGCTATAATGCTAGAGTTATAGAAGTGGTGGCAGGCTGACCAAGCTAGGGGGAAGGCTAGTGGCGGTGAAGCCCTAATAGCTATCACAACATGCTGCATAAACCCAAGTAGCTACTGCTACATGAGAAGCTATTGCTGATGCATGGCCTACTGCTGCTACTATATAGCCTACTGCTACTGCTGGATCGCCTGCTGCTGTCGCTAGAACTCATCCTACTGAGTCTAAAACTATGCAAATGTAGCAGTGGTCTCCTGAGCCTAGCGAGCCTGATCCTGCCTCATCTGCTCAAGTATGGCAAGTAGAGTGGGGTCTGTCTATGGTGCAGGTGGAGCTAAACTAGAGCTACTAGGCCTCATGGTCATGTCGTCGTGGAGGCATCTGAGGGATATCACAGTAGTCATCATCTGAGCTATCATTGGGATCGCTCTCGACCATCCCCTCCTGCTGAGCATCAAGCTATTCCTCCACTGTAGCTGCTATACCCCTGATGGTCTCATCCTGCTGGGCTACAGTCTTTGGCACCTCTGGACGATGGCGTGGCTGGCTAGAAGTCCTTACTACACTATGGTGGATCATCTGAGTCATGTTGTATGCAAGGAACTTTGTAGTAGCACCACTATACTCTGTCAGCATCTCAGGTGTTCTCATAGTAACTGCCCTATGGATCAAGAATGTAATCCAGTGAGCTTATGGTAGCTGCCTATGACCCCTGAACCCCTCTATAATAGTATCCTCCATCTCTAATAGAAGGAGATCCCAAATGTCAAACATAGTCTGCTGCATCAGAGAGTTCAGTAGCCATAGCTGTATGCGAGTCAAGCCCTCATGATACCCCATCCTCGGAAACAATGCCATCCTCATAATATCATCAAGCACTCTAGCAGTAGGAGTGAGATCACTGGGTGTCCAGCTCGACCCCTCGCCGAAAGGCTCTGAGAAGCAATGGTAGGACTAGATCTGTAGGGGGCATAAGACCATCGTGAGGGCGTCTAGGAGGCGCTATCTATCCATAGCAAACCTCATGTAGCCAGATGGGCTACTCCTAAAGTCTGAGTATCTCTCTAATCCTAGAGCTCATCAGCCTGTAATCTCTGCCTCTGAAAGCAAAGTGAATGAATCTGTGCAGCGGGTCAATCCAAAGTGTAGCATAGAACTCATGGACCCAAGATGGAACATATAAGCCTGTTCGTCCAAGTAAATCTGTCAGCCCTAGCAGGTAAGATAGGAAAGGGCGAATATGCTCTCTAGCTGCTGCTATAATGGACTCAATGTTGCACACCCTCTGAGATCTAAATACTGCCCCACTGTTAAGATATGCATTATAAAAATCTTCCTGCAGTGGTGTGTAGAAGCCCTCTAAAGCTCGATCATCCCTCCACGGCAGGAACCACTGCTCAAAGTCCACAAATCTGAGCTGCTGCACCTGCTTGGTCGTGGCGGCTCTCAAATCTAGGTGAGTCACTGGAGGCAGACCATATGGTCTAGGAGGCAGACTGAGAACCCCTCCATTGTGTCTCTAGCCTCGGTGTGACTAGAGCACGGGTATGACTTAGAGCGGTGTAATTGTGGCTGAGGTGCCCGCTTTGTCTCCTTGGTCTGCTCACCCTCCTGAGTCTGCTTTGCTGGCTATGGCTGCTGCTGTGACTCCCCCTGAGGCTGACTCTCATCAATAACCACACGCCATCCTCCAACCATGATAGTCCTAGCTGGACCACCATGACTGCTGGTCAACCTACTCAAGTGCAGCCCTCATAGATGGAGAAAGCTGATCTGCAATAACAACACCACTCCTAGCACCTCCTCTCTCTACGCGCTCTATGGCCTCTGCAACTGCGGCTGCTCTCACTGTATCTGCATCAGGATACTTGTGCTTCCTCGTTGCTAGCTTCTTTGTCACCTTGCCTTTTATATCTGTAGGCAGGCAAGGCAGGGGCCTCAGATCCTCATCACCGGGACCTCCTCCAACATTCTTGACACGAGCCATCTGATGGAGCTAAAAGAACAACTGCTGCTGACAAAGATCAACTACCAACTATCACTTTCGAGGCTTGGCCTCGATCCGTACTTGTGAGCTTGGCCCTGAGTTGACTGTCAACTAGTCACTAAGACCTCAGAAACACCGACTCGCTGCACATTAGAATAGATCGGATTTATAAATAATTACAACATATCTAGAGATACGAAACCCTAAGAAGCAAGCAATAGATATGAAATTGGAAACGAGGGCTTGCTACCTGACGAACCGGCGAACCAAAGAAACAAGGAACAAATTGGGGAACCACTAGATCGGCACTGCGAAGTGCTGCTGACAGCCGAGAAGATGTAGGTCAGTGGATTAGGGCACGACGTGGAGCAATGTGGCACTTTTGCTTGGCTGTGGTGAGGACGACGCAAGGGCACGAGCTCGACGGCGTTAGGGTAGGGGCTTCAGCGGCACTAGGGCAGAGGCGCGAGCAATGCAGCAGCGTGGCGAGCTAGGAGGCACAGCTGAGCTTGTTGCACGGTGTGCATCGGCACGGGAGGTGGTGCAGCAGGCGGCAGCTAGTGTGGATTCGACTGGCTAGGGCTCGGCGACTGATGTCGGTGCTGGTGAGGTGAGGGATAAGGGTCACAGCGCAATGGATTGGGTTATAAGGGGTCCTCCTAATGAGACAGAAAAGGAAACGGAGAAGAAGTCCTAAACCCGCATGATTTCTACTGATTGGACGCTCTAGGTGGCAACGACCAGACGCTGCCACCCTAGAGTCTAGTCGATTCTAGAGAGGTCCAAACCCCCCTAGAATCACTGACCTGGACTGCATCTGATCATAACTGACTGGACACTAGCCAGAGTCTGGTCCAACCTGTCTCCATCGTCTTTGCTCGATCGGACACTGAACCACCATCTGACCGAATGCTAAACAGCAGAGTCCTGGTCACTCCATCACAACAGGTTCACCTCCTGTGAACTAATCGACGCTGGATATCAGAGTCTGGGGCAGCGTCTAGTCACTCTTTTTCTAGCAAATCTTCAAAGTTCTTCGTGCTTCTTGTTCCCAATCAAGTCCCTAACTTCAATGAGATCCAAATAAACACCAATTGGGACTAATGTGTATGACCTCTCTCAAACCATCAAAATTTTCAAAATATTTTGCCTTAGGCTATAATTCTTTTTAAGAAAATAGGCAATAAGAGGGCAATTTGAAGATAAACGACAAAACAACATTCATGCATATGCAATGCAATACTTGAAAGTAAATCTAGTTGCTTGTCAAGTTTGATCCAAGGTTAAGTTTTTTCACTCGCTTTACGGTGGTTATCTTAACCATGTTAGACAAGCCCTATATGCTTTACCAAAAAGTAAACATGTTTTATATTACAATGCAATGCAAGGCACAACACAAGCTCATTTTTTAGTGAAGTTACTAAAATCAAGAACATTGAGTTCATTCCGCAATCGACAAAAAGTTGCCTCATCTAGCGGTTTAGTAAAGATATCGGTCAATTGATCCTCGGTCCTTACACCTTCTAATGATATATCATTATTTGCAACATGATCTCTAAGAAAGTGATGATGGATATCTATGTGCTTGGTGCGAGAGTGTTGAACTGGATTATTTGCAAGTTTTACCGCACTTTCATTGTCGCACAAAAGAGGTACTTTTTCTAGAACTACACCATAGTCTAGCAAAGTTTGTTTCATGTAAAGTATTTGTGCACAACAAGCACCCGCTACAATGTATTCCGCTTCGGCAGTGGACAAAGCCACACTATTTTGTTTCTTGGAGGACCAAGACACAAGTGATCTACCAAGCAAATGACACCCTCCGGATGTGCTTTTTCTATCAACTTTGCAACTGGCATAATCCGAATCGGAATAGCCAACTAATTCAAATATAGCTCCTTTGGGATACCAAAGGCCAATGCTTGGTGTGTGCTTAAGATACCTAAGGATTCTTTTAACGGTATTCAAATGAGTTTCCTTAGGATTAGCTTGAAATCTAGCACACATACACACACTAAACATGATGTCAGGCCTAGATTGCGGTTAAATATAACAAGCTACCAATCATAGAGCGGTAGAGAGTTTGATCAACCATGTTACCTCCCTCATCTTGGTCGAGATGTCCATTAGTTAGCATTGGTGTCTTGATTGGCTTACATTCATCCATCTTGAATCTCTTGAGAAGATCATTTGTATATTTCTCTTAAGAGATGAAAATCCCTTCTCTCATTTGCTTGACTTGAAAACCAAGAAAGAATATAAGCTCTCCAATCATTGACATCTCAAACTTCTTCGACATCAATTCACCAAACTCTTTGCAAGAATCTTCATTTGATGATCCAAAGATGATATCATCAACATACACTTGACAAATGAAGATATGTCCATCAAGCTTCTTGGTGAATAGTGTGGCGTCAACCTTCCTAATGGTGAATCCCTTCTTAATGAGGAAATCCCGAAGGCGCTCATACCAAGCTCTTGGGGCTTGCTTAAGCCCATATAATGCCTTGGATAACCTATAAATATGATTAGGATATCTAGGGTCTTCAAACCCGGGAGGTTGATCAACATAGACTAGTTCATTAATAAAACTATTTAAAAATATACTTTTCACATCCATTTGATATAATTTCATGTCATGATGTGATACATATGCAAGGAGGATATGAATGGCTTCTAGTCTTGCAACCAGTGCAAAGGTCTCTCCAAAATCCAAACCTTCAACTTGAGAGAACCCCTTTAGAACTAGTCTTGCCTTATTCCTCACAACAACACCTTGATCATCTTGCTTGTTGTGGAACACCCACTTTGTTCCAATGACTCTTGCACCTTTTGATTGCTCTTTAAGAGTCCAAACTTCATTGCGGGTGAAGTTGTTCAATTCTTCATGCATGGCATTTATCCAATCCGGATCTTAAATGTAACACCTCTGGTGTTTTGACCTTGCACTAAAATTTGACATGTCATCATGTGCATTGAAAAGCATTCATATAGTATAAAGTTTTGAATGCATTCACTAAATAAGGTTTCTTTCATAATGTTGTTATTTCATGTGATGTGATTCAAAATCCGAAATAAAGATCGTGACTACATGGGTCAAAATTCATGTGATCATGTGAGGTCATGTGTCATTTGAGTCAAATAACCCTAATGGGCCATGTTACTGGTCAAAAATCAAAATTTAAGTAAAAGGAAGACAAATCAAATTTGAATTCAAATTCAATTTATAAAAGTCCTTTTTGCCCCTTTTGACTAATTCAAAATCCATGGGGAATTTGGGGTTAGGGCAAAAAGCAAAGTTGAAGATAATTTTATAAGGATCAACTTTGGTATTCAAAGCTTTTCAAGTTTACATATAAAGTTTGGAGTAATTTTGAAATGATTCAAATGCTCAAATGCACCCCAAATTCAAATTTCAAAATGGAGGCAGAATTTGAAAATGTTCCTAGAAGCAAAGTTGTAGAGTTTGAAAATTTGAGCAACTTTCATTTTTGGAGATTTTCAACTTCTTTAGAAAATTTGGGAGTAATTTGAAAAATAGATGCAGTGGCAAATCTGTAAATACTTCAAAAATCCAGATAACTACAGGCCATCATCGCCTCACCGCCGGCTTCCTTCTCTGGCCTTCCAGGCGCACCTACGACTGCCCTTAGCTTCGCGCTGGCGCTGGGAGCACGCTGCGTGTCGATTCCACGCGCTCCTTGCCACGCTATAAAGCCTAGAAGTCGCCGTTCGTTTTTCTTCCTTCTCTCTGTTTTCCCGACGTCGCTGTCTCAACTCCGACGAGCCTCTCTCGTCTCCTCAGCCCAAGCAAGCCCTGTCAAAGCCATGTTCTAGTTCCGCCTACTCCTTGCGCATTCGACCAAGCTATTGCTACCACCTAATTTCGCCGAGAGCTCGTGGTACACGTTCATCTTCCTCGCAGCCGGTGACATCAACGGAAGCTTCGATTCACCGTGGCCAGCCTCGTCCGGTGAGCTGTTGCCCATGCTGGTTGGCTCTATGGATTCGTCTCGATGCTATAGTGCTCATTCCACTCTTGCCTGCTTGTTTTGCCCACTGCAGTCGCCGGAACACTGTCGTCGACGAGGTCCTCTCCGCCGTGATCCCAGTCACCGTCAAAACGCGTCACCGTAGCTTCTTAGGTCTCGCCTGTTGCTTCAACACGATCGGGGTGAGACACTGATGCTTCCTGTACCCTCTGTTTCACCGTTACTGGCCTTGTTTTGCCGGCATAACACTGTCGTGCCACCACGTCCGCCATGGTCGGCGTTAGCTTTCTTCCATGTCGTAATCGACCTCCAAAGTGCCACTGATCGATGCGCCTATCTCTTGTGAGCATGTTAGTGCTTTGGCCGTCGCTGTTAGACTCATCGACGGCGAATTAGCGCCGGTCAGCGCCATCGCAGCCACAGTCAATGCCCGAGGTTGGGGATGACAGGTGGGGGCCGGCTGTCAATGAGAGCAAGAGAGAGAATAGTGACTTTTGTTATTTTCTGATTTTGAATAGTGCTAAATCTTTGGAAATTTGTAGGAAAATAATCATAGCTCCAAAAATTCTAAAATTTTGTATGTAGCCTCTGTACATGCTATAGTATGGTTTAAAAATTTGAAACTTGAAATTTGAATAAATTTTTAATGTTCAAATATTCAGTCCATTAATTAATAAATGTAATTTCCATGATTTTTGTAGGCCACTGTATAACTCCAAAAATTATGAAATTTGTTTTGGTACACTAATTTGTCATGAGGAAGCTTACATACAATTTTGAGGTCATTTGGAACAAGTTCATTTTTGGGCTTAATTCCAAATTAATTCAAAAATAAATAAAAGCAAACCCTAAGTGTTTGATTAGTGTTGGATCTTGTTTTGGTCATGTTTTTTGACTAGTAGGGTTTCAAGATCTATTTGGTCAAGTCACATGTGTGGTTCTTAATGGTAGGGTTGCAAGTTGGTTTTGTTGGCTTGCAACTGTACCGTGAAATAAAATCATTTGCGGGTGTTTTTACATTTCATGTACCGTGAAAGCATCATGTTTACATTATCATCATGTTAAAGCATATGTTATCATTTTGTGTAGAACCCGAGAACGAAACGTTCTAGTTGAGCAAGTTCTAGAAGAATCCCCGGTTGTCATAGGATTCGATAATTGTGGTACTGACCCGGAACCTGAGATCATCAACGAAGGCAAGCCCCGGTTTAAGCATTAAGCCATTACCTTGTTTACTTTGAAAAGTTTATCACCTATGTTACTTAATGCATTAAGTTGTTTAATTCAAATGTTACCTACTTGATGCATTACCTACCTTGTTACTTGTTTACCATCCTTGGAGATGTTTTTATTTACAAAGGCGTAGAATGCTTAGTATGCTTTATAGTAGGCTCTCAAAGTAAAAGTTTTGATACAATCAAAGATGGCATACTGGCCAAAGAAAGAAAGAAGGTTGAATGAACTAGAGACTAGTTGAGTGACTTATCTTGAATGTTCGGTAATGTTGCTGGCTATGTCGCTTAAAGGCCACTCATTATGGATCTTCTGAACGAGACACTCTGTAGTACTAGTCACATACTCCGGTAAGCCTACTTCGGCTAATCCGATACTAAGACGAATGCCCACGCACTGGGAGTGGAGAGATGGCGGGAGTAGCGTGTACCCTCGTGGCTGGAATGTGGCCAGATTTGAGGTGTGCTGTGCTCTCGAGTGGCATGGAGATGGCTTAGTATAGGAGGATCCGGTAGCAATGTTGATATATGCAAGATTAAGTTCTACATATGTTGTGTGATAAGGAATCCCCAGCTAGGGACTTGAATCAATTCGAATTGCCGGTGCTTCGCGGATATGGAGACTCGATTCATTACAGAAGCAATGCAGGACTGGTGAATTACTAAAATATGAGAATAAGAATGGAATGAGAAGGAATGGAATATGGGAAATGTATATTTAGTTGAGATAATGAACTAAAAGGACTTAGGGGTAAAATTTGATAATAGGATAAATATAGTAAGCTTTTGGCAAAGGACTTTGAATTTTGCTACATCCTTACCTTGTCCCAAACCCCCTACATCCCTAAAGTCTTACACCCGTTACGTCGGGTTAGTCTTGTTGAGTACCTTTGTACTCAGGGTTTGTTAACCCTTGTTGCAGGCGAGTCACATGCGCAGGCTTGTTTTGGTCCCTGCTGCATGTCGGTGTTTGAAGTCAACGATGATGAGGAGTAATGCATGGCCTTTGGACAAGGCACTAGTTTGTATGATAAATAAAGTTAATGTAATATTATCCCGCTACTATGGTTGTATAACACTTATGGTATTATAAGTTTGAAAACAACTGGTTTGTAATTATGTTATCTTAAGACTTCCGCTATCTTTTACTCTGGTATATATTTGAATAAACTATTGTAATCTGCAATGTCTGTGATTGGGATCCTGTTTGAAAAGAGAATCATGGATGATTCGGGTTTCCCGAGGACACCCGACAGACCTGTTGAGTTGTTGGGAACTCGTGTACGCTATCCTGAGGTCTGTTAAGACAATGATAGGTGCATGTGGGCCTGATTCCTTAGGAGGTTCTGCCACAGCTGGTATTCAGAGCAGTTCCCATCTAAGATCATTATAGGTTACTTTGGAAAACCTTCAAAATGATTTGGATCAAGGAAAGTAAACATGATATTTTGAAAGTTCAATTTCTTTCTTCTTACCTTTGATCTAGACTCAATCTTGACTTATTTGAAAGTTTGTGGTGGATAATATGCTCAGGTTTGTCCTATGTATTAAAAATCTAGTACTTATGATTATATAAATCTTTTGTACTTAGATTTGTAAGATCGATTCATGCATCATGCTTAAGCACCTTGCATAATAATTCCCCTTAATAGTGGTTGGGTAAGTAATGTCAATCCCATTCTTGCTAACCTCCATTATCCTCAAGCTATTCTTATAGTCCTACCCTAAATTCTACAGGCTATGGCAAAGACCAAGAAAACCGCATGCAAGTCCACCAAACCTCATGGAGTCCCTCATCACCAATTGGTACCAAGAAATCACGAGCTTGGTGAAGGAAGTTCCAAGAACCTAGGAGAGGAAGGATCTTCGAGCAACCCCACCAACATCGAGAACCTTAACAAGGAGCTTAACACTCTTTGTCGAGCTCATGCCAAAGACCAAGAAGAGCTAGCAGAAATGCAAAGGGGTATCACCATGACCATGGAGCTGTGGAATGAAGCCTAGACACGAGAAGACGTGGCCAATGAACGCGTCAATGAGTTGGAGTTCTACGTAGAGGACCTGGAGATGGACAATGCCATTTTGCATGAGAATGTCCATATGTTGTGTGCTCAACTTCATCCTCCTCATGGGGATGGTGAAGTTACAGATGAAGAAATGATTATAGATCCAGGAGAAGTTGAGAATGAAGAAGAGGAGGAGGATCCTAAGGATTTGGTGTACTTCTCAGATGAAGATGAGGTTTCGTCTGATATGGGCACAGATGCCAAAGACTGAGAGCTTGGAGTAGAAGTAGTTCCGTTACTGCTTTCCTAGAAAACCAGGGTTGTCTTGTGGGATACAAGACATGTAATATAAATAAGGACCCTTTGTAGCATGAAACCTTTAAAAAGCTTTCAATAAAGAATAATGTAAGTAAACGTGTTTCTCTAACAGATGCCTCGTCCTATCACCCAAACTGGTGCTAGTGGCTCGCATGACGATGATGAGTGCACAAATCCTCCACCAATGCCCTTGACTATGGCAGATGCTATAGCCGCACTCGTCAACGTAACGACAGAAAATGCTAGGCTGTTAAGGGAGTTGGCACAGAACTAGCAGGCACCATACCCTAATCATGGCCATCGTAATGGAAATGACGAGTCAACTTATGTGGATTTTACTGACACACGTCGACCGGTGTTCTCTAAGGCAGAAGAACCTTTAGAAGTAGACGATTGGCTTAGGATAATAGAGCAAAAGTTTGAGCTGATTCACTGTACCGAGGTTTAGAAACCTAGGTTTGTGGCACAGCAACTCCGAGGAGCTGCTGGTGCCTGGTGGGCAAATTTGGTGGCAGTACAGCCCGCTGGTCACCAAATCAACTGGAGGGAATTCAAGGATGCATTTAGGGCACACTATATTCCGGATGGTGTGATGACCATGAAGTTAGAAGAGTTCTTGGCTCTTAAGCAAGGGGAGCACCCAGTGATGCATTATGTTGGGCATTTCAATCACCTATCGTAGTATGCTATTGAGTATGTGAATACTGACAGGAAGAAAAAGAATCATTTTCTTAGAGGCCTGAACACTAAACTTCAGACCATGATGGCAACTTGTGGTAATGCAACTTACCATGAGACAATCAACATTGCTATCGCTTCAGAAGAGAATTACCGCTGACATAAGGAGGCGAAGAAGAAGAAAATATTTGCTTCCGGATCATCAAGTGGCAAGCGTCAGAAGATAGTATACCATCCTCAGAATCATGGCCGTACGCCATTCCGCCCACAACAAGGCCAAAGCAGGCAGTAGATCTTTATTCGCCCTGCAACTAATACGCCTTATACTCATCAAGTCCCGCAGCAGCAAAATAATACAAATAATGCAAACCGCAATGCTACTCCCCAGAATCACAATTTTCCATGCTATAATTGTGGTAAACCCGGACATTTTTCCCAAGAATGTCTGTATCCTAGGAAGAACAATCCTGATGCACCCAAAGCCCCTATTAATCAAGCTCAGAATCAGTACAAGGGCAATACTCAGAATAATCAGAAGGGTCAGGCTGAGAAGAAAACTGGAAGGGTATTCTATACTCAAGTGGAATCTATTCCAGAAGGAGAACCAGTTATGATGGGTATGTTTCCCATTGCTAAGCATCCTGCAATTACCTTATTTGATTCTGGTGCATCCCATACATTCATCAATCGTACATTTGTTGTGAAGCATGGGATAGCTATTGGGGAAACAAAAGAACCCTATCATATACAGTCGCCTAGGGGACGAATCTGTACAAGGGAGGTAGTTCAGCATGTACTATTGATTTGGGAGGTTATGAGTTCCCTACCAATATGCTGATATTAAAGGATTAAGATATAGATGTGATCCTTGGTATGAATTGGTTAACTCAACATGGGGCTATCATAGATGTCCTGCGTAGAACCATAAGGGTAAATGCACTAGACAGCAAAACCCAACTTCTCATTCAACTTCTCTTTCCTAAGAGTATAGTGGAAACAGTCTGTGCAACTATTGTTGAAGGAGCCGAGGAAATTTCAGTGGTATGTGAGTTTACGGATGTCTTTCCTGATGATCTGCCTGGTCTGCCACCAGACCGAGACGTAGAGTTCAGAATTGATCTAAAACGTAGGACAGCACTAGTGTCCAGAAGAGCATATAGGATGCCACCTAAAGAATTAGCAGAATTAAAAAGGCAACTACAAGAGTTGTTAGACAAGGGTTTCATTCAACCCAGTTCATCACCTTGGGGATGCCCTGCTATTTTCGTGAAGAAGAAGGACCAAACCTTAAGGTTATGTGTTGACTATCAGCCATTAAATGAAGTCACCATCAAGAACAAATACCCCTTACCCTAAATTGATTTGCTTTTTGATCAACTTGTAGGAGCTAAGGTATTTTCGAAGAGAGACCTAAGATTAGGCTACCACCAGATTAAGATCAGACGTGAAGATGTGCCGAAGACAGCATTTACTACCCGATATGGTCTATATGAGTATCTAGTCATGTCTTTTGGGCTAACCAATGCCCCGGCTCATTTCATGTACCTGATGAACTTAGTTTTCATGCCTGAGTTGGATAAGTTTGTCATGGTGTTCATTGATGACATTCTTATCTATTCTAAAAGTAAAGAGGAACATGCGGAACATCTCCGTATTGTTCTACAAAGATTGAGAGATCACCAACTATATGCCAAATTTAGCAAATGTGCATTTTGGTTAGAGGAAGTACAATTTCTGGGTCATGTGTTATCTGCTGAAGGTATAGCTGTTGATCTGAGTAAGGTAGAAGAAGTCCTTAATTGGAAAGCACCTACAACTGTTCATCAAGTTTGTAGTTTCCTGGGGTTGGCAGGGTATTACCGTCGATTTATCCCTGACTTCTCTAGAATTGCGAAGCCAATTACTGGACTGTTGAAAAATCAAACTAAGTTTATATGGTCAACAGAATGTGAAGAGGCCTTTCAGACATTGAAGAAGTTGCTGACAACTGCACCAGTATTAGCACAACCGGATATCAAGAGGCCATTTGATATCTATTGTGATGCATCTAGGATTGGTATTGGCTGTGTTCTGATGCAAGAAGGCAGAGTCATAGCATATGCTTCCAGACAACTTAAGAAGCATGAAGAACATTATCCCACCCATGATCTTGAATTAGCTACTGTTGTCCATTCACTTAAGATTTGGTGACATTATTTATTAGGCAATATATGTCATATCTATATGGATCACAAAAGTTTGAAATACATCTTCACCCAGTCAGAGTTGAATATGAGGCAAAGAAGATGGTTGGAACTTATTAAAGATTATGATTTAGAAGTGCACTATCATCCGGGCAAGGCTAATGTGGTTGCCGATGCCCTGAGTCGCAAGAGTCATTGTCATTGCCTGATTGTAGAACCGATGCAGCGAACATTGTGTCAAGAGATGGAGCATCTGAATTTACAAATCATACAACAAGGTTCCCGGTCCAATATTATAGTTGAGTCCACTATCAAAGATCAGATCATTGCTGCTCAACAGAAAAGTAAGGGCATAGCCCATATTAAGGATAAAGTCAGATCTGGGAGACCAACATGTTTCAAGATCGATAAATCAGATGTCGTATGGTTCAAGGATAGGTTGGTAGTACCCAAAAATCCGAAGCTATGAAAGTAGATTCTTGATGAAGCTCATTCTACAAGATACTCCATTCATCCGGGTAGCAACAAAATGTATCATGATCTGAGAAAGAGATATTGGTGGACCAAAATGAAAATAGAAATAGCTCAATATGTAGCCAAGTGTGATATTTGCTAGAGAGTCAAAGCAGTTCATATGAAGACTGCAGGTCCATTACATTCATTGCTAGTTCCATCTTGGAAGTGGGAAGATATCTATATGGACTTCATCGTGGGATTACCCAGGACATCTGTAGGCTACAATTCAATATGGGTCATTGTTGATCGTCTAACCAAGATAGCTCATTTCTTACCAGTCAGAGATAAATATCGAGCAGAACAATATGCCAAGCTTTATCTTGATAGAATCTTTAGTCTGCATGGGACACCCAAGACCATTGTCTCTGACAGAGGGTCATTGTTCATATCCAAGTTTTGGAAAAGTCTACATGAGTCTTTAGGAACTAAACTTATCCGTAGTTCTGCTTATCATCCGCAAACAGACGGACAAACTGAAAGGGTAAATCAAATTCTTGAAGATATGTTAAGATCATGTGTCCTTTCCTTTGGTGCTAAATGGGATGAATGCCTTTCCTTAGCTGAATTCTCGTATAACAATAGCCATCAAGAGAGCATTAAAATAGCACCATTCGAAGCACTGTATGGCCATAGGTGCCAAACACCTTTAAATTGGTCAGAAGCTGAAGAACGTTGGTTCTTTGGACCGGATGTGGTCAAGGAAGCTGAAGAGAAAGTTAAACTTATACAAACTAATATGAAGATAGCTCAATCCCGATAGAAAAGCTATGCTGATTAGAGGAGACGACCATTAGAATTCAAAGTGGGAGATTATGTCTACCTCAAGGTATCACCGATGAAAGGAGTTCATCGTTTTGGGGTTCGGGGAAAGTTGGCACCCCGATATGTAGGTCCTTTTCAAATCCAACAACGATGTGAACTAGTCGCCTATCGTGTCAAGCTACCAGATCACATGTCAGCGGTGCATGATATCTTTCATGTGTCTTAGTTAAAGAAGTGTCTTTAAGTGCCTGACCAAGAAATTGACTTTGGTGATGTAGAACTAGAACCTGATTTAACTTATGCCGAGTACCCCATTAGAGTCTTAGATCAGAAAGATTGAGTTACTCGAAGGCGTACAATCAAGTTCTACAAAGTACAATGGAATCAACACACTAAAGATGAAGCTACTTGGGAGTCCGAGGATTACTTAGAAGAGAACTTTTTTTATTTCTTCGCTTCTATCTAGTTGCAATACCTTGTCTATCTTGTAACTAGTCTCATTTGTTAGTAGAATGGAAAACCCCCTCACTAGCCTTTTGAATAAAGTTATGATGTGTTAGCTTGACACATTTCCTTTTCCATTACTTAGCCTTAAGTTTTAAATCTCAGGATGAGATTTCTTTAAGGGGGAAGGGTTGTAACACCTCTGGTGTTTTGACCTTGCACTAAAATTTGACATGTCATCATGTGCATTGCAAAGCATTCATATAGTATAAAGTTTTGAATGCATTCACTAAATAAGGTTTATTTCATAATGTTGTTATTTCATGTGATGTGATTCAAAATCTGAAATAAAGATCATGACTACAAGGGTCAAAATTCATGTGATCATGTGAGGTCATGTGTCATTTGACTCAAATAACCCTAATGGGCCATGTTACTGGTCAAAAATCAAAATTTAAGTAAAAGGAAGACAAATCAAATTTGAATTCAAATTCAATTTATAAAAGTCCTTTTTGCCCCTTTTGACTAATTCAAAATCCATGGGGAATTTGGGGTTGGGGCAAAAAGCAAAGTTGAAGATAATTTTATAAGGATCAACTTTGGTATTCAAAGTTTTTCAAGTTTACATATAAAGTTTGGAGTAATTTTGAAATGATTCAAATGCTCAAATGCACCCCAAATTCAAATTTTAAAATGGAGGCAGAATTTGAAAATGTTCCTAGAAGCAAAGTTGTAGAGTTTGAAAATTTGAGCAACTTTCATTTTTGGAGATTTTCAACTTCTTTAGAAAATTTGGGAGTGATTTGAAAAATAGACGCAGTGGCAAATCTGTAAATACTTCAAAAATCCAGATAACTACAGGCCATCACCGCCTCACCACCGGCGTCCTTCTCCAGCCTTCCAGGCGTGCCTGCGACCACCCTTAGCTTTGCGCTGGCGTGGGGAGCACGCTGCGTGTCCATTCCACGCGCTCCTTGCCGCGCTATAAAGCCCAGAAGTCGTCGTTCGTTTTTCTTCCTTCTCTCTGTTTTCCCGACGCCGCCGTCTCAACTCTGGTGAGCCTCTCTCGTCTCCTCAGCGCAAGCAAGCTCTGTCAAAGCCGTGTTCCAGTTCCGCCTGCTCCTTGCGCATTCGATCGAGCTATTGTTACCACTTAATTTCACCGAGAGCTCGCGGTACACGTTCATCTTCCTCACGGCCGGCGACATCAACGGAAGCTTCGATTCACCGTGGCCAGCCTCGTCTGGTGAGCCATTGCCCTTGCTGGTTGGCTCTATGGATTTGTCTCGATGCTATAGTGCTCATTCCACTCTTGCCTGCTTTTTTGCCCACTGCAGTCGCTGGAACACTGTCGTCGACGAGGTCCTCTCTGCCGTGATCCTGGTCACCGTCAAAACGCGTCACCGTAGCTTCTCCGGTCTCGCCTGTTGCTTCAACACGATCGGGGTGAGCCACTGATACTTCCTGTACCCTTTGTTTCACCGTTACTAGCCTTGTTTCGTTGGCATAACACTGCCGTGCTACCGTGTCCGCCATGGTCGGCGTTAGCTTTCTTCCATGTCGTAATCGACCTCCAAAGTGCCACTGATCGATGCGCCTATCTCTTGTGAGCATGTTAGTGCTTTGGTCCGTCGCTGTTAGACTTACCGACGGCGAATTAGCGCCGGTCAGCGCCATCGCAGCCACAGTCAATGCCCGAGGTTGGGGATGACAGGTGGGGGCCGGCTGTCAGTGAGAGCAAGAGAGAGAATAGTGACTTTTGTTATTTTCTAATTTTGAATAGTGCTGAATCTTTGGAAATTTGTAGGAAAATAATCATAGCTCCAAAAATTCTAAAATTTTGTATGTAGCCTCTGTACATGCTATAGTATGGTTTAAAAATTTGAAACTTGAAATTTGAATAAATTTTTAATGTTCAAATATTCAGTCCATTAATTAATAAATGCAATTTCCATGATTTTTGTAGGCCACTCTATAACTCCAAAAATTATGAAATTTGTTTTGGTACACTAATTTGTCATGAGGAAGCTTACATAAAATTTTGAGGTCATTTGGAACAAGTTCATTTTTGGGCTTAATTCCAAATTAATTCAAAAATAAATAAAAGCAAACCCTAAGTGTTTGATTATTGTTGGATCTTGTTTTGGTCATATTTTGTGACTAGTAGGGTTTCAAGATCCATTTGGTCAAGTCACATGTGTGGTTCTTAATGGTAGGGTTGCAAGTTGGTTTTGTTGGCTTACAACTGTACCGTGAAATAAAATCATTTGCGGGTGTTTTTACATTTCATGTACCATGAAAGCATCATGTTTACATTATAATCATGTTAAAGCATATGTTATCATTTCGTGTAGAACCCGAGAACAAAACGATTCTAGTTGAGCAAGTTCTGGAAGAATCCCCAGTTGTCACAGGATTCGATAATTGTGGTACTGACCCTAGAACCTGAGATCTGTCAACGAAGGCAAGCCCCAGTTTAAGCATTAAGACATTACCTTGTTTACTTTGAAAAGTTTATCACCTATGTTACTTAATGCATTAAGTTGTTTAATTCAAATGTTACCTACTTGATGCATTACCTACCTTGTTACTTGTTTACCATCCTTGGAGATGTTTTTATTTACAAAGGCGTAGAATGCTTAGTATGCTTTATAGTAGGCTTTCAAAGTAAAAGTTTTGATACAATCAAAGATGGCATACTGGCCAAAGAAAGAAAGAAGGTTGAATGAACTAGAGACTAGTCGGGTGACTTATCTTGAATGTTGGGTAATGTTGCCGGCTATGTCGCTTAAAGGCCACTCATTGTGGATCTTCTGAATGAGACACTTTATAGTACTAGTCACATACTCCGGTAAGCCTACTTCGGCTAATCCGATACTAAGATGAATGCCCACACACTGGGAGTGGAGAGATGGCGGGAGTAGCGTGTACCCTCGTGGCTGGAATATGGTCGAATTTGAGGTGTGCTGTGCTCTCGGGTGGCATGGAGACGGCTTAGTATAGGAGGATCCGGTAGCAAGGTTGATATATGCAAGATTAAGTTCTACATATGTCGTGTGATAAGGAATCCCCAGCTGAGACTTGAATCAATTCAAATTACCAGTGCTCCGCGGATATGGAGACTCGATTCATTACAGAAGCAATGCAGGACTGGTGAATTACTAAAATATGAGAATAAGAATGGAATGAGAAGGAATGGAATATGGGAAATGTATATTTAGTTGAGATAATGAACTAAAAGGACTTAGGGGTAAAATTTGAGAATAGGATAAATATAGTAAGCTTTTGGCAAAGGACTTTGAATTTTGCTACATCCTTACCTTGTCCCAAACCCCTGCATCCCTAAAGTCTTACACCCGTTATGTCGGGTTAGTCTTGTTGAGTACCTTTGTACTCAGGGTTTGTTAACCCTTGTTGCAGGTGAGTCACATGCATAGGCTTGTTTTGGTCCCTGCTGCATGTCGGTGTTTGAAGTCAACGATGATGAGGAGTAATGAATGGCCTTTGGACAAGGCACTAGTTTGTATGATAAATAAAGTTAATGTAATATTATCTCGCTACTATGGTTGTATAACACTTATGGTATTGTAAGTTTGAAAACAACTGGTTTGTAATTATGTTATCTTAAGACTTTCGCTATCTTTTACTCTGGTATATATTTGAATAAACTATTGTAATCTGTAATGTCTATGATTGGGATCCTATTTGAAAAGAGAATCGTGGATGATTCGGGTTTCCCGAGGACACCCGATAGACCTGTTGAGTTGTTAGGAACTCGTGTACGCTATCTGAGGTCTGTTAAGACAAGCGATAGGTGCATGTGGGCCCGATTCCTTAGGAGGTTCTGCCACATTAAAGAGCTTCTTCTACCTTGATAGGATCAAAACAAGAGACAAAAGAGTGATGTTCAATGAATGAAGCCAGCTTTTGAGAACGAGTCATTACTCCCTTTGATGGACTCCCTATGATGAGATCTTGTGGATGAGCTTGTAGTAGAGGTGAATTTCTTCTATCAACCACTTGAGGGGGGGTTGTGGAGCATCAACATCATGTGCTTGTGTCACCATTTGCTGATGGGAGACATGAGTGTCTTCATTTTCTACTCTCCCATCTTTTTCACCATCTTGTGGCACACTTGACGAAGAAGGTGGATTGATCACTTGTACATCATGTTCATCATCATTTGGCTTGATGTCTCCAACCAGAATATTCTTCATGGCCTCCCTCAATGGTTCATCACCTACATCATCAAGATTCTCATGTGCTCCTTGGGAGCTATTAGATTCATCAAATTCCACATCATATGTTTCTTCAACCAAGCCACTGGCATGATTAAATACTCTATATGCTTTGGACTTTGATGAGTAACCAACAAGAAAACTAATATCACAATGTCTTTAAAACATCCCTAGGTGTTGCCGCTTCTTGTAGATGTAGCATTTGCAACCAAACACCCTAAAGAATGAGACATCCGGCTTCTTCCCATTGAGCAACTCATAAGGTGTCTTGCTGAGAAACTTTTGAAGAAATAGGCGGTTGGATGCATAGCATGCGGTGTTGATAGCTTCTGCCCATAGAGCTTTGGGAGTGTTGTACTCATCAAGCATTGTTCTTGCAAGAGTGATCAATGTCCAATTCTTCCTCTCAACTACACCATTTTGTTGAGGAGTATATGTTGTGGAGACCTCATGCTTGATCCCAACTTTATCACAATAGGCTTCAATGTTTGTGTTGTCAAATTCTTTGCCATTGTCACTTCTAATCTTCTTGAGCTTCACTTCAAATTCATTTTATGCTCTCTTGGCAAACTTCTTGAAGCATGATGCAACTTCAGATTTGTTATGAAGGAAGAATACCTAAGTGTATCTTGAATAATCATCAACAATCACAAGACAATAAAGATTTCCTCCCAAACTCTTGTATGTTGTTGGTCCAAATAAGTCCATGTGAAGGAGTTCTAGCACTTTTGTGGTTGACATAAAAGCTTTTGTTGGATGAGTATTTGCAACTTGCTTGCTGGCTTGACATGCACTACAAAGCTTGTCCTTCTCAAACTTCACATCCTTCAACCATCTCACCAAATCATTCTTCATTAGCTTCTTGAGTGAGCTCATCCCAATATAAGCAAGTCTTCTATGCCGTAGCCACCCAAGTGTTGTTTTGGTGAATAGGCAAGTCTTTAAATTAGCATCTTCGGAGGTGAAGTCCACTAGATATAGGTTGTTGTATCTAAATCCTTTGAATATCACTTGATCATCATCCTTCTTAGATACAACAACTTCCTTCTCAGTAAAAAAGCATTGGAAGCCAAGATCACACAATTGTCCAATGGATAGCAAGTTGAAGCTCAATGAAGCAACATATAGCACATCTGAGATAGAATGATCATTTGATATTGCCACTTTGCCCAATCCTTTAACCTTGCCCTTTGAATTATCTCCAAATGTGATTCTTTCTTGTCCATCTACTTCTTCATCTAGCGAGGTGAACATACGAGGATCACCGGTCATATGTTGTGTGCAACCACTATCAATAACCCAATGACTTCCACCAGTCTTGTAGTTCACCTACACACAAGAAATCAAGCTTTAGGAACCCAAACTTGTTGAGGGCCCTTCACCTTCTCAATAAGTGACTTTGCTACCTAAATTTTCTTAGGCCTATTCTTGTTTGGAGGTCCTAAGAACATGACTTTCATCTTTCCACTAGAATCCTTTCTAAGCATATAATGAGAATTGAAGGCAAAAGGTCTAGCATGCTTGGGCAAGGGTTGTGGTGGTGGAGTTTGGCACTCATGGGCAAAGTGGCCTTCTTGTCCACACTCAAAATATCTCTTTGGCTTTGGCTTTGGCTTTGACTTGTGTTGTTGTTGAGCTTGAGTCTTCTTCTCTTGGTTTGCCAAGTACCCAATGCCACTTCTATCCATCTTCATGATGGTGTTCATTAGTAGCTCACTTTGAAGATGCTTGCCTCTTGTGAACTTGCTCAATCCAATCTTAAGATGCTCTTTCTCCCACTTGAGCTTCTTGTTTTCTTCTTTGAGTGCATCATTATTTTTCTCTTCCTTGAGCTTCTTGTTTTCTTCTTTGAGCTTCTCATTTTGAAGAATCAAATCACCATCATGATCATGAGTTTTTAGCACAATAGTGTTGTGGCTTTTGATCTCTTCAAGATCTTTCTTGAGATTTTCATTGTCATTCTTGAGCTTGACATACTCATCATAACTATCAATCTCAACCACTTGCTTGCCCTTGCTACTAGAACTTTGCTCAATGCTCTCAATGATCAAATCATCACATGATATAGCTATATCAATCTTAACAACATTGTTAGTAGCATCATGTGGCTCATTGGATAAATATTCTTGAGCAATGACAAGATTATCATGATTAATCTTGAGAGTCGTATATTCATCTTTTAGCATATTATGACTAGTGATGAGCTCATTATGTATCCTCTCAAGTTTATTAAGTTTTCTTTAAGCTCTTTCTTAGAAGATTTGAGCTCCTTGAGTTTGGATGATATAGCATCATTTGCTTCTCTAAGCTCAACACTAGCCTTTTTGGCTATATCATATTTAGCTAAAAGAGAATTATTCTTAGCTTCTAACTTATCATTCTTAGCTGTAGTCTTTCTAATGATCCTAGTATATTTATTTAGCAATTTGACAAGTTCATCATATGAAGGTGATTCAAATTCATCATCATCACTATCACTATCGCAATCATCATTGTTAGCATGATCATCACTACTACTATCATCATCATTTGATACCTTTCGTTCACCCTTGGCCATAAGGCATAGGTGTATAGAGGATGATAGCGGTGGTGTCGGTGAAGATGATGAAGAGTCAATCCCAATGGTGGTCACCTTCTTATTATTACTATCATCATCGGATGAGCAACTTGATGAATCAATGTCCGTGAGCCAATCACTGACGATGTAGGACTTCCCATTCTTCTTCTTCTTATAGAAGTCCTTCTTGCCATCTTTCTGTTTGTATGGCTTGTTCTTTTTCTTCTCATCTTCTTCTTCATTACTTGAGTCATCTCTCTTGCCCTTGTACTTGTTCTTGTACTTGTCTTTCTTGGGCTTTGTGCATTGGTGTGCTAGATGACTAAGTTCTCCACAATTGTAGCAATCCATCTCTGAGATTGGCTTCCTTCTAGAGCTAGTGAAGAACTTCTTTTTCTTGCCATCAAACTTGATGCCACTCTTGTTAAGCTTCTTTAGCATCTTGGTGGGTCTTCTCACCATGAGAGCAAGACTAGCATCATCGACTTTATCATCACTTGAGCTCTCATACTCAAGCCTTGCTTTGCCCTTCTCTTGGCTAGCTTTGCATGCTAAGTCCTTGTCTTTCTTCTTGTTAGAGGATGAGCCATCTTGGGGTGTGATGTGCATGTACATCTCATGAGCATTGATCTTTCCTAAGATTTGTGTTGGTGTAGCGGTGGAAAGATTACCTTGATGAAGCACGGTCACAATATACCCATATTTGTCAATGGGGAGGACACTCAAGATTTTTCTTACAATATCGGATGGTTGCATTTGAGTAAGTCCAAGCCCATTGACTTCCTCTACAAGAACATTCAAGCGTGAGTACATTTCATTAGCACTCTCTTTAGGAAGCATCTCAAATGAATTTAGCTTTTTCATGATAAGATGATAGCGTTCCTCACACTTGCTCTTAGTTCCCTCATGGAGCATACAAATGTCCGACCATAGTGCATGGGCGTCCTTGTGGTTCCTCACCCGGTTAAACACATCTTTGCAAAGGCCTCTAAAGATGGTGTTTCGAGCCTTTGCATTCCATTTCTCGTAATTCACCTCGTCGCATTGTAGGTGTGTAGCATCCCAAGGTTTTGGGAAGCCTTGTGAGGCAGCTCTAAGTATTCCAACATATAGAGCTTCTAAATACGCCTCCATGTGGATTTTCCAATAAGGAAAATCATCCTCCTCAAAGATAGGAGGAGGACCATCCCCGTGAGACATCTTTCTCTAGGCGGTTAAGCCTAAATACATGAGAACGAGGCTCAGATACCAATTGAAAGGATCAAGATACCCAAGAGAGTGGTGAATTGGGCAAATTTTAAAATTCTTTGCAATAATTAAGTTCTATGGTTAGCCTAATTAACCCCTTGCGCCTAGAAAGTGTTTCTATTGATCTACCACACAAAAGTTTAGCAACCTATGTTCCAATCCTACTCTAGCATGACAATTCTATGAATGTAAATGACAAGAATTGAATTGCTCAAAGTAAATACTTAAAGTAAAGAGAGAAGGAGGAACGCGGCGATGTTTTGCCGAGGTATCAGAGAGTCGCCACTCCCCACTAGTCCCTATTGGAGCACCCGCGCAAGGGTGTAGCTCCCCCTTGATCCACGCAAGGATCAAGTGCTCTCTACGGGTTGATTCTTCGATATTTCATCATGGTGAATCACCCACAACCGCTCATAACTTGAGTTGGGTCTTCCACAAGCTCCGTCGGATGATCACTAAGCTCCCAATCACCACCAAGCCGTCTAGGTGATGGCAATCACTAAGAGTAATAAGCATGAACTCTCACTTGACCACGATAAGCCTAATGAGAAGGGTGGATGCACACTTTGCTACTCTTGCTTTCACTAATGGGAGCTCTCTTTGGGATTCTCAAATCTCAATCACCTCACTAGGATCTTGCTCTTCTTGGCACTCTCAAAGGTGTTTCTCAGCTATTGGAATAGCAAAAGTATCCCCTCACACAAATGGAGAAAGTATTTATAACCTTGGTTGAAAAATGAACCGTTATGTGCCTCTATGGGGTGACCGGACGCTCTGGTCATGTTGACCGGACACTCCGGTCAGTTCTCCCTGAACTCCAGTGCTTAAGTTGTGACCGGACGCTGGACATCGTCCGGTCAGCACTGACCGGATGCGTCGG
The DNA here is from genome assembly GCF_019320115.1 of Miscanthus floridulus. NCBI lineage: Eukaryota > Viridiplantae > Streptophyta > Magnoliopsida > Poales > Poaceae > Miscanthus > Miscanthus floridulus. The sequence goes on along the minus strand of NC_089583.1, from coordinate 70,379,994 downwards.
GTCATGATTTTCCCTCTCTGGAACCTTACTAGAGTCGATCGGACGTTAGCACCTAGTGTCCGGTCACTCACCTCTCAGCGTCTGATCGCGTCCAGATGATTTCACCTTGATCAAATGAACTGACCAAACTCTACGCCAGCGTCCGGTCACTCCGAAACCAGCATTCGGTCAGCATTTGACCCTCCATTCACTTTCAACTCTCGATCATATGTGAATGTAGTTTGCTCCAATGGATCTAAGGGCTTTTTAGGAGCTACCTAGTGCTAGATTTAGCAAGTGTGCACCACACCTAACTCACTAGACTCACCTAGGTCAAGCTACCCGTCCATACCCCCCTTAATAGTACGGCCAAAGGAAAAACAAAGTCCTAAACTACTCTAAATGTCTCCTCAACACCAAGCGACACTTAGAACTAGTCCATCCTTAACCTTGTCGTCCATCCTTTGAAAATTGAAATGATTTCCATCGTAGGGGTATGACCACCATGATGGCCCAATCGATCTCCATTACCGTGACCTAACTTAATTGCCTCTGCAAAACACATGTTAGTCATAGTAATCACGTATTGTCAATAATCACCAAAACCCAACTAGGGGCCTAGATGCTTTTAGAAGCTAATCATACATCTTTGGCATCTTGAAGCTCTCTCTATAGTCATCCACCATCTTTTGGCTTCGCTTGCAAGCCTCCTGTTGTGCCTTCAGTTCTTCCTCAAGCCACTCATTCGCTTCATCAGCACATGGGCAAAGTTGACCATCACTATAGTAGTTGGGTCCATACCTTTAGGCTTCATCATTGCCCATCCTAGTTCATGGTGATAGTGAGGAAGGAACTAGAATTGATCCTCCATCATATCCCAAAAACGTCAAGCGCGGAGACCCATATAGGCTTCAAAAGCTGCATTGTCCATGCTTTCTTCCATAGTGGCATGACTAACCCTATGGTTGTAGACTGAGTATACCTAAAAAGCTCCCTTAGCTTCATCCCAGATGGAGATGCACACCTTAGACTTCCAATAGGTGTCCTCGAGGGGATGCTTGTTCTCCTCGCAGAAATATTCCACAACTATCTCTATGTCAAAGTAGTAGGCCTATAGCAACCCGATTAGTAGGGTTTGAGATTCAGATGCGTTGTTTCCTAGCTTGGTGTAGTTCTCCTTGGTCCATCCCACAGTAGGGGGTGACACAACTTGTGGTGGTGCGTGTGATGCTTGCTCAGACCGAACATCAGCTGGGGCGTCAGCCTAGTGTAGTGGCTAGCAAGGGTGAGGCCAAACCCTCCCAAAGAAGTGGCAACAGGGTGGTGCAGGGCGTCCAAGACGAGGTTCCGTAGTGAAGCTCACCTCAGCCAGGAACGATAAAGAATGAAGAGCACCCATGGAGTTAACCGAAAGAACTCGTCGGCAAAAGAGAGGAAAAGTAAGCATTAGATGACTCAGGCATGGATTCGAATAAAAAAAGGAAACACCATGGAGTAGAGAATGACGAGACGAACCTCGTGCTGGTGTTGGTTTTTGCCGGAGACGCTCGAGCTGGCTGGGATAGCTAACTAGAGTTGTAGGGTTTCAAAACATCAGCTTTAGATCTACAGAGATAGGAGCGGCGGCTACGAAAACGGGTTGTACTTCTAAAAAGGTCACATCAAGTAGATCACTGGCATATATATATATTGGTAGGATTTGAGGTTAGTGGAAAAACAAGATATTTTATTATTTTTGGAATTAATTCATTTTGTGAATAAAAATAATTCTAGGAAAGTCTAGAATTAAAGTTAGAATGCGAATAATACTCCAAAAGATCCAAAAATTCAGGGAAATTCCCAAAGACATTTTAGAACACAGTGAACCCAAATAAGCATTTGGAGCTCACAAAAAGATATTTTGGAACATCAAAAAATTAGATTGTTCTCACAGAAAAGTGAAAATAAGTTACAAAAAAGCTAGAAAAATTCCTGATTAGTTTTGAGAGATAGGTTGATGGATGATGAACTCAAATGAGTGATTTGGAGCAGAAGGAATGGATCTTGGAAACTCCAAATGAAAAGATTAAGATCAAGAGTGTAGAGATTCGATTACAGAAAAAGATAGAAACAAACCCGAGAAAGATAAACAACTTACTAAATGTGCTTTAAAACTTTTCACAATCACAACACATAGTCATGCAACAAGCAAACATCACATTAGGAAAGAGCCCACCAAATTAGTTTGGAAAAGTTTGAAATATCACAATTTTCTATAACCAAATTTGCTAAAACTTAAATTAGTCTTGTCAAGTCTTATACAAATATTTAAACCATTTATTTTATTTAGTGTTTTCTATTCACAACCCGAAATCAAAAATTTTAGGGTGTGATAAACTACCCCACTTAACAAGAATCTCGTCCCAAGATTCAGAGAGACTAGGGAGAAAGATAAGCCTTATCTTCAAGTCTTCATGCTCCCTTGTTTCAAGATTTATGAGAGATGGCAAGGATGATAGATATCAACATGGTTTGTAGGGGATGCTACCCCACTTAACAAGAGTTTTGCTCACTTTGAAACTTTATCTTTGGGGCCTCCTTTGCAACACATAGATTGAGACAACACATAAGCAACACACCAAGCAACACAAGCATGCATCACAACATCAGCACTAGGCGTGCTTCTGTTCAACTGGTGGTCATCCTAAAAGGTGAATTAGAGATGATAAAAGGCCATTGAGCATTTGGAACAAGGTGAGATCACAAAATTTTAGTAAAACAATTGAAACAAAAAGATCAAGGAGGTAAGCATAAATAGCTCAAAGGAAGCTATCAAGAAGAGGAGACAATATGACAAGGATGGGAAATAGTCTAATCAATGAGCCAAGGAGGTGAAAAAGAGTTTTATAACAAAATAAGCTTTGCAAATTGACTAGTGCTAACTATGCATACGTCCTACAATCAACACAGCTTTGATATCAATTTATCACACCCAGTTTTAAAAACAAAACTAAGTATCAACTATATATGTGTTTAGGAAGTCAAATCACACATATAGAGACAAATTACAGTAGTATCAAAAGTAGTGCTTTATTACATAACGAATAACAATATAACATTATCGCTTACATAGAGACAAATCTTGCATCAAAGTAGCAGAATCATAATCATATATTCTAATCTTCAAGCGAAGCCTCCAAACACCATAGGGACGGTTGACTGGGGGTACATACGCCTAGCACTTCTCAGAAAACTCACTACCTCCACCTTCTATTACCCATCCAGGATTTTTATCTAAGTAATAAAAATAAACAAGCATAAGTACATCTTGTACTTAACAAAAATAGCATGGGGTTCATGAAGCTCAAAAGAGACGACACTGGTTTACTGTGGTTCGTATTTTAATAAGTCATGATTTTAACACTAAATTAGCATATAGTTGTGCTTAAGCCACAATTAAACCACATGATATAAAAGCAACATTTTATCTCATGATTAATCAATAACATCAATGATTTCACTATTCTGTGAGTCTTTTAGGCCGCTCATGATCGTGAGCATGGCTGTTATAATAGTTTTATACTATGCAGAGGTTGTATACTTTCACCGTGAGCCATGATTTACCCTTTCGCCCGAGGTAGCTAATCTCTTGACCCACTACCAAGGAAGATCAGCAGGGTTCACTATGAAGCCTTTCAAGGGTTTTCCTAAAAAATTAGTAGCCGCTAGGTTTCCAATCGGCAAGCAGATGTAGAGCTCCCATTCTAGATGGCACATTCAACGTAGGCTATACACATAAGGACAGAGGCCACACTATACCCGACTCGGCAAGCCCCTTTTATGCCCTTTCGGGTAGCCACTAACAAGCTAGAAAAGGTCTCTCTACTTAACTAAAGCCAGAGCCATGTGTCACTCCCGGTTGTACTATAAGTCATAGCTTTTGCCGACAGATAAGTCCTTAGGGAGGGCCAAGAGCATCATGTAAAAAGCCAAGAGCTCTCTCACCCTATAATCAAGTTGCTAAAAAGCAAGTTTAACTCCTGGTTGCATAGAAGCATTAGTCATTATTCAGATCATGTGTAATTAACTTGAGCGCTAGCAAACTACCCATATGCAAGTATATCCCATCGGTAACAAGGAACAAGATAACAATTAACTAGGATGTCTTACGGGTAACAAATTAGACACATGCATATGACTAAATAATTAATGGTGAATAGGACATCAAGGAAGATCCTATGCTATACTTGCCTTGTTCAAAGTTATCCTGATGATCCTACTCGTCAAAGTTCTCCTGGTCACCAACGTAGTGCTCACCGTCTACACTCGATCAACACAGCAACATACAAGCATCTAGAGGCAATCATGCATAGAAAACAAAGGCTATAGATTAGAATAGTACACCAACAGTGGAAAAAGATGTTTAAAAACCTTATGTATCTAATCTACATGTTGCTACAATCACATAGACGTAAATTGCATTCAAATCAGACCTAAAACAGAGAAGGTACGATGAAAATGGGCTCTAGATGGCAGTTCTGTAAATAACACGAACTAATTTATGAATTAAAATAAATCGGCAATCTGTATTTATCAATCTAAGCAGGACTGCGGGAAGAAATATAAATAAACCTAGGGTCTCTTTAACAAGATTGCCGACGAAGGGGTCTCGGCTGATCTGAGCCACTGGATCGGAAATGGACGGCTCAGATTAAATGAAACACAGGGAGATGGGAAGTAGCCTGCCGGAACAGTGTCTCCGGCGCGGTGCCAGCCATTGACAGCGGCGAGGAACTCGCCGGCGAGAGTGGAGATGGCCCTAGAGACAACGATTCCACCTGGTAAATACACGGGGAAAAAGAGGAGTGAATGGGGTCTCACCGTAGACGAAAACGAGGGTGAAGACGGGTCGGCGACGGCTTGCAGCTCGGTACGGCGGTGATCCAGTTCCTGCAAGGTCCGGCGACAATTAGCGAGCGAGCGAGAGCAAGAAAGAAAGAAATAAAAGCTCCGCAGCCTTGCTCACGGCACGGAGAGTCTCGGTGGTGTGCTTACGACAGTGTTGGAACGGTGGAACGGCGGGCAAGCTAGGGTTGCGGGCTCGGTTTTGGGAGATGGCGGCTTGTAGATCGGAAAAGGAAACACGGAGGGAGGGAGGGCAGCTTATATATAGAGGCCTGGGCGTGCACTCCACACGGAAATCACCGTGGAAAACGGGCTCGGGTCGCGGATTTTTTCCCCCATGCGGAAACCGGCTCGGGCACGGGGAGGAAGGTTGGGGATGACACTGTAGTGCGGGTCCCGTATGACAGTGAGAGAAAGCGGGGATGGCTGGTCAGCGAGCCTGAGCAAGGAGTGGGAGCGCACTACTGCTGCGGCTTGGCCACTGGGCCGGTGGGATGAAGAGCAGAGCGGGCCGTCAGCCAGCAGAGAGGGAAAGGCAGAGTCCGCGCTGGCTGGGCTGCTGGGCCGGCGGGTGTGCGCTGCGCAGAGATGGGCCAGCATCGGGGAAACAGGCTAGCGGCCGAGAGAGAAAGAGAGAAAGAAATTTCCTTTTTCTTTTTCTGAAACTGCCGAATTTTCCAAAGCTATTTTCAAAAAGAGTTCAATTCAGTTTGAGTTTGAATTCAAAAACAGACAATACAGAGATAAATATGCAGCAGAATGTATGCATAAACATGTTTCTAATCCTTATGATGGATTTTAATTTAGCAAAAAATATAATTTCCTATGTTTGAATGCACACACAATTGCATAAATAAATCAATTTTGGCAATTTCAAAAGAATGTAAATTTTAGGGTGTTACAAAATATGAAGCTAAGTGCATAAATAATATAATGGCACACTCTATGCATTCAAAAGATCAAAGATGTGAATTTAGCTTCACAACTAACTTCTATGCACACACAATGTGAACAAGAATGCTATATACCTATTTATATTTTATCATTCTATAAAATTTAAACTACAATTTTATTTTATGATGATCATGACATCCATAATATATAATATAAAAATATTAATATTGACAATATTTGAGGATCTATAAAAATCTATAATTTTATTTTTTTATTTAAATCAACAAGAAGTTAGTTGTTGATATGTCAAGTATTGTTCTGTCCGATGGTTATTATGATGGGATAGATCTCTCTATCATCCACGTGGCAACACTCATCGTGGATTGCACTGGTGCATGTAGAGGTGTATTTATTTAGTCTGGACTGGACAACAAATTACCCAATATTTTAGTTTACAGTTTAATTAATCAGACCATCGATTGGACCATATTCTAATAATAAAAATCTTGTTCTTAATAAAAAATTGTATCACAATTTGGAGGTGAAAATCTTTATTATATAGAAATGGGTCAAGAGTTCAACGGTCTTTTATTGTTGCTTTTATGTTTTTTTGTATTTACCGGAAACAAACCAAAAAAGAAATAAGAACTCCATTCACGGATGCATAGGAAGGAAAAGCCAAACAGGGAAAATTGTCCCATACTTACTAACGAGAACAGAAAAAAAAAACTTAAAGGTACCGTACAGTTATGGTATTTATTGAGGTTCAGTTACAAAAGTTCATGAATGAACCTTCAGCCTGTTCGGCTGGACTTATACGATCATGGATTATAAGCTGGAATAATATTTTTCTCCCATATCAAATCAGCTAGCAGTAAATAATCCACGATCGTTTACGACGAAACGAACAAGCTGCTTATCTTCTCTGTAAAAGTTGTGTGGCTGCTGTAAATCCGTTTCTTTCTTTATCTCCAAAAAGGCTTGAACTTATTCATTCACCGCCTCTCGCCTCGCCTCACCCGCTTGCCTGACAAAGCGAGTTAAGCTTCCATGGGGCGTTCGCTTCTCTTGCCAACACTCGCCTTGCCTCACACAAGGTACTCACGTCGAACTCGGTTCGAGGTCGAGAATCCCCCGCTGTTCAGTTCAGCTTTGCTCCTCGCTTCCCATCCGTCCATGGATCCGGTGGCGGGGCCGGCCGAGCCGACGGCGTGGATCTTCCTACCTTGCTATCTCAACCTATCCAATGAGGCCTTTTATGATATTTCTTGAGCCTCATTTCCTTCAAGTTGCTTTACTAACCCCTCTACAAAGATGACTGTCTTATGCCTACTTGACTTCATATCCACATCCTTGCTATATCTCGTGGTCTTCCCAAGTTCATCTCGTGCTAGTTGGGATTATTTTTATTGGTGTGCTCTATTATGGTATTGTGATCGTTGACCTTGGTGCCGCGACAGAACCTGGAGTCCCCTGTGGTGCGTGCTGCAGCCACATGGTGGTGCTACTAGGTGCGCGCAGACGTTGAGGAATATGTTATCATGATCCATCATAGACCCACGCTAGTGAGCTATCCTAACTTGCATAGCTATTCCAAATTTCCTTGATGACCAACATATCTCCTTGTATGTCTTGCTCACATCCTTGCATTCTTTTTGAAGACTTATTGCATTGCTCTTTTCAATAAGATGTTTATAAATAGTGTGCCTTGCAATGGTATGAACATCCTTCCTTTGAGGATGCAAGGGAACCGAAGCTCCATGTGGATTGCAACCATATGAGTAGCTTATGGATGCCTATTGATGGTAGTTAACAATCATTATAAACCATCAATATAACATGTATAAGGGCATAAATATAATCACCAACGAAGGTCTAGGGGTCTAAACTAACAAATTTCACGAGTTTTAGTGAATTTGTATTTTCTGCAGCAGAAAACCGTCAACGTGGACCTACATGTCAGATTTAATCACGCTTATCCGCAGCAAAACAGACACCAGAAGACTCTAAAAGACTCAAGAGGACTCCGCGCTTACACAATGTCGACCTCTAAGGTACCATGGGTGAGTGGTCGACATTGTGTAAGCGTGCTGCTTATACGTTGTTGACCTACGGATACACCCTATATTCTGGGTCATGTGGTAGATCGCGGATGTGAAACTCTCATTGAGTCCTTTGTAGTCCACTCCCTGAATATAGGCGTACGTAGGGTCTGGTTACGAAGGAAGAACAAGCTTTGTTCTTAATCTTCCTTAGTAATATCCCTTATGTGTAGATATGAAGATGATCTTAGCAATGACTACTAGGTATAATTGCACTAATCAATGTATGCTTTGACTTACAATTAATAATAACTTAGGAATTATTCCTCTGATATTCTACCTGACCATGCTAATGTCATAGAAAGGAGTACTCTGAGTGATTTATCATCATTATTAGTCAATACTTATCATATATCTTATCCTATGACTTACCCCTGTTATGAGTAGAACATTGGTTATGGTTTATTTCTCCATCAATAGTATAAGTTATCAATACATGTCCCTGCTAGACCTTCCATGTGGTAAAAATATAAATAACGATACCTAGAATACTCCCGAGTGAAGTGCTACAATGGTATAATTATCTGTAGCTTGCATATTCCTTTCATATATATATATATATAGGGATGACAATCTAGTAAAGTAATGTTAGGAGATGTAGATAAGCAATAGGTGGCTACTTAAAACAAGTGACAAGTTAATAAATACTAACAAGCATTTTTGGCGCCGTTGCCGGAGAAGGTAGCTAGGCAAAGGAAGTATTGATAAACCTATATTTATTGATGTGATCGAAGATAACCATTGACATCTGCTTGAGCAGGATTACCCTTGTTTTGTCTACTTTTATATCTTATGTAGAGTAATGTATGACTGGTTTTGACCTTCCGACAAACTACGTTGAAGATCTAGAAGCATTAATCAGGAGGACTAGAGCTAAACTCAAGAAAGTTCCAGCTTTAAAGTCAAAAGACAACCATATAAGGCGAAGCTTAACACCTGAATTTGAAGCTATGGCTAACATGACTCTCCATGAATTCTCTACTCCAACTATGGCCAACATCCATATTGGACCGACAGTCAATGTCGGAGATAATGGATTCGAGCTCAAGCCAGCCCTCATCAACAGGGCGTAAGCAAGCTAGTTTTCTAGAAAGGCATATGAAGGTGTGAGTGCACATGTCCAACACTTCCTAGAGATCTGTAGCACTTTCACCATCAAAGGAGTCACCCAAGATGCCATATTACTTCGCATCTTCCCATTCTCACTCTTGGGGAAGGCAAAGCAATGGTTCTACGCTAACAAAGATAGAAATACTACATGCGATAACTGCTCCACTGCCTTTCTAGTAAAGTTCTTTTCCACAGGCTAAACCAATGCTCTGTGTGGGAAAATCTCAAGCTTTCAGCAACAACATTATGAATTTGTCCCTAAGGCATGGGAACACTTTCAAGATTACATTGTGGAATGTCCTCATCATGGGATGGACAATTTGTTTACTCATGTAGACTTTCTACCATGGGTTGACCAACAGTACCCATGAGACTATGGATGTTGCTGCTGGAGGTGTATTCCTGTCACTCACAATACCAGCTGCAATAGGTCTTATGGAGAAGATGGCCTCCAACCAAGGTTGGAATGAAGAACATCTTTAGACCCGCAAGAGGGGTGGAGGTATGCATCAACTCAAGGAGGTAGACATGTTGTCTACTAAGATGGATCTGTTGATGAAGAAGCTCAAAGATTGAGCCAATGAGAAGCAAGAGGTCATGTATATTCATGATTCTCGCATGACATGTGAAGTGTGTGGAAACACTGGGCATTCAGGGAGCAACTGTCCTGAAACCCATGAGGATGTGAACTTTATCAACAACAACTACTACTTTCGTCCTCAGTAGAATCAAGGATAGAATCAGCAACAGAGACCAAACTACCAAGGTAACTATCAAGGTAATAATTTTAATTACTTCAATCAACCACCCTTGAGGAAATTAATTGCTGGCCAATCCAAACTTATGGAGGGATTATCTAGAAAGGTAGCTACCAAGGATAAAATTCTAGAGAACATAAATAATATATTGGATAGCTTTGCTTCTGCCATTAACAACCAACATAGCTTTAATAAAATGATAGAATCACAAATAGCTCAGCTGGCAGCTGTTGTTCCTCTGTCCGACAAAGGTAAAATTTCAGGGTAGCCAGAAGATATAGAAACTGCAAATCTTGTCAATATTCACAATGCAACATATTACTGTATACAACCATCGATGGGAAGGTGGATAGATTATACCTTGCCAGAAAAGAAGAGCGATCTAGGGAGACCTGTCATCCCCATCACCATTGGACCTCATATTTTTCAAGAAGATGTTTGTGACTTTGGAGCAAGTGTCAACATCATATCTAAGGTAATTTATGATTAAATTAATGGAGATACTTTGTTGTACACAAATATGTGTTTGCAGCTTGCAGATCAGTCACTTTTACCCCATGAGAGTTCTTGAAGATGCTATTGTTCGAGTGGGACAATCATATGTTCCCATAGACTTTGTGGTTTTGGAAATGGGTGAGATGTAAGGGCACCCATTATTTTGGGCTAACCTTTCCTAAGCATCGCAAAAGCCATCATCTATGCGTATAGTGCCAAGATCTGTTTCACAATCAAGGATAAAAAGGAAAAGTTTTCTTTCAAGAACCGCATCTTGCGATCTCTTGGACATCCACAAGCACTGTACCTACCCAAAGAGACAACAATAACCAAGAAGAAAAAAAAACAGGAGAAGGAGGAAGAACAAGGCCAGGCAACCTCAAGAAGAATCAGTTAACATGATCAACACACTTTGATTAGAGTACAACAAACCTCCTTGCTTCACCATTCCTTGCTAAGAAGAATGATCTAGGAGTACCCACGATCGAGTGTACCATTGGACAAAGAATATTCCACAAGACCTTCTGCGACATTGGGTCGGGTGTCAATATAATGTCCAAGGTAACGTATGAATACTTATTTGATGATGAACCTTTGTTCCCTACATATATATAATTGGAGATGGTAGACCAATCAATCTAACTTCTAGAAGAAATAGCAAAAGATGTTATGGTAGGAATACACGATCAGTTTGCCCCTACCGATTTCATGGTTCTAGACATGGGTGAAGAAGAAGATGATACGTCCATCATCCTTGGAAGGCCATTTCTCAACACTACCAATGCAATCATCTATGTTGGATCTAGACAAATCCACTTCTAATTCCCTAGAGAGAAGGTACGCTGTTATTTTAATAGTTATACCACTTATGAGCAACCGAAGAAGTCCCGCTCTAGGAGGAGACATCGATCACCCCAAAACCAAAAAACCAATCCCCAAAGAAAAGTTGGGAGGAAGATGAGGAACCTGAAGAAGTTATAAAAGATGAACCTACTCTGCCTAAGTCAAGTCCATAGACCAAGCAAGTATGGAAAGAGAAGATGATATCACCATCAGAGACACCGTCACAAGATGTGCAGACATCTGGGTCTCCATCGTTGAGACCGGATGATGCACCCAAAGAGTGAAGAACTTTTCTCCAGCCAAGTCCTGTCCGGAGGACTTAAAAATCCAAACCCTGGCCATGAGGTAACATCAGTAGTTATCCATATTTACTTTTTAGTATTGCATCAATTACTTTTCACTTTAGCATATTCATGTTTCTACATTAGCATTGCACTCATAAAAGAAAAATAAAAAGTTTCATCACTGTATATCATAATCACATTATAAAAATCCTAAGCCCCACGTGAGTAATTTTATGGTGTAAACACCCACGAGAATAGTCACTCACTGTGGTGGCATAAAAAATATACCATGCATGCATATTTTCTTTCTACATTATATAAATAAAAAATCCAAATATATTAAATAAGACATCCTGCTAGAACTTTGACAATTAGGAAATTTGTTTGAACCCCCAAGGACAACAAATCTCTGAATGGCTGACCACTAACCCCTTACCCTAATTTGTGCCACGAGTTTTGGTGTTCTTGTTGCAGTATTTTGCAGGATGATCAAGAGTAAAGTCATCCATCCAAAGTATATTTTTCCAAACCACTGCTACACCCGATGCACAAGGAACCCTACTTCTGAACATATGAGAAAGACTTTTGTTGGTAGACTCAATCTAAGAAAGATCATGATAACATCCAGCTTGGGGGAAATGCATCCCCTATATATCAAGCTAAGTATTTCTTTCCCTTTTATTTTATTATTTCTAAGTCATAAAAAGATGCATAACAAACTAAAAGCAAAATAAAAAATTATATTTGTATTTGTCTTATACATAATAGTAAGGTGTGATCTTAAAAATGAAAAACAAAATAAAAAGTGTGTGTCTATTTTTTGGAGCTAAATAAATAAATTTGAGTGTCATACAATGGAAGCTCTTAATTTTATTTTGGAAAATCTATAAAAACTCTTGAATAATAGGGGAACAAAGAACTTGAGACATAGTGCTTGGCTTGATCGTTCTGTCTTTCAATTGCTCAAGACCCAAGTGAAGACTGAGAAGCCCCATGGTTGAAGGTAATATGGGTAAGTTTGAAAGTCAGATCGGTTCATTCTAATACGGAGGAGAATTCTTGTTTGAACACATTTGTACTTTTAAGGAGTTGCGTCGATGTTCTCAAAAATATTTAAACTCCTGATCCATTTACTAAGGTTAGCTTTGCTAAGGGACTAGCAAAGGTTAAGCTTGGGGGAGTTTGTTGATGGTAGTTAACAACCATTATAAACTATCAATATAACATGTATAAGGGCATAAATATAATCACCAACGAAGGTCTAAGGGTTTAAACTAACAAATTTCACGAGTTTTGGTGAATCTGTAATTTCTGTAGCAGAAAACCGTTAAGGTGGACCTACATGTCAGATTTAATCACGCTTATCCATAGCGAAACGGACACCAAAAGACTCTAGAAGACTTGAGAGGACTCCACGCCGAGGTAGAGAGGCCAAGAATACTAGGTGGGGCCGACCGGTCCCACCTGTAGGCCGCCCAGCCCCCTAGGCCCACATGTCAGCCCCTCCTTCAAATGTTGGTTCTCCACCGCCTCTTAGGTTGCATCTACGTCATCCTTTAAGTCTGTTTGATCCAAGGGCTCACGTTGGACGCTTTGGCCTATATATACCAGCCCCTGCCACCCCTTAGGCATAACCCTAGTCATCAAGTCATTTGAGAAGATAGAAACCCTAATCATCCTTAGAGCTCTACCATATTCTAGGGCATAGCTAGTTAGGCTAGGTCTAGAGGGAGGCAAGCAGGCTTCGCTTGGATTCTCGATCGTGTCAAGAGTGTGGTTTGGTATAATCTTTGTACTCCTTTTTTGTACCTCCATTACTTTTATATGCTAGTTACAATTTTTATGACAATATTAGTATTTATTTTATTCATGTTCTTCGTTATAATGTTCATCGTCTACTTTGATTATATGATTAGTATAGTTAGATTATCATCATGTTCATGCATAAATTTGTATAGCGCTCACTCTAAGGTACCATGGGTGAGTGGTCGACATTGTGTAAGCGTGATACTTATACGTTGTTTACCTATGGATACATCCTATATTCTAGGTCATGTGGTAGATCATGGATGTGACACTCCCGTTGAGTCCTTTGTAGTCCACTCCCCGAATTTAGGCGCACGTAGGGTCTGGTTATGAAGGAAGAACAAACTCTATTATTAATCTTCCTTAGTAATATCCCTTATGTGTAGATATGAAGATGATCTTAGCAATGACTACTAGGTATAATTGCACTAATCAATATATGCTTTGACTTGTAATTAAGAATACCTTAAAAATTATTCCTCTAATATTCTACCTGACCATGCTAATGCCATAGAAAGGAGTACTCTGAGTGATTTATCATCATTATTAGTCAATACTTATCATATATCTTATCCTGTGACTTACCCCTGTTATGAGTAGAATATTGGTTATGGTTTATTTCTCCATCAATAATATAAGTTATCAATACACGTCCCTGCTAGACCTTCTCTGTGGTAAAAATATAAATAACGATACCTGGAATACTCCCGGGTAAAGTGCTACAATGGTATAATTATCTATATGCTTGCAGATTCCTTTCATATATATATATATATATATATATATATATATATATATATATATATATATATATATTCTTCCTAGTCACATAAATTAATAAAGAACCACTTAGTATTATTCCAGTAGTAATGCTAGGTATTACCAACAAGCATATCTGACATCATCACTAGGGATGACAACATAGTAAAGTAATGTTAGGAGATGTAGGTAAGCAATAGGTGCTACTTAAAACAAGTGACGAGTTAATAAATACCAACAATGCCCCTGAGTATCGAAGGAATTATCGCGACCATTATAACATCTCATCAATGGACATTCTTATTGAAAGTGATGCTCCTTTCAAACCTATTCCTTGCTGCAATGAGTAACTCCGATTAATCATTCCTTGATAACCAATTCATGCTATCCTTCTTGCAAAGATGATATAAATTTGCTTGCTACTCCCTATACCAATTTGTGCACAATGCTTTCTCCTTTGCGAGACACCCTTGTCCAACCACTCTCAAAGTCACCTTGACTAACCTTAGAATTCTTGACTGATGTATCCTACTCCAATTTACATTGATGTCTTCCCTCACCTCGGCCCCTTTCAAATCTCGAGGACAAGATTTCTCTAAGTGGGGAAGATTTGTAACGACCCAAAAACCATTACACGGTAGGCAGTCATTTCTAACCCTCCAAGTGTGCATTTTTTAATCCAAATTAGAATCTAACTTGTGCCTAGGCCAACCCAAAACCGAGCACTGCCAGTTTTGGTGGATCGTTCGACATCACCACGAGATCGTCCGTCAAGACATCTCATAGACTTAGGATAATCTTGGCCAACCTATGCACTGATGGAGTGTCCATGGTATCCCACGGAGTGTCCGTTAAATTATAAAACCTCATAAGCCTATGAACCTGAGAGTGATCAGTTCATACCGGAGCGTCCGTCACTCACGGCGGAGCGTCCGTCAAATTTGGTCGACACCTGTCTCATGCAATTTGATGTTGTGTCACGCACACACCACACATGGCCTCACTTGTCATTGGCACCACTCACACACAAAACCACCACCAGCAGCCCTCTCCCTCTCTCACTCTCATTCATTCACGTTCAGCCAACAAAGAAGAGAAAGGGAAAGGAGAGAAGAGAAGGAAGAAGAAGGGGAAGGGAAGGAAGGAACGAGGAGGGCGACCAGCCCATGGCTGGAGGACGTCGCCTGCACCATGCTGCACCTCATCCACGCCGTCAAATTCGCCGAAGTTGGAGGAGAAGGCCACCCCGAGCACCTTCTTCAACCTTGAGTTTCCATGGAGCCCAAGCTTGATCTCCCTCCATGCTATGTCCCCAACCAAGCTGCTTTGTTTGGAGCTTCCCCAAGGCATGGTGAGAACCCCCACGGCATCTATCTTTATCCTCCCTAACCCTAGCAAGTTATCCCATGAGCTCCATGGCCTCCCATGGTGATATTAACCAATTTTGGTGGACGACCTTCCCACAGCACATGCATGGCGCATCCATCACCTGTAGAAGCTTTCCCACATCACTAGTAAGCCATAGGAACAAACTGCACTCGATTTAGAGCCCAGATGCCCCGAGAATCATCTCCAGCATTTTTACACCCGAGCTGTTCGTTGTTTTACCGGATGGTCCATCATTCTCGCGGACTGTTCATCGATGCCAGTGTTCATCCTAGCGAAACGCTCTAGCACATGTGTTCATCCCTGGCAGACTGTCCGCCCGAATTTATGGACTACCGTTGTACCACAGTAGCAGAGCCTCAACTTGTAAAGGTCATAGAAGATGCGTTTGAACTCCAAAAATTATGAAACAAGTTTTGATGTGTTCTTTAGAACATTCTCTATCATCTAGACATGAGTTTGGCACCAAAACAAATATCTTAATTTAAACTAGAATAATGCATTTTTAGTCTAATAACTAGACAACTTATTCTCTAGGTCTCCTAAAGGCATGAAACTTGTTTTGTTAGCTTGCTTTGAGCATGTGATGCTTGTGAGACATGTCTTGTGCACTATCTCATTATGTTCATGCACCTAAGCTTATCTTTTGTGTCTCACATACTATAATTTGGGGCAGTGTCCGTGCTCACCACCGAAGTATCCGCCAAATTATAGAGCTTGGTCTCTAAAGAACCCAAGAGCTCCTAGTTCTTACCGGAGTGCCCGTTGACTATCACGGACCATCTGATGAGGACTAAACACCAAAGATGTCTAAGTCCCAAACCTGACAGAGTGTCTATTAGTGCATACCGACAGCACAGTAATGCTATGTTACACACACCTAGTACCATGTTCTTTGTAATTAATCATACACATGTCTAAGTATATCATAACACACATGGGCATCATATTTATTGCATTCATACGTTGACATGCATGCATACATATCTTGTACAAGTGCATACATATAGGTACGTGATATCGGAGAGACGCCAAGTGATGTTCCAAGCTATGGGAACCTCGTTCTTCCAACAAGCAGGCACCCCACTACTATCAACCCTATTTTGGATACTTATTGAGTTTCATTATGAGTTATGCATTACATGTAGTCTTGGATAGTTGTCTCGTTTACATTACACCTAGAGTCACTTCTTAATCTATTAGAAGCCCCTCACCTAAATGATGGGAATGGGAACGCGTAATTGCTTACTGCTTAGTTGTTTGGGCAACGGTAGAAGTCAAGCATGAGAAGGGAACTCATACTCATGCGTGTAGGATGCTACACCTGGATAACTAACTACTTAAACTAATGAGGGTACAACTTGATCTACCTTACTAATCTGACTAAGGACTAATATTACTTAATGTTATAATCCTGATAATAACCTTGACAATTATCATTCATGTGAGGGGTAGGTCGTTGTGAGTATGGGATCTCAAACGACGTAGCTCGTAGAGCATTAAGGACCGTGTATTGGGATACGTGAGTCTGAGTAACCACCCATATAGACCACAAGTCATGGATGGGGTCAACAAGCTAAGTCACTAATCACGATAGGTCTATCCATGAAACTAGCAAGGGGGTGGCACCGGGAAGATGGTGTATGTAACGACCTAGGAAACCGTTACAATACAGAAGCCTAACCCGAGGAACTGGGAAGACAGTGGAAACTTGACCCGGGCATTCAGTCAAACCTTTCATGTGACATTCTTGCCGGATTAGGAAAAGATTGGAAGACGTGAGGCAACCCTTACTCTTGTGCAAGGGTATGGTGGTTAGTCTCGTTCTTTTGTGTGGGTACAATTGTACATATTTGTAGAGTTTTGAAAGCCTAAAGTCCCTCGGGACGGAGTCATTCGGTTGTTCCTACTTTCTATACCCATGGTAGCGTTGTTGATGGATTATGGGCCTCTGTGTGATACATGACTAATAACTAAATACTTTCGTTTTAGGAGTTAGGACATGGCATGTCATACTTATAAGAAACGCCATTGCTTTTCTGCAAATGTACAAATACTTGATATTACCTTTTGCATGCACCAAATATTATATGTTGGAATTAAGCCCTGCGAGTATGCAATGTACTTACGGTGCTACCGTTAAGTTGTTTTGCAGGTATAGGACAATGGTGGCCATGTCACCCCGTCGTTGGTGGCAAAGTGGGTGAATGGCATGTGCCATCCAAGCAACGGTGATGATGCCCAAGGGCAAGGCGACCACCAATTACTAGATATATAATTGATTCATAGCATAGCGATGTTGGTAAGAGAGTCATTTGGTTCACACTACATTTAGTCTTACGTTGTATAATTAGTTTATTATATTCAACAAGACTCGTAATATATGTTTCCACTGAATTATTATGTGCTCCGATGATGAGATGTAATCTTGAGTTGTCGAGGCTATTGTGGTATGATACTTAACCTGATCCTAAAGAGGAGTTGCCAAGGAGCGCTCCTGGGGAGTCACCGATGTTGGTTTGCTTAAATTGGGTCAGTCAAATGGATGATGCTCGATCTAGGTGAATTAACACGGTGGGTCCCTACACAAGGCGCCTAGCTGGGGTTGACTAAAGCATATATCGAGAATAAGGAAGAAACCCAAACTTGGAGCTCAGTGGGGAACACAATCTTTAGAGGCTATTTTCTTCCAAAAGATTAACTACTTCTGTTGTTTTTTCGAAGGCAAATAGCCTACACTTTGTTCATGCTTTATTAGTTTACTAATAAACACCTATTTGTTAAAAATTTAGAGCCAATTCCCTACAAACCATTATAAAAGATCCAAATTTCATATGGACCACCAAAAATTGTGACCTTCGCATCATCGTTTTATTTTTTGGTTCTCTTTTTCCTTCCATCACCTTTGTTACCTAAATTACAATTAGGGTGTCAATTCTTCTCAAAAATTGCCATTTTGCCCTTCCATTCCTCTGTCTCTGCGAACAACCATTTTGGTGTCATTAGCAATAATGGTCATGTGGAACCTACCAGCTAGCCGTGTGCCTAAACCGTTAGCCTTTCCTACATGTATTTCTTCTTATTTTCTTCTAGATCCACCCATTTTCCCGACCCTAATCTTCCACCACTTGTAAGGAAAATGGACCCTAGGCCCTTTTACTTTGGATTTTGGTGTTTGATGACCAACACAACCAAATTAGACTAGTGAATTTGCAAGTAATTGTTTTATAGTTCAATAGGGTGCAAGACGTGACTTGAACGAAGGCAACATGATGATCCCACGATCAACACCATAAGCAAGACCCTAGAAGCATAAGAGAAGACCCAAGATATCAAGCAAAGTCCAAGCACGAAGATGGGAACCAAGCCAGATGCAAGATCACGAAGAAACGAGCTCGGCAGAGCTGACCGGACGTGGCCCTAATAAGGACCAGATGTGTCCGATCAGTTGCTCAGCAACACCAGGCGTTGGAAGCTATGACCGGACGCTGAGCAGCAGTGACCGAACACTGAGCAAAGCAGTGACCGGATGCACTGGAGACACTTTTCATTATCATGGCAATGTTTTCAGCGTGACTGGACGCAGCGGCACTGGATGACCAGACGCACGAAGTGCAGCATCCAATCGAGTCTAGAGAGGTTCTAGAGCGGCGCCAGCGCGACCAGACGCATCTGATCGATGATGACCGGACTCATCCCAAAGTCCAATCAACACGTGCACTCCAACGGTCAGGATGACCGGACGCATCCGGTCAAGACGAAAGCAGCGTTCGGTCAGTAGCAGAAAGCTAGGTTTCATACCCAACGGCTACTTTCTCAGTGGGGCTTATAAATAGACCCCCAACTGGACATTTGAGCAGAGTGGAGTTGAGGAAACATACCAAGGGTGTTGATACACCATTTTAGTGATCTCCACTTACATAGTGCTTAGTGATTCATTAGGTGATTGGCATAGGTGCTTTGCGAAGTGCTTAGGTTGATTAGACCACCGCTTATGTGCTTGCTCTAGGTTTAGGCCTAGTGTTTAGTGAGGTTTGCATACCTCTTATCACTCGGTGCTTGCGCGCACTATTGTTGTACATCGGAGGGCTTGTAGTCTTGCAAGATCACACCAACCGCGTTTGTGGTGTGGTCGCCACCATGTACCGAAGGGAACAAGGCCCGTGGCGGTTCGACCAGAAGCTTGATAGTGAAGACAGCGGGGAGAGGTTCAGGAGAGGCTTGCTGGAAGGCACACCGGAGACCCACTTGTGCATGGGGAAGGCCTGGGGCTATCCATGGAGTTACCCAACCAGGAGCTTGGCTCTTGTGAGGGATTCCTTGTGAGGGGCTCCAACGAGGACTAGGGGGAAGCTTGCACGCTTCTTGATACCTCGGTAAAAATACTAGAGTCATCGATGGGAGTTTGCATATCTCTACCTTACTCTTTAGCTTCCTCATTTACATTGCAATCTTGGTTTGTGCTTACTTTCCTAGCTTAGTGACACGCTAGTTGATAGGTTTGGAACCTAGGATGCATAACTCCTTTTGCGGTAGAGATAGCAACACCCTAGCAAAACCGTAGTTGCACATTTAGATAGTTTATCTTTTGCATAGGTTTTGACTAGGTAGAAAAAGAGGCCACAGTTTAGAGTTAGAATTTTAAGTTGCCTAATTCACCCCCCTCTCTTAGGCGTCATGGTCCCTTTCAATTGGTATTGGAGCCGGTTGGCTCAATTTGGACCTTTGGCTTCACCGCCGTTGAGCCGACCCTATTTAGAGTGCTTGGGGTGGATACCTCTAGGCCTCCGCACTTTGACAGCACTAACTTCCCCTACTATAAAGTTAGAATGGCTTGTCATCTTGAGGCGGTAGATTTGGGTGTTTGGAGAGTCACTCATCACGGGATGAAACCCATTAAGAATCCCGATAAACCCACAAAGGGTGAAGAAAAAGAAATTTATTTCAATGCTAGAGCTAAAAATTGCTTGTTTAAATCTTTTAGCATGGATGTGTTTAACCAAGTGTTCACTTTAAATACGGCACATGAAATTTGGTTAAAACTCCAAGAGCTCCATGACGGCACAACTAAAGATGGCAACGGGAAGAAAAAACTCGCGTACCCATGGGCACTTGACCCGGCGGGCGCGAATACGGGCATGAATATGTTCCCGTAGGCACGGGCATGGACACAGGTTGCTGCCTGTGGCAGGTGGTGGGCGTGGGTGTGGGCCTGAGATTTTTCTCGCGGGCGCGGACGTGCGAAGCCACTATCCACGTAGATATTACTAAAGATGGCAACATGTAGAAAAAAACCCGCGCACCCGCGGGCACCCGACCCGGTAGGCGTGGATACAGGCATGAATCTGTGCCCGCAAGCATGGGCACAAGCATAGGTTGCTGCCCATCGCGGGTGGCCGGCGCCGGTGCAGGCATGAGATTTTTTTCGCGGGCATGGGCGTGCGAAGCCACTATCCATGTAGATATTACCCATTGCCATCTTTAGGCACAACTAATGTCCGTTAACAAAAACATTGTCTAGTTAAACAAAATTATGATTCCTTTAAAATGAATGATGATGAGCTTTGTTCATGATATGTATTCTCATTTGAATCTAATTATCAATGAGCTCCATTCAATAGGATTAACAAAGCTAGATGATGCGGACATCATGAGGAAGATCATCACCGTGCTACCACAAAAGAAATATTCAAGCATCATCACTATCCTTCACAACATGGAGGACTTGAGCACCATGACCCTAGCCATAGTCATTGGCAAGATAGTAGCATTTGAAATATCACGCAAGATGGGTCAAGAAGAAGCCCCTTCATCAAGCAAAGGCAAAGCTCTCACATGTAGTGAGAAAAAAGAAGATGAAGGGCAAGCAAGTTGAGATAAGCTCAAGCTCAAGCTCCTCAAGTGAAGAAGAAGATAATGAGGATGATGATGATGAAGAATTAAGTGATGATGATCAATCTTCCTCCTCCACCTCTGACCACGATGAAGAATCAATCAAACTTATCAACAAGGTGGAAAAGATGATCCAAAGGCTTAATGTCAAGGGTGTGCCCATCCAAATTCAAGATTTCATCTTCACCAATCAAAGAAATGAGCAAAGAAAGAAAGGATGCTATGGATGCGGCGAGTTGGGCACTTTGTGGAAGTTTGTCCAAACAAGCCCACACCCAAGACAAATAAGAAGGCGTGCAAGGACAAAGCCCTCACATCGATAAGGTCATGGGATGATTCTTCAAGTGAAAAAGAATACCATCACAAGAGGCGAGGCCACAAGCACTCATCATCAAACACTTCATGTGTGTGCCTTATGGCACGAGGTAACAAAAAGCCTATCCCTAGTGATAGTGACAACGATAGTGATAGTGATGATGAGCTACCTTCTTATGATGAAATTATGCAACAAAATCTTAAATTTGCTAAAGCTTGCACTAGTCAATAAAAAAGCTTAAAAATTAAAAGAAAAACTAGATAGCTCACAACAAGCTTATTCTACTTTGCTTGAACAATATGAAACTTTTTCCAATCTTAATTTGGAGCTATCTACTAAAATTGAGCAACTTGAGACTAGTGCAAACACAAATAATTGCACAATCAATGATGAGCAACTTGTAAAGATAAATGAAAAATTAAAGGAAAAGTTAGCTAGCTCACAAGATGATTATAAAAGTTTGATCGCTAAAATGAAAACCATGTGCAAATATTGTGATGAGCTAACAAATAAAGTTGCTAATCTTGAAGCCGTTGGTACAACCCCTACCGAGGCACCTAAAAATAAAAGTTCTATCTTTGACATGCCTAAAAAGGATGCTTCTACTTCTTGCAATGATTTATGTTTAGACTCGCCCTTGTGCAACCAAATTTATGTTAAGAAAGTTGTTGTAGATACATGCACACAAGAGGTTGCAATGGAGAATGAGCAACTCAAGCAAGAAGTGGCTCGCCTTACCAAGGCGTTGACTCAAGTAAAAGGCAAAATGGAGCAAGCCCAACTTCATCAAGATAACACCGTCAAGGGAGTAAACAAGCTTGATGAAGGACAAATCATGGTTTGCTATGTATGCCACAAGGAAGGCCACAAGTCCTATAAGTGCAAGGTGAAGAATGGGGGAGGAGCTAAGAAGAAAGAGAAAAACAAAAAGGAAACAAGCAAGCTCTCCAACACCTACACCAATAAGGTGGACAAAAAGACCTCCACACCTTATCTCTTGAAGAAGAAGAAAAATGATAAGGTGGTGGCCATCAAGGTGAACAAGCAAACCAACAATGGGGCCAAACGCGTTTAGGTGCCAAAGGAGATCATTTCCAACATGAAGAGCACCAAAAAGGTTTGGATCCAGAAAGGAAAGTCAGAAATCCGATGGACTTCGAGGAATTTGGAGACCTGGCAAAGTATGGGTGCATTTCATGGGATGCATCATTATGGACAAGGAAATTGCCAAGTGGGTTAGTGAATACTATGGATCCAAATTCCCCTTCCCATGTTAGGTAACTAGATTTAATTTCTTGTAATTTCAATGAGCATCTAGTTCATTTTTATGCCTAGGTCTGCATTTGCATGTTTAATCTTTTGTCTTGCATACACTAGGTATATCTTATGGTAGGCTTGCTCAGTTTCATTCTTAACCCTTGGAGCAAACCTACATGGTTTTAATTGTTTAGGAGCACAGCACATAGCTTGTTTTATGATTGTTCATCTAATATGTGCCAAAGTCCAAATTATAAATAATTTCTCCCGAATATCACCTTCGAAAATGATTCACACATTCATGTGATGTCATCTTTCAAGTGGTATTTTTTATTCTAAAATCAATGTGCATGTCTCCTACAAGTACTCCATACTTGTGTGCACAAATTTAGGGGGAGGTTACTCTACAAGTTGGATGCTTTGAGACTAACACCTTTTCAAGCTTATCATGTGTGTAGTAGTCTCATTGCAAGGAAAATGGAGTCCCTGGAGTTAAGCATCATACTTCAAATATCCACCACCTATTGCAAGTGATATAAATTAAATTAGTTTTCACATGTGGTATTTCTAAACCAATATCATCATGTTGATTTCACTTTGGTATTTATATGCTTTCTCCATGCATTATATAGATTAAACTACCTTGTGCATTAATTTGCCAATTATGCATAAACTACATTCTTCATCATATGTATGCATATATTTAGGGGGAGCTTAGTCTATGTAATGTGAGAGTCAAATTTTGTGACCTATTCCACTCCACATACAAAGGATCATAAAGTTTGACCCTCCCTTGTGCTACTAATGTCTTCCTTTTCGGTGTTTGATTCCAAAGGGGGAGAATTTGTAGGACGAAAAGCAAGCCCGATCATAATAATTTACAAGTGGTAATGGCCCGAGAGAGGGAGGATAGTGGATTATGGAGTTAGGGGGAGGCTTAAATTCATAATGCCACATGGGGATATTTGCAAGGATAAGATAAGTTTCCAAAGATGTTTACATGTTGTATCTTTTAGTATCATATCACCTTGCCCTTTGCATTGCATCCTAGCAAGTAAATAATTTTCAAATTCTAATTTTTTTATTAATTGCTTGTTTTGGTCGTGTTGTCATCAATCACCAAAAAGGAGAAGATTGTAAGGAAAATGGACCCTAGGCCCTTTTACTTTGGATTTTGGTGTTTGATGACCAACACAACCAAATTGGACTAATGAATTTGCAAGTAATTATTTTGTAGTTCAATAGGGTGTAAGACTTGACTTGGATGAAGGCGACATGATGATCCCACGATCAACACCATAAGCAAGACCCTAGAAGCACAAGAGAAAACCAAAGATATCAAGCAAAGTCCAAGCATGAAGATGGGAACCAAGCCAGACGCAAGATCGTGAAGAAACGAACTTGGCAGAGGTGACCGGACGTGGCCCTAATAAGGACTAGACGTGTTCAATCAGTTGTTCAATAACACCAGGCGTCGACAGCTATGACCGGACGCTGAGCAGCAGTGACCGGACGCTGAGCGAAGCAATGACCGGACGCACCGGCAACACTATTCGTTGTCACGGCAATGTTTTCAGCATGACTGGACGTAGTAGCACTAGACGATCAGATGCACGAAGTGCAGCGTCCGATCGAGTCCAGAGAGGTTCCAGAGCGGTGCCAGCGTGATCAGACGCATTCGATCGATGATGACGAGACTTGTCCCAAAGTCTGATCAACGTGGGCGCTCCAACGGTCGGGACGATCGGACATGTCCGGTTAGGACAAAAGCAGTGTCCGGTCAATAGCAAGAAGCTAGGTTTTATCCCCAACGGCTACTTTCTCAGTGGGGCTTATAAATAGACCCCAACCAGTCATTTGAGCAGAGTGGAGCTAAGGAAACATACCAAGGGTGTTGATACACCATTTTAGTGATCTCCACTTGCATAGTGCTTAGTGATTCATTAGGTGATTAACGTAGGTGCTTTGTGAAGTGCTTAGGTTGATTAGACCACCGCTTATGCGCTTGCTCTAGGTTTAGGCCTAGTGTTTAGTGAGGTTTGCATACATCTTTATCACTAGGTGCTTGCACGCACTATTGTTGTACATCGGAGGGGCTTGTAATCTTGCGAGATCACACCAACCGCGTTTGTGGTGTGGCCGCCAATGTGTACCAAAGGGAACAAGCCCCACGACGGTTTGGCCAGAAGCTTGATAGTGAAGGCAGTGGAGAGCGGTCCGGGAGAGGCTTGCCAGAAGACACACCGGAGACCCACTTGTGCGTGGGGAAAGCTCGGGGCTATCCATGGAGTTACCCAACTGGGAGCTTGGCCGTTGCGAGGGATTCCTTGCGAGGGGCTCCAACGAGGACTAGGGGGAAGCTTGTGCATTTCTCGATACCTCGGTAAAAATACCGAAGTTGTCGAAGGGAGTTTGCATATCTCTACATTACTCTTTAGCTTCTGCATTTACATTGCAATCTTGGTTTGTGCTTTACTTTCCTAGCTTAGTGATAGGCTAGTTGATAGGTTTGGAACCTAGGTTGCATAACTCCTTTTGCGGTAGAGATAGGAACACACTAGCAAAACCGTAGTTGCACATTTAGATAGTTTATTTTTTGCATAGGTTTTGACTAGGTACAAAAAGAGGCCATAGTTTAGAGTTAGAATTTTAAGTTGCCTAATTCACCCCCTTCTTAGACGTCACAGTCCCTTTCACCACTCACCATGCGACACCACATCGGCCTATCCTGCTAGCGCCACTCGCCTACCCACCCATGTCATCGTACCAAGCTGCCTTACCCGCACCGCCGTACTAGCATGTCTCGCCCATGGCACCATACCACACCGAATCATCCCATCCACACTATATTAACACATTGCCCTGCCCTCATCACCCCCGTTCACGTCGCTCAATGGAGGTCTAATTATTGGTGCTAGGGATGATGCTCCAAGGAGGGGAAGGTGACTTGATGGGGACGACGTTAATTTGGAGTCAATGGGACACAACTCTAATGGCGAAAGGCGGTGGAAGACATATTGCAGCTCTGAATCAAGGTGGCGGACCATGGCAGCGCAAAAGGCAGCGATCTCGACCTATGGAGAAGAGAGAAGCCAATGGGAGAGAAGAAAGGAGAGGAGAGATGTAGGCACAAGTTCCTATCGGCTACCGCCATGGTGTTGTACCTGATGCTCTGGCCGCATGCGGTGCTAGTAAACTATGTGTGTTTCTGCACTAACCCTAATGACCGCGTGCCATTCACGATGTTCCTAGAGCACACAACCAGTCATATGTCTAGCATTACATCCCACCATCGCATGCCTAGACCAAGCTCGTCATATTCTTGGCCATCGATGACCTGCTCACCATGACCAACATCTCCCCGGTGGACATTGACATCTTGGTGGTGAACTACAGCCTACTCTGCATGGGTCAAGAGCACGCAAAGGCGTTGCCCAACTGGTTGTTCCACATGAGCGGCGTTGCTATCCACCAACAACGCCAACTCATTCATCCAGGCCAGTGGTGTAAAGAACTATCGGCCGTAGCTGACCATCTTCCAACACAGAAGTGATGCGACGAGGCCCACCCCTCCCACCCTTTCTGTAGGTGTAGGCAGATTTGAGTCTTTCTTCCAATTTCTGGTTAGTACCAGAAGAGAAGAAGAGAGAAGAGAGAAGTCTAGGAAAAGAGAAAAGGCGGATGTGATAGCATGGGCAAAAAAAAAGACATTTCAAACCTCTCTTAGCTGTCATTTTAGCTAAAAGGGACAAGAGTAACATAGAGGAAGACATTTGAAAAATGATTTCAAATAAAAAGTAGTCAACTACAAGATTTCTCAATTAATCAACTTTGGTTTAAGTCATTTTTCCATCCGAGATCATTTGAAAAAACTTTAAAACTTGAATTTGAAATTATGAAAAATTAAAAGAAAATTTTAGGGACTTAAATTATTTCAAATGAAAATGTCGTGAACTATAAATTTGTAGATTTCTTTGAGTACTACAATTTTTGTATAAAGTTTGAAAAGTTATGAAATTTACTGTGGTGCACCTATTTTTGAGGCGGCCAAATTGCTAACCGACTTTAGAAGGCGGTTCGGTTTGCCAGCCGCCACTAAAAATAGAGGACATTTATAGAGGCGTTTGAGCTTTCCAACGACCTCTAAAGATCGATTCCTAGAGATGGTTGAGCCATCTCATAAACCATTTTTAAAGGCGGTTTTTTATAAACTTACCTCTACTAAAAATGGAGGTATTTCTAAAAATTATTTTCTGTAGTAGCGCTACCAAAATAATCCTAACTATCTAGTTGAAGTAACTATTGGCTAAGACGTGCCTATGTGCATACGCACATATATACTCATAAACAAACATTTTATTGAGCTAAATATCAACTATATATAGTGGATATTAGTGGTTAATTTGTACCACTATTCACCTATAAACAATCATTTGTCTTAATTACATAAATGCTGCATATGGTATGACACTTTCATTTAACCGACCGTTTAGTCTGAATAATGGCTAAGCGGTAGGTGAGACCAATTATTTACCGCTTATCCATTCGAACAACTCACGCAAAAGACTTGTTTTTTTCTCTGTATTAATTGTCATCTTTAGACGACCAACTCAATTATATCTCTCCCTTAATTATATATTGAATGGTGCAAAAGCATGTTAAATTAATCAAACAGAGGAATCAAACTGCACTATCAAATACAGACACATCATAGGTTACACACACATATGTAGTACACACACCAACCGATGCATTATGCATACATGCAGCACACAACTCTACGTACTCCATACGTACTAAAAAATAAAGTCGTTTTAGATAAGATTTGGGTCAAATATTGGAAATATAAATCATAAATAATTTTTAAGTTGTTGAGTTTGAAAATGTGAAAACCATATGTATAGATTTATCTTAAAAAATATTTTCACAAAAATTTACATATATCATTTTTTTATAAATATCTTTATTAAAATAAGTAGTTAAAGTTATGCTTTAGAGACCGTGTCGCTGTTCAAAATGACTTTATTTTTTTTTAGTACGGAGGAAGTACGAAATCTAGAACAATCTAAAGGCTGTAGGCTAAGATTCGGCAGCACATGCAGGAAGAAGGAGACGAACCTTGGAAAAATACTCTCTGACACGCATGCTCTCTTTTGGTTGTATCAATATACAAAGCTAACAATCATATACTTAGCTACGTACACGTGTGTCATGGACATGAACATCCAACCGAGACGATCATATATATCTGAGATATATTTGTTCACATTTTTCACATCCACGATTTTGTCACGGTCGATCTGTAGCTAGCTATATTTGACTGTAGTAATTCTAATTTACATGATGGAGCATGCGTTGGGGTTGTCGTCGCTGAACATGGTGACGAGTCGCTCCTCCTGCGGGCCGGCCGCCGTGGGTCCGCCGTAGCTGGAGACGGGCATGACGGCGTCGACCCTGCGCACGTACCCCGGCGGCGCCTTCTTGTCGTAGGCCGGCGCGGCGTACGGATGCGCGACGAAGCTGTAGGGCACGTAGGGCCAGATCTCGGCCTTCTTCCCCGTGGCCTGCACCCGCTTCACCACCTTGTGGGGCTCCACGTACCCCTGCACCGTCACCTTGTACTGCTTCCGGTTGATCTCCACGGAGTGCACCCCTGATGAATCCAAGGAATCATGCATGCAAGAGCCGTCATCAGTTGATATGCTTTAAATATCAACAGCAGGCTGTATTTCTTCGGAGTAAAATCTGATGAAAATTGAAATAGAATAGGCACCGTACCTTTCATGCTGGAGAGGGCGTTCCTGACTTTCATCTCGCAGCCGTCGCAGTCCATGCGCACCTTGAGCTCCACCGTCTGGAACTGCTTCCTCTTCTTGTACCGGCGCCGGCTGCCGCCGCCGCCCAGCAGATCGGACAAGTACTCCAGCGTGCCTCCCATGCTGGTCGAAGAAATAGACTGACGATGAACGGAGCTTCGATCCTGCTGCTGTTCTTGAAATGGTCACCACTCACTCACTACTCACAGTCACAGAGCGCGCGCTACACAACAGCTTTTCTCTGAGCTCTGGTGTTGAATGGTAGCTCGGAGAAGGTTGCGTGCATGTATATATTGGCCTCCAGCAGCTAGTAGCTGTTGCAAGCGATTCAGGCACCAGCTCACTGACCTGAGCTGCTTCCTTGCAGGCAGTGAGGCTGGGTACGGGTTGTATATGTGTGTGTACAGCTAGCCGCCTATAGCCTAGCCGCGGAACCGTGTCTCGCTTTGCGGGGTGACGCCCGCGAGAAGTTTCCCAAGATGCCTTGCCGCGGCGCCTGCCCGCATGCAGATGCACTGCGGCCGCATCCCCATGCTTTCTACCTGTCCGTCCGCGGTCCGCCTGCCGATTTCAGCTCAAACCGACACCGCGAAAGAAAAAGCCAGCTTTTGAGTGGCAATCAGGCAAGGCAGTTTATTTATCTTTCCCCTGTGCTAAGCAAGGGGAGCAGAACCGGGAAGGCCACCACGGCGGGAACGGACATGTCTTTGCGTCCCTTGTGTTGTTGGGTATACGTACCGCTGCCTTCTTCAGGCGGTCCTCCACATAACCATTTTCTTTACAAATTTCGTATGGGTTGTTTACACCTCAAGACAAAAGTCAGTGGTCTTCTTCTCCCTGCAGTTGGGTTTCTGTTTTCATAACATTTTCTATGTGATTTTGTATAGTTGCTTACTACATGTTGCAGTTTTTTAGGTAACTGAAGACTAACAAATTTTCCGTCATGATTGCATTGCCCCTCCTCAACTTGCACCAGTTTTCTGGAGGCGATGAACCAGCGCAACAGAAAACCCTGCTCTGCTGCTCATGCATTTGCCGTGGGCTGGAGTGAATGATGCCATTGCCATGCTGGTTGCTCAACAACTGCTGGGCTGCCTCAGCTCTGCGCTTCAGGTGTAAGCAAGCAGGCAGCAGAGCAGGAAAGGAAGGTAGTAGTGGAGTCCCAGCAAGGGACAGGTGAGCAAGGAGGACTCCAATCAGGGGCCGCCAACTGCCACGCTTCCTGCGCTGAGCTGTGCAAATGTCCCCTGATTGGGTACCTGCGTGCGGGCCCCCACTTTGCGGGCCATGGATTATTCCGGGATTACGCCGTGATTATAGGACGAGGCGTCCTTTAGTTTAATTTCTTATTACAAACTCTCACTCTTCCTTCCTTACTTGTGTGTTTGGTCTGTGGATTGACTTCGTCCGGCATAGGTTCACTCAGTATGCGCTCATCTGCCTTTTTTTATGGGAATGATTTGATTTTTGAGATTGACTTGCGAAAGTTACTAAATAGAATCGTCCGGTGGCGGACAACATAGACTGATGACGAAAACCAAACAAACATCTCAGGTTCGGTCTTAGGATCGGATCATTCCGGACGAAACGATCATCCAAACCAAACAAGCTAAGCTGTACTTGTCTACATGTCTGATGATGCATCCTTCAAAACAACGAAGAATGAGACATCCTACAAAATTTCATTTGAGTTGTTTATTTTTGTTGTTTTTTGTAGAGAGAGAGAAATCTAGCTAGGAAGATGAGATCTACATATAAATATCCGGTTGATGGACTGTTGTCTTATGCTAAATACGGTATTTCATTTTCGTTGTTGGTTTTTGTTGTTTATGAAAATATAAGAACATGAGTGGTTGGGATATGGATGCATGACCACACCTCCCATCCCATGTAACTGAGCTAAGCTCACTTTCTTATTTTTGTTGTTTACATTACATTAACATCAGGCAATATTAATGTTATGCACGAACTTATTGGCAATTTTATTTGTGCTTCTAAAACATATGAATATGGCTGTTCTTTGATTCATATATACATGGGGGAATGCCTAAACATGGGGACAATTCTTGACATGACAAATTCATATGGGAAATGTAGCAATGTTCTATTATTGTTCATGTGGAACGTCAAACATGGGCGTGGAATGCCAATATGATGCTATGTTGTCGAATATATGTGTCACGCTTTTATATCTCGCAGACCAGAGTGTGCTAATATTGTAATGGACCCAAAGTTGGAACATATATGATTTACCTTTTGGAAGTAGTGAAGCCCACTCTTTTACCTTATGTTGAAAAGTAAACTTTGATGGAAACCTCATTTCTCCGGTAATGTGAACAAAGGTCTAGCTACTCTCATGTGTGGCATGGTATTTCTTCCCTTTGAAGGACCTGGCCTAACCTTCTCTTTAAACCCCAGCCTGCCAATCCTCTTTTATTCAATTTTGTTTCCACTTCCTCGGAGAGAAAACAATGCATTCTTTTTTAATAGACACCACCTCATGACATTCTGCTAAGGAAGTAATAAATTATCTAATTATTGAAGGCATATGCCTCGGTATATGATGTGAAATTAAATATGATATCTGTTTTCAGACGGTTTAATTGGGCTAGAGATTGTCTTTATTCTTATGGAAACGCTAATTAATGTTGTCTGCATAAATCGTCTAGTGGCGATTCGTGTTCCATATGAAATAATCATGTCAAGAATTGATCCTTTGGATCAAACAAAATGAATATATCCTTCTGATAATTGATGTCGATGTTGTTGCATGCACAAAAAAAAGAAAGATTTAAATAGACCAATGAAACTTCGAATCAATCGAGCCTGTAGCACTGCAGGCATCTTTTCAGATGGACAAGCATCATGTACACGTTCCGAAAACAAGAAAATATAAATTTTACTAGCTAAGGGCCTGGCCTCAAATTCAAATGAAGACAAACGAAAATTTACTAGGGTCCTCAGATATAAAACAAAATTGAAACTGGTAAAAAAATACCTGAGCTCAGTATGCATGCTTACTGAAATTCTTCGCCAAGCATTAGGATGAATTTAGTAATAAAAACTAGATGTGCTGGTTGATTTTTTCTCCAAACATCGTGCGGTTGGTGCGCTTGTTGTTTGATAATGTATTGACTTTTCAGATATAATGCTGTAATAACAGTGCACGTACTATGATAAATTGATCATGATTTGGTTGTGTGAATAATCACAACACGTTGCAGTGGCCAAAATTATTGTTTTGTTTTTTCCATTATTGATAAAAAGAGGTCCCAAATAAAGATAGTTGAGGTGAGCCCTGCAGCTTTCTCCACTACTGACAGGAGCGTGTGTGCATGCATGGTATGATGCACAGGTGTTGATCTCATGGTTTGGTTTGGTTTTTATTCTATTCTATGATATGATGCACAGCGGCCTTAATTTAGTTTGTTTTATTATTATTATTATTATTATTATTATTATTATTATTATTATTATTATTATTATTATTATTATTAATCGATCAGCACGAAACGTTTATTTGATTTAATTCTTTGTTAAACTCTGAAGAAAAAAAGAATCCTCACATTACGATTCCAATGTAGGGTTGTCCAGAAGATGAAGTGTGACGTACCGACGACATTATATTTACGTGCCAAGCACTGACGTCGTGTATACGAACAAGAGCGTGCGTAGCATAGGACGACGACGGAGCGTGGAAACAACGTGGCCAGGCCGCACGTCGATCGGGTGTGACTGTGAGCGCCACCGATCGAACAGGAGGAATAATTGGTATGTACTCGATGGAGTGACACCTTTTTCTGATCTCAAAAATGGGAAAAGGCTGGCTGGTTTGCAGGTTACAGGTGGGGTCTGGCCCTGGCTCGGCTGGCAGCAAGACGGAGCTCGTCGCAAGTGAACTCTGACTCACCAGTTATACAGAGAGTATCGCCCCTGCACATAAACTTGTCCGCAAATAGACCAACAGTGCTAATTAACGTTAGTGATTATCAGGCCAGTCTCAAAAGTTGGTGATCGCCATTAATTAATGGGAATTGTTCTGCTACCAACGCATGTCGTGTTTCTCCTTTCCCAGACGCTATCAGTTGACACGCGCCACCGACTTCTGAACCGTGCAATTCACCGACAGGTTTGATGAGCCAAATGATACGAGATAGCGACCCCTATGGTTCGACAATCAATCTACTACTCAGAAACAATAGCCAAGAAAATTCTCAGAATAGTCAAAAAGCACCTCCTCCTCCTCGAGACAAATTGTTGTCAAGCGTCCGTATGTGGTCCACGGTTCCAAAATTCTGATGGATCGAATTCAACTATTGATATCAGTGCTGCAACAGCGTGTGAAAACTCCCCCTTCAGAATCAAAACATAAAACTCCACAACCGGCCTTCGTATAAAGTGATTTGGCGCGTTCCTGAGATTAATCCAAAAGGCTGTACTTTATGTCAAAGGTGGCATATCTCAAGATTTTGGTTGGAAAGGGTCCTCGTCGCCGACAAATCTTTCATGCAAGATCATCTTTTCTCTCCTTTGTATGCAAAATGTAGCGTCTAAATACTTGCTTGCCAACTTGAGAGACAAATCAGATGAAAGGGACTAATATTACCATAAAAAATAGGACAACACTTGGTTTGCATGAACTATACATTCTGCCGGATGAATTATAACATAGAGTAAAGTGCACTGGTGGTTGTGGTCCTTAAATTTGTTTGATTGTGTCATTCCGGTCCCTGAACTCATAAATCGCTCATTTAGATCTTCAAACTTATTTGACTGTCATCCCGATACCTAAACTTGCAAATCTCTCGTTATTTAGATCCTCAAACTTAATCAATTGTGTCATCCCGGTCCCCAAGCTTGTAAATCAGTTGATAAGATCTTCAATCTATGTTCGAGTCTTATAACCAGTTCAAAAGGGTCTAGAACAGTGTCCATATGCTGATGTGGCATGCTGACATCTATGCTCCCATGTTAGCTCCATCTCTCGCCTTTCTCTCTCTCCATTGACTTCTCTCTCATGCCTCCTCTATCTCTCCTCTCCTAAGCTCACGATTCGGAGTCAGCATAGATTGAGAGGCACAATAGGGGCTGGGAGTGACATAGCCGAGGTCAGCGCAGCCATGACGACGCTTGGCCATAGGTGCTCACTGACCAAGGGGCTCGACAGGGCTATGGGCGCAGCCATCCGTGAGGGTCTAGGGTGACACAACGTCGTCGCTATACAGCTTGAGATCTTGGGGGAGTGAGATAGGGGAGAGGTGGCTTAGGGCAGAGGCATGGAGATGACATATGGGCCTCACATGCCAGCATACCATGCTAGGACACAGGTATATGGTTGTAGGCCCGTTTGGACTAGATATGAAAATCGATGGCCTATTTGAAATATAGGAATGCAAAACACAAGAATGTGAGAAAACACGAAAAAAGAATAGGAATGAGGTGTCAAAACAGAGAATTGAAAAAAACAGGTGTTTAGAATGTAGGAATCTATAGCACAGGAGTACATGACTAATAGCAAGTGTTGTCTCGGGCTTCCGTGAAGGAAGAGAAAACAAGGGATGGGAATGGATTCTAAATTTCCTATAAAAACAGTATCTAGCTACAGTATCCCAAAGGAAAGGGATTCATGAAGATTTTGCATGCCTTTTCTCAGTTTTGGTTTCCATACTTTTCCAGTGAAAATCCTCGAAACCAAACCGGGCCTGAGAGAAGATTAGGAATCAAAACAGGCGATTTGCGGCCTGCGGGTTTAGAGGCTAGGATGACACAATGTAACAAGTTCAATGATCTAAATGGGCAATTTACGAGTTTAGAGACTGATGATGATATAACAGAACAAGTTTAAGGGTCTAAATGTATGATTTGCGAGGATCTAAATGTACAATTTACGAGTTTAGAAATCGGGATGAAACAGCCGAACAAGTTTAAGGACCACTGCTAGTGAACTTTATTCAATTATATATATTGTTGTTGTACTTGAAAATAAAAAACAGATACATGTACCAATACTGCAGATGCATATGACAGCACACAGCAGTACCTAATATTGCAGCGTGATGAGAGCTCAGAACGCAGTACACACGCATCTTCAATGTCTTTCAGACATCTCCATTTAGCATACTAGAGACCGACTGCTGCTATACATACATCAACTACAAAGAAATGTTATATATTGATACGGTACAGGGACAAAATATGTGTTTTCTGATGTCAGAAGCTTCAATCATCATCAGTCTTTATTAAACATGATTCATTATTACTGAAACAGTGTAAAATCGTACATGAGGATTGTAAGTTGTAACCTGAACCAGCCAGAAGCATAGGGGAATGAAAACAATTTAGAAACAATGATTGGATTCAATACAAAATGCAAATGTGAACGACAAGCTGTGGTATGAGAAGATGCCCGGAAATCTATAATGCAGGCAATGTCAACGAAAAACAACACAGACATCCATGGAATCTATATCAAAAGTTCAGAGCTATTACTTTACAAGACATAATTATGAATCCTAAAACGGAATGATAAGATCAAAACTAAACCACAATATCTTACACCTTCCTTTCAATGCTGGAATACAAGTACTCATGTTGGATTTTATAAGTTAACATCAAAACATCTCAGAGAGTATTTCCTAACTGATTCTCCAGATAGGTCTTCCATAACCGACTGACTAACAGACATCTCAGAGTATTTCCTAACTGACTGTCCAGTTCAGAAAATTAGCGAAGGTTTAGAACTTTATAAACCATAGAAAATCCATTGATGAGGGCAGGTTCCTTCTGGAGAAGAATACACTGTATACCCAGCCTCTGCTTCTGAATTCAATTAACAGTTTCTAGGGCCAATGCGGAACATTGTGGGCTCGAACATGATCACCAAAGCGATACTCCAGTCATTGAATGAAAACACTCAAGCATCAACGGTGGAAGCAGGTTCTGAAGCTTCCGGCTCTGTGAGGGGAGAAGTACTTTTTGTTCTCTCCTTCTTGTTTGGCTTCTTGGTGCTCTTCAGCTTATTAGTCATGCTATCTGACTTAGAAACAATCTGTGAAACTGTGAAACCATCTTCCTCAAAAATTGAAGCCCTCTCATGGACTAAGGAGCTCCTGGAGATGACATCAACACCATGATATGTCCATAATCCTAACACCGCCTCTCCTTTCAGCCCAATTCCAAACCAGCCAAGACCGGCAATGGCTATATCCTTAGAGTTTGTATCCCAACTATTCCCAGAAACCTTGAACTGTTTCCTCACCCATTTACCAAGCTCCTTTACCCGCTCCTGGCCTATGGGAGGCTGCAAAATTACCCGAACAGTGGAAATGTAGTTTATGCAAAGCACTAGAACAATATCTAGGGTGTAAGGAAAATGGACCCTAGGCTCATTTACTTTTGATTTTGGTGTTTGATGACCAACACAATCAAATTGGACTAATGAATTTGCAAGTGATTGTTTTATAGTTTAATAGGATGCAAGATGTGACTTGGACGAAGGCAACGTGATGATCCGATGATCAACACCATAAGCAAGACCATAGAAACACAAGAGAAGACCCAAGATATCAAGCAAAGTCCAAGCATGAAGATAGGAACCAAGCCATACGCAAGATCGCGAAGAAACAAGCTCACAGAGGTGACCGGACGCTGGACCGGACGCTGGAGGAAAGTGATCGGACGCTCCGATCAAGAGACTCGGCAACAGGCGTGACCGGACGCTGACGGCAGATCGACCGGATGTAGGACAGTAGAGTCTGGTCGAGTACAGAGAGGTTCCAGAGTGGCGAAACTACGACCGGACGCGTCCGATGGCATGTGACCGAACGCTGGCAGCATCCGATCAGTGGATCGCGGCTCCAACGGTCGGGACGATCGGACGCGTCCGGTCAGGACGTGATCAGCGTCCAGTCAGTAGCAGAAAAGCGGGATTTCGTCCCCAACGGCTACTTTCTCAGTGGGGCTTATAAATACAACCCTCAACCGACCAAATGAGATATGTGGAGCTAAGGAAATATACCAAAGGTGTTGATACACCATTTTAGTGATCTTCACTTGCATAGTGCTTAGTGTTTTATTAGGTGATTAGCATAGGTGTTTTTGCGAAGTGCTTAGATTGATTAGACCACCGCTTATGCGCTTGCTCTAGGTTTAGGCCTAGTGTTTAGTGAGGTTTGCATACCTCTTACCACTCGGTGCTTGCGCGCACCATTGTTGTACATCGGAGGGGCTTGTAGTATTGCGAGATTACACCAACCGCGTTTGTGGTGTGGCCGCCACCATGTACCGGAAGGAACAAGGCCCACGGTGTTTCGGCCGGAAGCTTAATAGTGAAGACGGCAGGGAGCATCTGGGAGAGGCTTGCCGAAAGGCACGTCGGAGACCCACTTACGCATGAGGAAGGCCCGAGGCTATCCACGGAGTTACCCAACCGAGAGATTAGCCCTTGCGAGGGATTCCTTGCGAGGGGCTCCAATGAGGACTAGGGGGAAGCTTGCGCACTTCTCGATACCTCGGTAAAAATACCGGAGTCGTCGATGGGAGTTTGCATATCTGTACTTTGCTCTTTAGCTTCCGCATTTACATTGATTATGTTACTCCTTTTGCGGTAGAGATAGCAACACAATAGCAAAACCCGAGTTGCACATTTAGAGAGTTTATCTTTTGCATAGGTTTTGCTAAGGTTAGAAAAAGAGGCCATAGTTTAGAGTTAGAATTTTAAGTTGCCTAATTCACCCCTCTCCTCTTAGGTGTCACGGTCCCTTCAATTGGTATCAGAGTCGGTTGGCTCAAATTGGACTTTTGGCTTAACCACCGTTGAGCCGACGCTATTTAGAGTGGTTGGGATAGATACCTCTAGGCCTCCGTATTTTGATGGCACTAACTTCCCCTATTATAAAGCTAGAATGGCTTACTACCTTGAGGTGGTTGATTTAGGAGTTTGGAGAGTCACTCGTGATGGGATGAAAATCATTAAGAATCCCGATAAACCCATAAAGAGTGAAGAAAAGGAAATTTATTTCAATGCTAGAGCTAAAAATTGCTTATTTGAATCATTTAGTATGGACGTATTTAACCAAGTGTTTACTTTAAATATGGCACATAAAATTTGGTTAAAACTCCAAGAGCTCCATGACGGCACATCTAATGTCCGTGAGCAAAAACATTATTTAGCTAAACAAAATTATGATTCCTTTACAATGAATGATGATGAGCTCGTTCGTGATATGTATTCTCGTTTGA
Organism: Miscanthus floridulus; assembly: GCF_019320115.1. Classification (NCBI taxonomy): domain Eukaryota; kingdom Viridiplantae; phylum Streptophyta; class Magnoliopsida; order Poales; family Poaceae; genus Miscanthus; species Miscanthus floridulus. The sequence goes on along the minus strand of NC_089583.1, from coordinate 70,342,173 downwards.
ATCTAATTATCAATGAGCTCTATTCAATAGGATTAACAAAGCTAGATGATACGGACATCGTGAGGAAGACCATCTCTGTGCTACCAAAAAAGAAATATGCAAGCATCATCACCATTCTTCACAACATGGAGAACTTGAGCACCATGACCCCGGGCATAGTCATTGGCAAGATAGTGGCATTTGAAATGTCACATAAGATGGGTCAAGGCGAAGCCTCTTCATCGAGCAAAGACAAAGCTCTCGCATGTAGCAAAAAAAAGAAGATGAAGGGCAAGCAAGTTGAGACAAGCTCAAGCTCAAGCTCCTCAAGTGAAGATGAAGAAGAAGATGAGGATGATGATGATGATAATGAAGATTCAAGTGAAGATGATGAATCTTTCTCCTCCACCTTCGACCTTGATGAAGAATCAATCAAACTAATCAACAAGGTGGAGAAGATGATCCAAAGGCTCAATGTCAAGGGTGTGCCTATCCAAATCCAAGATCTCATTTTCACCAATCAAAGAAATAAGCAAAGAAAGAGAGGATGCTATGGATGCGGCGAGTTGGGGCACTTTGTGGAAGTTTGTCCAAACAAGCCCACACCCAAGACAAAGAAGAAGGCATGCAAGAACCAAGCCCTCACATCAATAAGGTCATGGGATGATTCTTCAAGTGAAGAAGAACACCATCACAAGAGGCAAGGGCGCAAGCACTCATCATCAAGCTCTTCTCGTATGTGCCTTATGGCACGAGGTAACAAAAGCTCATCCTCTAGTGAGAGTGATAGTGATGATGAAATGCCTTCTTATGATGAACTTGTGCAACAAAATCTTAATTATGCTAAAGTTTGCACTAGTCAACAAAAGAAGCTCGAAAAATTAAAAGAAAAGCTAGATAGTTTACAAGAAGCATACAAAACTTTGCTTGAACAATATGAGAACTTTGCTAATCTTAATGTTGAACTATCTACTAAAATTGAGCAACTTAAAGCTAGTGCAACAACAAATGCATGCATAATCAATGATGAGCAACTTGCAAAGAAAAATGAAAAATTAAAAGAAAAGTTAGCTAGCTCACAAGATGCTTATAAAAGTTTGCTTGCTAAAATGGAAACCATGTGCAAACTTTGTGATGAGCTAACTAATAAAGTTGCTAATCTTAAAGCCATTAGTATGACCCCCACCAAGGCATCTAAAAAGAAAAGTTCTATCTTTAACATGTTTAAAAAGGATGCCTCTACTTCTTGTAATGATTTATGTTTAGACTCATCTTTGTGCAACCAAGTTTGTGTTGAGAAAGTTGTTGTAGATACATGCACACAAGAGGTTACAAAGGAGAATGAGCAACTCAAGCAAGAAGTAGCTCGCCTCACCAAGGATTTGACTCAAGTAAAAGGCAAGGCGAACCAAGCCTAACTTTATCAAGATAACACCATCAAGGGAGTGAAGAAGCTTGATGAAGGACAAACCGTGGTTTGCTACGTGTGCCATAAGGAAGGGCACAAGTCCTATGAGTGCAAGGTGAAGAATGGGGGAGGAGTAAAGAAGAAAGAGAAAAAAACAAATAAGCAAGCTCTCCAACACCTACACCAACAAGGTGGATAAGAAGGCCTCCACACCATACTTGTTAAAGAAAAAGAAAAATGACAAGGTGGTGGCCATCAAGGTGAACAAGCAAGCCAACAATGGAGTCAAACGCTTTTGGGTGCCGAAGGAAATCATTTCCAACATGAAGAGCACCAAGAAGGTTTGGATCCCGAAAGGGGAGTGAAAAGTCCGATGGACTTCGGGAAATTTGGAAACTTGGAAAAGTATGGGTGTATTACATGGGGTGCATCATGATGAACAAAATCATTGCCAAGTGGGTTAGTGAATACTATGGACCTAAATTCCTCTTCCCATGTTAGGTAACTAGATTCAATTTCCTTCAAGTAGTATCAATTTGCTTTTCCTACAAGCGGTATTTCTTACAAATTGGTATCTTTAAGCATCTAGTTACTTTTCATGCCTATGTTTGCATTTGTATGCTTATATCTTTTGTCATGCATACACTAGGTATATCTTATGGTAGGCTTGCTCGGTTTTATTCTTAACCCTTGAAGCAAACCTACATGGTTTAAAATTGTTTAGTAGCATGGCATATAGCTTGTCTTTTGATTGTTCACCTAATATGTGCCAAAATCCAAATTGTAGATAATTTCTCCCGAATATCATCTTCAAAAATGATTCTCACATTCATGAGATGTCATCTTTCAAGTGGTATTATTGATTCTAAAATCAATGTGCATGACGTCTACAAGTATCCCACACTTATGTACACAAATTTAGGGGGAGGTTACTCTACAAGTTGGATGCTTTGAGACAAACATATTTTTAAGCTTATCATGTGTGTAGTAGTCTCATTGCAAGGAAAATGGAGTCTTCGGAGTTAAGCATCATACTTCAAATATCCATCACCTATTTCAAGTGGTAGAAATCAAATTGGTTTCTACATGTGGTATTTCTAAACCAATGTCATCATGTTGATTTCATTTTGATATTTATATACTTTCTCCATGCATTATATAGATTAAATTCTCTTGAGCAATAATTTGCCAAATATGCATATGCCATGCTTTTTACCATATGTATGCATATATTTAGGGGGAGCTTAGTCTATATAATATGAGAGTCAAATTTTGTGACCTATTCAACCCTCCACGTAAAGGTTCACAAAGTTTGACCCTCCCTTGTGCTACTAATATCTTCCTTTTCGGTGTTTGATTTTAAAGGGGGAGAATTTAGAGGACCAAAAGCAAGCATTAATAATTTACAAGTGGTAATGATCCATAAAAGGGAGGATAGTGGATTATGGATTGCCTATGTAATGGGAAGAATTGTAAGAAGCAAGGCTTAAATCCATAATGCCACATGGGGACATTTGCAAGGGCAAGATAAGTTTTTATGTGGTATCCTTTAGTTTTACAAGTAGTATCTTTTAGCATCATATAATCTTGCCTCTTGCATTGCATCCTAGCAAGTAGGTAGTTTTCAAATTTCAAAATTCTATTATTTGCTTGCTTTGGTCATGTTGTCATCAATCACCAAAAAAGGGGAGATGGTAAGGAAAATTGACCCTAGGCCCATTTACTTTGGATTTTTGTGTTTGATGACCAACACAACCAAATTGGACTAATGAATTTGCAAGTGATTGTTTTATAGTTCAATAGGATGCAAGATGTGACTTGGACGAAAACAACGTGATGATCCGATGATCAACACCATAAGCAAGACTATAGAAGCACAAGAGAAGACCCAAAATATCAAGCAAAGTATAAGCATAAAGATAGGAACCAAGCCGTACGCAAGATAGTGAAGAAACGAGCTCACGGAGGTGACCGGACGCTGGAGGAAAGTGACCGGACGCTCCGATCAAGAGGCTCGGCAACAGGCGTGACCGGACGCTGGCGGCAGATCGACTGGACGTAGGACAGCAGAGTCCGGTCGAGTACAGAAAGGTTCCAGAGCGGCAAAACTGCGACCGGACACGTCCGGTGGCATGTGACCGGACGCTGGCAGCGTCCGATCAGTGGATCGTGGCTCCAATGGTCGGGACAACCAGACGCGTCCGGTCAAGACGTGATCAGCGTCCGATTAGTAGCAGAAAAGTGGGATTTCATCCCCAACGGCTACTTTATCAGTGGGGCTTATAAATACAACCCCCAACCGGCCAAATGAGATGTGTGGAGCTAAGGAAACATACCAAGGGTGTTGATACACCATTTTAGTGATATCCACTTGCATAGTGCTTAGTGTTTTATTAGGTGATTAGCGTAGGTGCTTTGCGAAGTGCTTAGGTTGATTAGACCACCGCTTATGCGCTTGCTCTAGGTTTAGGCCTAGTGTTTAGTGATGTTTGCATACCTCTTACCACTCGGTGCTTGCGCGCACCATTGTTGTACATCGGAGGAGCTTTTAGTCTTGCGAGATCACACCAACCGCGTTTATGGTGTGGCCGCCACCGTGTACCGGAGGGAACAAGGCCCATGACGTTTCGGCCGGAAGCTTGATAGTGAAGATGGCGGGGAGCATCCGGGAGAGGCCTGCCGGAAGGCACGTCGGAGACCCACTTACGCGTGGGGAAGGCCCGAGGCTATCCACGGAGTTACCCGACCGGGAGCTTGGCCCTTGCGAGGGGCTCCAACGAGGGTTAGGGGAAGCTTGCGCATTTGTCGATACCTCGGTAAAAATACCAGAGTCGTCGACGGTAGTTTGCATATCTCTACTTTGCTCTTTAGCTTCCGTATTTACATTGATTACATTACTCTTTTTACGGTATAGATAGCAACACACTAGCAAAACCCAAGTTGCATATTTAGATAGTTTATATTTTGCATATGTTTGCTAAGGTTAGAAAAAGATGCCATAATTTAGAGTTAGAAATTTAAGTTGCCTAATTCACCTCACTTTCTTAGGCGTCACGGTCCCTTCATAGGGAAAGGCATGTAATGCTGTGCTACCTGTAGTTGTAAGCCAAAGTGTTCTTTCGTCAATGTTGCTGCGTTTTCTGTCTTTCCCATGTGAAGTGGGACAAGTGGTGATGCCCAAACTGTAACATAGATCGATCGTACAGTTAACTCTTCAACACCCAGGCGCACCAGTCCACCAATATGTATAGACTGTCCTGTCTGCAAATGATGCAAGAACAAAGTACACTTCAAATAATGATAATTGAACAACTGCTGTTTAGTGAATAATCCTGTGTCACAAATGTTTTATCTAATGATGCTCCAAACAATTTAAGATCCAATCAACAATGTCAGTGAAGCACATCACAACCTAATAACTGAAAATTCATAAACTTAATTATTTGTCCACTACCTAATCCAATTCAAAACCAATGAATTGCTAAGTTCAGTTTTGCAACAACTGCAGTACTATATTTGAGTAGCCATTTTACAGATTAAACCCAGTTGTAGCAAACTAACGAAATGCTGTAGTTTTCACAAGAAACTCTTGTGGAACTTGAGAAGATGGGAAGCAGCCAGACCATTGGCCATATTGACACATGTCATTAGGGAACATATCAAGATAAGGAAAATAAATGTGACCTTTATTCTGTATGTTCTGGGGCTCATTTCCTTTCTCACTTGAACCAACTTCATCTCCTCGCTCGTCAGTCTAGATGTCAACTGATGCCCATGGAGAAGTCCAGGAGTGTCAAACAGCTTTGCTTGAGCGCCAAGAACGCCATCTAGCTTAATCACATCAAGGGTCGTTCCCGGAACAGGCGCCTCCGTCAAGGTGGGTCGCCCGGGCAATCGCATTGAGTAGCGTTAACTTGCCAACGTTCCGCGCACCCACGGCCCAGACATTGCCGCGCGTCCCGGCGAGCTCGCGCACATGTTAAAGATAGCGACGGCCCAGACAGCGACGGCGTGGGGAGCAGGTCGAGCTTGGTGACTACGAGCAACGCGCGTGGGGGTTGGCCGGGGCCCCGTGCTTCCAGTCCGCTCTGTGGGCCTCGCTGGCTGCGGCCACCAACCGCGCGACGGCGCGCGGGAACGAGCCGTCGAAGTCAGAGGCGTCCGCCAGGAGCAGCATGAGCGACCTGGCCCCGGAAGGCGACGCGAGGCGCGGGCCGACGGCCGCGACGAAGTCGAAGTCCGGGAGGAGGCTCTCGGCGTCCGGGTGCTTGACGCGGCCGTAGTGGCGCAGGGAGTGGCATCGCGCGCACACCAACACCTTCCCCTCTCCCTTGGCCTCCACCGTATCAGCCGCCGCCGTGGACGTCTTGTCGCCCCCCGACGGCTCTAAGTCCTCCCGGAGGTGACCGGACTTGAGGGACGCGGAGATTCGGGTGTCATCGGCGGTGACGGGCGCGAGGCGCGCGCGGTAGTCGGGGGATTTTGCGGAGGGGAACAAGAAGAACCCCGGGAGCGCGGGGTCGGAGGATTGCATGGCGATTCCGCATCCCGGGCAGACTTCATTGACGCGAACGGCCGGAAGGTCAGAAGATACCACCGCTGGAGGCGGTGATGTGGACGGCGGCGTTGCGGGAGGTGAGGAGCAGAGGTGGCGGCGGAAGAGGATCGAGAAGGTTTTAGAGGTTTGGGCCGAAGCGCTGTGTTGAGGTGGGAGCGGACGAGGACGGGAGGGTGCAGGCGTGTTTGCGAGGAGGAATCGGCGGACGGCGGGGTGGAGGCGCCGCGCGCGGGATAGCATCTTGCTGTGCCGCCGCCGCTTGGTGATCGAGCCTTTTAGGTGTGTCAATCTGCCGTTATAAAAGATGCTCGCGGCATACATGTCATTAAAAAATTCAAACGCACCTATCTATCATGATACTTTACTTTTTTTTACCTCCCAACTTATTCTATCCACTTTTCCATCTAACAGTGTCAATCTGCGTTGAAAAAAGTCCCAAATACCCTCACGTAACTTCTTGACCGTGCCCTTCCTCGTTTCGTCTGCCGATCGTTTTCGTCCGTCCTCCACCATGCGCCGGGGCCAGGGAGCCCTGCGTGCGCCAGGGTGGGGGACGGAGCCAGCCGCGTGGGCGCCGGGGCCGGGGGCGCAGCCGGCCTCGCAGACGTCAGGGTCGGGCGGAGCCTAGCCGCTTGCTGCCTCGAGCCTCCATCGGCGGCGCGCCCACCAATGGCACCCAACGATTCCACCGCCCCGGCTACCGCGATCGAAGCGCGCGATGGTCGCACGGCCGCGTGCGCCCCTACGCGGCCGCGTCGCCGCCCACGAGCTCTCTGCCCACCTGAACTCGCCGGACCCATCCCAGTCCTACGCGCGCCAAGGCCGCCTCAAGCCGAGGACGCGCCGCCCCGCCCCTGCGCGCCTCGCCCCGACCCTGCTCGCCTGCCGGGGTACGGATAGCCCGAAGACGAAGACGACGACGCCGGGGGAGGCCAGCAACACGGCGGCACGATCGGAACCCGTGCGGCGCAGCAGGCGCGGCATGAGCGGGCGAAGATGGCGAAGACAGCGAGGTCGAGGAACACGCAGAGCGGGAGGAAGGAAGCCCGGGTGCGGCGAGGAATAGGAGCTGGCAAGGCATGGGCGCGACATGGTCACCGGTGAGCGTGCCAGTGGAGGCTCGGCGGTCGACGCGCGACCTGGCTGCTTGGGGGGAGCTCGGCCCCTGGTCGCCGAAGCCGCACTACGCGAGCTACGACATGCGAGCGAGGCCTCGACCGCGCGCCGTCTTCTTAGGGCCCGGTGGAGCGTCAGGCCGGGTCTCGGGGCAGGCAGCGGACGCCAGCCGAGCGGACGCCGACGCATCGGGGTCGGGCCGGCACATCGCGGACGCCAACGCATCGGGGCCGCGGTCAGCGCATCGCGGATGTGAGAGGGAGAGGGAAGCCGGGCTCGCCGGAGTCGAGAGGGGCTCGCCGGAGTTGGGAGGGGGCTCGCCGGAGTCGGGATGGGGTCACCGGAGTCGGGAGGCTGGCGCATCGCGGAGAGGGCCGCACGGTCGAAAGAAGATGCCGATGGGAAAAAATATAGAGAGGAGGTTCACCTTGACAGAAGGGCATTTTGGACGTTTTTACTGACTGGGTCTACGTGTCAGGGCTGGTAAACGACAAAAATCAAGCAGAAGGTGAACGGAATGGTTTGGGAGGCAAAAAAAAAAGTAAAGTGTCCTAATATATAGGTGTGTTTGAAATTTTTAGTGACACGTAGATCGCGACCGTCTTTTATAATGGCACACACCTTAAAAGTGTCATGGTGATCGGCGGGCGGTGGGTTTCAGGTGTCCGACACGAGAGGACAGGCTGCTGCTTCCAAACCTACAAGGTGTTCGACGTAAGTTCGAAATGGAGCCAACGTTTTGGGCTTTGGCCTTGTGATGAAGTTAATGTGGGCCGTTTACACTGGGCTTTCATTCAGTACTGCTTTCACAATTCGCAGGCGGAAAACCCATTCTGTCACTGCACTACCGTCGTAGCTGATATATCTTCTTAGACTCTAAAATTAGGGCCTTAAATTTTTAGATAATAGATTTTCATTAATCCGGTCACTATATCCACAAAGGATATATACAGTAAAAAGGATACATGAGCGCTTAGACTCACACCTCAACAAAGAGGAGAACACACAACCAAAGAAAGAAAAAAGTATAACCTCCGCACGTTCCTGTTTCTCAGCATCCTCTCCTAAAACAGCCAAATTCAGCGAGTGGAAGTTGACGCACCCAATTTTGTATAGCAAAACCAGGTACTCATATATGTGCGTCCAGGATGTCCGAACACACACATATATCACAAATTGCAATAGTATCAAAGTAAAGTACTTATTACATCGCATATCTCATCATAAAATTAATACAAAGTTTGCTCAAAGACAATATTATTACAATCACAGCGGAATAACTAGTCCAACTGCCAGAGGGACTCCAACTGGTGAACATCTCCCTAGTAGTCCTGGACATCCTCCGAAAACTCTTCATATCCATTATCTGTTACCCATCCGGGATTTTTATTAGATGTAAAGCAAGTGTAAGCTCACCATGCTTAGCAAGTATATCAAAGGGGTCTATGAGGCTCAAAAAGGCTTGACACTGTTTGACTGCAGTTCGTAATTTTAGTTGATCAAATTTTAGCATCCTGAATCACTACTTTAATGAACAGTCCCAATTCCCAGGTGATATTAAAGTATAGTCATATTTATCTCAATTCCCAACCATCCACCATCCACAGTAACCACTAATCTTGAAGGATCCAGATCACTCGTATCCATGAGCACGGCTGTTATAACAGGTTAATTATTTCTGCACGAATTGTACATCTTTACCCACCGAGCCATGATTCCCAAAGCCGGGGTTCGCGAGACCCACTACACCTCTTCCTAGGAAGTGTGGTAGAGTTTCACTATGAAACCCTTAGCTAGTTGCACTAACAAGTCATAGCTACAAAGGAATGGCACACATGGGCATCGCAGCACGGTACACACCCTAGCAGAAAAAAGAAAGATACCATCTTATCCCTTACTGGAGCTACAGACGAGCTAGTACAATCTAGTTAACAGGTTAAAGTCAGAGCCATATGACACTTAGAGTTATACAGACCCTCCTGGGTTGCCGCTTTAGGATTAAGTCCTTATGGAGAGGCACTAGAGTACTCAACCCCGCACTCTAGCACCCTATATTTTGCTAAAAAGCTCCATTTTATCACATTGCATATAGCCTTTAATCAAGTTTAACAATTATTTTATGTTAAGCGCTACAGCATCTATCCAAAATGCCTACCAAAAACCCCAGGTATCAAGGATATGTGGTACAAGTAATCATCTAGGTAAAGTCCTTAAAGGCATTTTAAATTAAACACATGCATGAATATGTATGGTAATAGTTCATAGGTACCAAGGGGCCTTTGGTACACTTGCCTTCCTCAAAGTCGTCCTAGAAGTACTGTTGATCCTACTATGGGTCCTCAGTCACCTCAAATGGCTCACCCTCTAATCGTGATCCAATCACAAATCAAGCATCATACCAATCATTACATGCATACAAGATAGGCTTCCATTAGAACAGTACACCAAACAGTAAAAACATAAGTTGAAAAGCTTATAAATCTATTCTACGTATTGCTACGAGCACGTGAGCGAAAGAATCACTCAAATCGGACTTAAACGTGAAAGTTATGTATGAAATAAGATGTAATGGCATTTCTGTAAATAAAACAAACTTAAATTTGAATAAAACCGTATTCTTGGACTACGGGTACTAATTCTGGAAAATATAGGGTCTAAAGTGAATAAAATAGGACTGAAAAACAATTACTTTGAATTAAAATGTATTGTGGGTTGAATCTACAAAAATAGAGGGGTTTTTGTACAAAAGAGGCGCGCTTGACTGCGGGTTTGACCCGCTGCGGTCTGGGCAGACGCGTGGCGGTTGGGGACTGGTGCGGTGCACCACGCGTACGTAGTGGACCGATGAAGTGGGTGCTGACGCGGCAGCGTGGGCCGAGTCCACAGCTCCTGGTGGACCGGTTATGATCCAACCGGTGGGATCTAATCCCAACCATCCAGAGCCGATCAGATGGCACGGTGAGCCCTGCGCCGCTACACAGGGTCGCCAGCGAGCATGCCATCGCCGGCGGCGATGGTGATCAATGATACGGCATTCTAGCGCACAAAAAAGTGAATGGAAGGCACGGGAAGGGTCAGGAGCTCACCGTGAGTCCGGTGGAGGCGTTCACGGCGTTCGGAACGGGCTCCAGTGGTGAGGTCGGCGGTGGCGGTGCTCTAGAGAGAGAGAGAGCGTGCGGGTGAGGTTGAATCCGAGAAATTCGTGACCAATTCGTGAAGCCAGGGGTACCTATGGGCGTGGGAGGTCACGGCAAATCTCTGGGTGGCGTTGGCATCGAGCTCCGAGGTGTGGGCAAGGGAGAGCTGCAATGGCGGCTAATGAAAACCGAGAGCAGAGGATGGGAGAGGGAGAAGGGATGGCGTGGTCCTTTATAGGCCAGTCGGTGAGTGCTAGAAGGAAAGAGAGCGGGAGGATTTGGGCAGGATTGGCCGTCTGCCATATGTGGGCGATGACGGTGAGATTCCATGCCGGGCAGCGCCATCGACGGCCGGAGAAAGGAAAGCGCCAGGGGAAGAAAGGAAAGGGTCGGGCGGAGAAGAAAGGAAAGGAAGAGAAGGGCGCTGACATGCGGGGCCGGAGGCGTAGTGAGTGAAGGGAGAAAGAGAGCGAGCGAGCGGGCGCATGCGGGCCGCGGTGCCTAGCTAGGCCGCGCGCTGGCGTGCGGTGCGCTGCGGAGGAAGGCGCGAGGCAGGCCGAGCAGTGGGCCACGTAGACGAGGCAGAAGGCCGGGCGCTGAAGAAAAGAAGAGAAGGGAGGAAGGGCACGACTGGGCTGCTAGCGGGCCAGTGCGGGAAGGGGGAGAAAAAAAAGACTAGGCCAGAACCTAGGGTTGGGCCAGAATGGAAGAAAGGTAATTTTTTTTTTCAAAAACAAAACCTTTTTTCCAATTCTATTTCCTCTATTTTCAATTCTAAACCAAATTCAAATAAGATTTGAATTCAACTTCAAATCAACTAGCCCTACACTCAACCAAAAACAATATGCTTCGGCATGAATGCAACAAACATGTTTCTAAACCTTATAGTTTATTTTATTTATCTAATATTTATTATTTGGCCTAAGTTAAAAATACCTAGAAAATTTTAATAAAGGCTAAGAATTAATTACTAATTTGTAGTAAAATTTTTGGGTGTTACAAACCTACCCCCTTAAGATGAATCTCATCCTCGAGATTCAGATGGTTCAAAGAGATTGGGATAGTCTGTTCTCAGATCTTCCTCTCTTTCCTAAGTTGCCTCATCCACAGAGTGTCTGTTCCACTGAACCTTGCACATTCTTATTATCTTGCTCCTTATGATTCTCTCCGCTGTTTCCAAGATTCTCACTGGATATTCTTTGTATGATAGATCCCCCCGGATATCTAGTTCTTCCAAAGGTAGTTGTTCCTCAGGTACTCTTAAACATTTCTTAAGTTGCGACACATGGAAGACATCATGAACACCTGAGAGCTGCTCCGATAATTCTAGCTGGTAAGCAACTTCTCCTCTCCTGTTGATGATCTTGAATGGTCCCACATACCTGGGTGACAACTTTCCCTTGGTATGAAATCTCTTGACTCCTTTCATAGGTGAAACTTTGAGATAAACAAAGTCACCGATTTCAAACACTAAATCTCTTCTTCTCGTGTCCGCATAGCTTTTCTATCGAGACTGTGCAACCTTCAAGTTTTGCCTTATTGTTTGTACTTGTTTTTCTGCCAGTTGCAAAACATCTGGTCCAAAGACTTGACTTTCCCCCATTTGATTCCAAAGCAATGGGGTTCTGCACTTTCTGCCATACAATGCCTCAAACGGTGCCATCTTAAGACTCTTTTGGTAGCTATTATTATATGAGAATTCGGCATAGGGTAAACTCTTATCCCAACTTGTCCCATACTACAGAGCACAAGCTCTTAGCATATCCTCTAAGATATGGTTTGTTCTCTTGGTCAGCCCATCTGTCTGAGGATGGTAAGCTGAGCTAAAGTTCAACTTTGTATCCATGGACTCATACAATTTCTGCCAAAAATGTGATGTGAACTGTGTACCCCTATCCGAAACAATCTTCTTTGGTACTCCATGTAAACATACAATCCTTTCCATGTATAACTCTACCAACTTTGCACCCGAATAAGTTATCTTGATCGGAATGAAATATGCCACTTTTGTCAGACGGTCCACAATTACCCAGACAGAGTCAAATCCTCTCTGTGTACGAGGTAATCCAACTATAAAGTTCATTCCAACTTCTTCCCATTTCCACTCGGGTATCTTCATAGGTTGTAGCAAACCTGCTGGCCTCTGATGTTCTACTTTTACTCTTTGGCACGTGTCACATATGGCCACATGTTCAGCTACATCTCTCTTTAGTCCATACCACCAGTATCTCTCTTTAAGATCAAGATACATTTTAGTACTCCCTGGGTGTATGGAATAGGCTGAGTCATGAGCTTCCCTCAAAATAGACTCCCTAATAGATTTCACTTTCGGCACACAAATCCTTTTGCCAAACCATACTATCCCTTGATCATCCATGTGGAATCCTAGGGCTTTACCAATCACTATACATTCTGCAATATCCTTGATCCTCTCATCATTCAGCTGTCCCTTACGAATCTCTTGTTCTAGAGTAGGTTCTACCTCTAACTCCATGGTGTTAGCCACAATACCCAAATTTAGGTATTTGAACTCCTCACACAACTCTTTAGGTAGTTGAGTTGTATAGGCCATGTTCACATAACTCCTACTCAAGGCATCTGTTACAACATTAGCTTTTCCCGGGTGATAGTGTATATCCAAATCATAATCCTTGATTAACTCTAGCCATCTGCGCTGCCTCAGATTCAGATCTGACTGTGTGAATATATACTTTAAACTCTAATGGTTCATATAAATCTCACACTTATGACCAATCAAGTAATGCCTCCAAATCTTGAGAGCATGTACCATGGCTGCTAATTCTAGATCATGAGTCAGATAATTTAACTCATGTTTTCTCAGCTGTCTGGATGCATAGGCAACGACTCTGCCTTCTTGCATAAGAACGCCACCTAGACCTTGCCGTGAGGCATCACAATAGATAGAGAAGCTTTTGGTGAGATCAGGTAAGATGAGCACTGGGCAGAAGTCAATCTCTTTTTCAACTCCTCAAAATTGTCCTAACATTGCTTAGTCCATACAAATTTGGCATTCTTTTCTAACAAGGCAGTCATGGGATTGGCTAACTTAGAGAATCCCTCGATGAATCTCCTATAGTACCTAGCCAGACCCAGAAAACTCTGAATCTCACTAACATCCTTAGGTGGCTTCCAACTCAACACATCTCTAACCTTCTTGGGATCCACTGCTACTCCTCCATTAGAGATTATGTGACCAAGAAAAGATACTTCTTTTAGACAGAACTCACATTTGCTAAACTTAGCATAAAGCTGATGTTCTCTAAGCTTCTGCAACACCAACCTCAAATGTTCTTCATGTTCTTCTTCATTCTTAGAGTACACTAATATGTCATCACTGAACACAATGACAAACTTGTCAAGGTACTCCATGAACACTTTGTTCATCAGATACATGAAGTAAGCAGGTGCATTTGTTAGACCAAAAGACATGACTGTGAACTCATACAATCCATATCGGGTCACAAAAGCAGTTTTGGGGATGTCAGTATGTCTTATCCTCAACTGTTGATATCCAGATCGAAGGTTGATCTTGGAAAACACATAAGCCCCTTTCAACTGGTCAAACAGGTCATCAATTCTAGGCAGTGAGTACTTGTTCTTAATTGTGACCTCATTAAGTGACCTGTAATCTATGCACATCCTCTGTGTACCATCCTTCTTCTCTACAAACAATACTGGTGCACCCCAAGGTGAAGAACTAGGTTGAACATAACCCTTATCTAACAATTCTCTTAATTGTTTCTTAAGTTCTGTTAATTCATTCACTCCCATTCTATAGGGTCTCTTAGCTATGGGTGCAGTTCTAGGTAAAAGTTCAATTATAAACTCGATGTCTCGATTAGGTGGCATACCTGGCAATTCCTCAGGGAAGACATCTGGGTACTCATTTACTATCCTTATATCTTCTAAGGTTGTGCCCTCCAACTGATTAACCCGGCAGATTTCTGCAGCTGACTGAGTTGTCACATACTCAACTTCCTCTCCGGATGAAGTGGTAAGATTCACAGAACTATTGCCACAATTAATAACTGCTTTCTACAACCTTAACCAATCCATACCCAAGATGACGTTAATACTAGATGAGTTTATGACTACAAGATTTGCCTAAAATTCTACCCCCCTTATGCTGAGACTAGCAGCTAAGCATATCCACTCTGCTTTCATTACCCCTCTAGGTGAGCTTACTAACATGTGTTTCTTCATAACACTTATTGGAATACCTTGCTTCTTTATGAATGTATATGCTATGAAGGAATGCGAAGCACTAGAATCAAAAAGTACTATAGTTAAGTTTGAGTTGACCGGAAATGTACCGATCACCACATCTAGTGCCTCCTGAGCTATTTCAGCAGTCACATGGTTCACCTTCCCCTGAACATAATTCTGCTGCGAGTTAGCCATCTTCTTGGGGCATCTGTTGGAGTAATGTCCCGGCTCTCCACAATTGAAGCATTTATTATCATTAACTACATTTGGCGCTTTTGGTGCGCCATTCCTCTATGGAGCATTGGGGGCATTTTTCCTCACTGGTACATTGTTGGACTGCTACTGGCGCTGAGCTGGTGCTTTGTACTGTTGCTGCTGCTGCTGTGCACGCTAGGGTTGCTGGTTACGGTTGAGACCTGTCTGACCTTGATAGCGCTGCTGAGGTTGAGCTTGTTGAGGGTTGGCACGGAAGCAAGAGTTGCTCCTGGATTGCTGTCCTTGAAACTTCCTCTTTTTGTCCTCCATCTGGCGGTGCTTGTTCTTAATCACTAAAGCCTTATCCACTAGCTGCTGGAAGTTAGCAAAAGTATGAGACAGCAACTGGTACTGGAGACCATCATTTAAGCCCTCCATAAATAGCTCCTGCCTCTTTCCGTCCTCATCTACCTCAGTCGGGGCATACCGTGACAATTGTATGAACTTGTCATGATATTCAGTAATGGTCATGCTCCCTTGCTTGAGAGCCAAGAACTCCTTCTTCAGCTTCATTAGTCCTGTAGGCATGTGGTGAGAGCGGAAGGCACTGCGGAACTCGGCCCAAGTGATGGGATTAGCTTTGGTACGGCCGAAGCGGAATGAGTCCCACCAATCCAGAGCAGCTCCTTGCAACTGTCTAGAAGCATATAGAACCTTCTCCTTATCATCACACTGGGCAATCTCTAGTTGCCTCTCAATGGCACATAGCCAGTCGTCAGCCTGGAGTGGGTTGGCAGAGTGCTTGAATACAGGTGGGTGTCCTTTCAGGAACTCTCCCCTCTTATCTCTGACGTGAGGGGGTGCATTCCCATTCCCTTGCCCCATGTTCTGCATGTTCTGGGCCATCTGCTGAAGCAACTATGTCTGCATCATCATCAGCTGCTCTATGGTGACTGGGGGAGGTGGTGGCAGTTCCTCGCCTCCCTGGTTGTTCCTCCTGGTGTTCACCATCTATAGATGCATCATATAAGTCTCACATGTCCAAGCATATAACTCTTAAAAGATACTGGTGTAATAAGAGTAGGTGTCACAAGATCAAGACAAGAGATATATGTAGGGTATACAAGAAGATATTTGTTCTGATTTTTCCGGCGAGTTGGACAACAGTAGTGCAGTAAAACGCACATATCTCACTTGTTGTTTATCATATGATTGGTTATTTTACCTTTCTGGAAAGCTTATGAAATTATCTACAACTTTCCTTTAGAACACATTTTTAGATTCTGACGTTTACTTAGTCAAATACAGACGACAAGCAGTACTGTTCCAGAATTCTGACAGCACAGAAACCTCAACTTACAACAGCTGTATCTCACAATTTATAACAGGTATTGAGGTGATTCTAGGGCCAAAAGAAAAATGTTGAAGTCTACTTATCTCCATAAAAATTTCATGACCATTGGACATCTATATTATGAGATATGAACTGATAAAGACAGACTGCTCAGAATGATACAGAATGGACAGCATGATAAAACAAAACCTAACTATTTATTCATAATATCCTTAAACCTTAACCTTAACTAAATGACCGTGGACATGCCAACAAGTCATCACAATCATATCAAAGATCCAAATCAAACATTATTCATAATGATAAACATCCAACCATGAAAGTAACACTTGTTCAACCATTAAAAGAAAGAAACTAAACACTCTCTCGCGCATCTACACGTGTTTATTACATATTTTTAAGACTCTCCTATGGGTACGGGTCGACGTTGGTGTTGGTGTTGGGGTCTCCAAACTCTCCTCTGTTCCTCGGGGGTGCCTGAGTAGGTACACCTAGCGTTTCCACATCTGGACCTCCTTGCTGCTGCTTCAGTGTAGCGTTCTCACGGGCAAGCTGCAGATAGGCCTTCCCCATGACATCGAGCTCGTCCAGGGCCTGATCCAAGTCGGTGTTGGTCTCAGCCAAGCACAACAAGGTAGGCCTTAGCCTCAGGTTTGCCTCTCCAAGTGGTGCAGCGATGTTGCAAGTAGACTAGCCGCTCCGACGACGGGGAAGATATCGGTAGTCCTCCCAGGCGATGTCGTCAAAGTGACGATCGCGGTTGACCATCAACGCCTATCGAGCTGCATCCCTGATGACAACCGCACGTGTGAGCCGTGCAATGATGGCGTGGTGGATGTAGCACACCCGAGTCCCCTCTCGGATGTACACTTCTGTCTCCTAGAAGCCGGTGTAGTCGGGGTGGGTCCAATGCTCCGTCCTGTACTGAACAGTGCCTCCGGGGTGGTAGCGATGTACAAGTGCGAGAAGCTTGGGGTGGTAGTAGGCATCACCCTCCAAGTCGTAGTGGATCTCTGCGGTCCACCCCTGAGCCAATAATGCATTGTGATCATCATCACTATCATTACCCCCATTTCCATCGTCTCCTCCATCATCACCACCATCACCACCATCTCCACCATCATCAGCATCAGAATCATCAGAGTCATCTCCATCATCAGGGTCAGCAGCTCCCTCCTGGCCACCTTGTTCATGCTCCTCCATAGGATCCTCCTTAGACTCCTCTATCTCAATGGGCTCCTCGAACATGGGCCCCTCTTCTGTTTCTTCATCCATTGGATCTTCCAGCAAGTCCTCCAGAGGTTCCCCCATGGGCACCTCCACAGGCGGTTCCTCCTCCTGGTTCCTCAGAGCTTCCACTAGATGTGCCGGGACACTCTTGCCCAATGTGAACCTGGTCCTCCTAGTGGGCATCATGATGGTCCTCTTGCGTGGGGTCTGCTTGGTGCGGGCCATCTATAAGAATGAAAAGGTTGAGTATTAGAACAAAATAATTTTTGGCAACAGATAAAGAACAGAATATAAGCAAAAAATTTATAGCAAATTAAAGGTAGTAAAATAAAGATAATGTGATCCTAGAAACGTCCATTTCTAACTAGGTTATTCGTACTACAATCAGTTATAGCTCTCTAATACCAATTTGTTGCACCCAATTTTGTATAGCAAAACCAGGTACTCATATATGTGTGCCCAGGATGTCCAAACACACATATATCATAAATTGCAATAGTATCAAAATAAAGTACTTATTACATCGCATATCTCATCATAAAATTAATACAAAGTTTGCTCAAAGGCAATATTATTACAATCACAGCGGAATAACTAGCCAAACTTCCACAGGGACTCCAACTAGTGAACGTCTCCCTAGTAGTCCTGGACATCCTCCGAGAACTCTTCATATCCATTATCTGTTACCCATCCGGGATTTTCATTGGATGTAAAGCAAGTGTAAGCTCACCATGCTTAGCAAGTATATCAAAGGGGTCTATGAGGCTCAAAAAGGCTTCACACTGTTTGACTGCGGTTCGCAATTTTAGTTGATCAAATTTTAGCATCCTGAATCACTACTTTAATGAACAGTCCCAATTCCCAGGTGATATTAAAGTATAGTCATATTTATCTCAATTTCCAACCATCCACCATCCACAGTAACCACTAATCTTGAAGGATCCAGACCGCTCGTATCCGTGAGCATGGCTGTTATAACAGGTTAATTATTTTTGCAGAAATTATACATCTATGTGACATCTGGCCCAGTTTGGAATTTGGCCCATAGTGGCCCATATGCAAGTTAATAAGATATTGTGGAGAGTTTAGTCCCACCTTGGTTGTTAAAGGTGGGACAGACCAACATATAAGGCTTCTAGAGTCCATCCCACCATCCTCGGGTTAATCCTTTTACGCGAAGCGAGGACAAAAATGTAAGTGGGATGGTGGTAGGTGTGGTTTGCTCAGCGTGTAGAAGTGGATCTGAGCCGTTTGGACTCTAGGGCGTTATAAATGGTATCAGAGCCGACCTTCGTGGCCACGGGCACGTGCGAGCTAGGGGCGCGAACATGGGGTTTATTGCGCGTGTAGGCCCTGTGCGGCGCACGGCATGGCACATGTGCCGGCACTGGGCGCACGGTTGTGTATGCTAAGAGGGAACGTTCCTGGTCATTGTTTGCCCGGTTGTGGGTGTGTTGGGCCGATGAGGACGTCGGTTCCTTTGAGGGGGGTGTATGTGACATCCAGCCTAGTTTGGAATTTGGCCCATAGTGGCCCAGATGCAAGTTAATGAGATATTATGGAGAGTTTAGTCCCACCTTGGTTGTTAAAGGTGGGACAAACCAACATATAAGGCTTCTAGAGTCCATCCCACCATCCCTAGGTTAATCCTTTACGCGAAGCGAGGATGAAAGCGTAAGTGGGATGGTGGTAGGTGTGGTTTGCTCAGCGTGCAGAGTGGATCTGAGCCGTTTGGACTCTAGGGCATTACAGAAGTCATCACCTCCACTGGCGCCATCTTCATCCGCTTCAAGTGAGCTGACACCACGTGTCGCCAGTAAGCCTACCTTCATCAGTCATCATCCAGTCAGAACTAGCCAATCAGACATGAGCCGATAGGATCCGCTTCTGCTTCGCCAGATTCCAAGGCCTTCCGCTGCCCATAGGGCAGCTGCTGTCATTGGAATGGCCATTACCTCTGCCAGAGTTCCCTATTGGTGCCACTAAGGAAAATCTCTTCTACCCAGACTCCTAGGCGTCCACCACCGCTAGGGTGGCCGCTGCCGACGCCGCCTCCATGATCCGCCTCCTTCAAGCGGTAGCTGTCCCTAGGGTTGCCGCTATCGTCAAAGATGTTAACCGAGGTGGTGGCGATGAGCACGGCGAAGAAGTGGTCCACCCGGCCGCCGCCACCATGGGGGCACAGATCTGGCCGCCCTAGGCCCATGCCGGCCAATCATGCACTGGCGCCATGACTTCGGCCGCAGCCCTAGCCACGCGGCCACTACCTAGCCTAGCAGGCGAGCACGCACGAGGGTACGGTCGCACGTGGGGTCCTATTCGATGCACCAATTGAACCACTCCTTGAACAAGATCAAAGGCTCGCCCATCGCGAAGGCGGCCCATCATCTTCTAATAGCAGCCTCGGCTCCCATCTCTGCTTCCCCACACATGTCTGTGCGCCTCGGATTGAGAGTTCAAGATAGACTAGCCATTGAGTGGCATCCAGTCCCTGATAGGTGGTGGTTGGGGGAAGCCCGCGCTCGCCTACAGGCGTCAGCGACCATGACGCCCCAGCTAGGCCCATGCGTCGAGGTGGCGGCGGCGGTCGGGCGGGGCAGTGCGCCCATGCATCGAGGTAGAGTAGGCGGCATGCTATGGCTCGGCCCACATCCCTCGCAAGATGTACTTTCTTCTGTGCGGTGGATCCGACATTTCCAAGCTCGCCGGTCTCCATGCACTGTAGAGGATGGTTGGGCGGAGAGTGTTGTGTCAGAACCGCCTAATCTAATGCTCTCTCAAGGGTACTTGTCTTCCACTAGACACTAAGTACCCAAGCGAGGACACAAAATTATGCAGTTCTATCGAGCACACCCCGAGGGAGAACTCAAAAATTTAACATTTTTCCATCAGGATCATAAATGAGAGAATAAAGTTTACAACATTCTTAACCATTTCTTACATCACTTTATTACAACATTAGAGTACTTAAACAAGTTGAATACAATAGCGGAATTAAGACAGTTTTACATGTAAAAGAGTTTATACATTTTTATCTTATAGCGGAGAACAACATATAATCAGAGTTACAGTAGAAACAAAGATTAATAGTGAATCATTAACATAGTGAACATTTATAAACCAGATATGATGGCAGATCATAAAACTTTTCTTCTAAAAACTTTTAGTGAGGGTTATAAATAAACACTACGACCGTAGCGCGAAATGAATCCCCTCTGAGCCCATCAGGAGGTTTCCACACACAAAAGTCGTCTATCATCCATCGGTCACCTGCAACAGGGGGGATAAAACCCTAAGTACTCGATTGTACTCAGCAAGACTTACCCGACAGAAGGAAAATAAAAGACTCCAAGGATATGCAAGGCTATCTAGCATGTGGGTTATTGCATCTGCAGAAAGCATTACTAAACGTGCGTCCTTATATTCAATTTTATTAGCAGTCATCATTAGTTCACTAACTAACCATTCTATGTAAGCACCTATACTACTTTTAAGCAGGTGGTAAGTAATCAGAACCATTTTACCATCTTTCATATTCCAGTTCTTACTACGGTACTAGACCATAGCCAAGTCGGTACTGTCTCAAAGAAACGGCGATTCGCGAATCAATGTATCCCGAAACACACGCCCCTCTTGTACACCAGGCACAAACAAAACCAACTCATCCCACTCCTATCAAGGGGTCCAGGTCCCCGTCCAAACTTGGACTCCAACCCCCACACTTGAGATCCAGTCTCAGTGTGGTGCTTAGACCTCCATCTTTCCCCGTCTCCAATCAATTGGTCCAGATAGACCTGGAACCCACGACAAGACCGTAATGAGCCTTCCCGCTCCCATAAGCAAGTATGTGCTCAGGATAATAAGTCTGTGACCTGACTACCATCCACAACAACAGATGGTCCTCAATCGACACAGGCAGAACAAACGCAATCCGAGCCTCGCTCGAATGCCTAACCAAGTCCAGATCCAAAGTACCATTCCGCCCGGTCTCCAATTATCCTCCATATATATTCCATGGGATAGTAATATAATAACAACAATATTATCTTTCCTATGTCTCACGAGTGACAGGTAATCACTCGACTTCTACCGGAATCCTTTAGCATAGCAATCTACACGATCCTGACATACTAGTAGGACTCGTAGGGTAAGGATATATATGCAAGTGGTTTTCAGTCAACTCCTTAAAACTTAATGCACAAACATAAAATAAAGTGCAGAATAATAGGGTTATGCACTAGGGCTTGCCTGGGTAAGATATAACCAAGGGTTAGCACTCCATCATGGTGACACGATCATAAGGCACCATCTTTTCTGCTACCCCAGATGACTCTGTGATCCATCGTTGTTCCTTTTATGATATACGTGGATGCAACGTAGAGACGTATATAAGCAATGGCAACCGCAACTCTAAGAATACGATTATACCTCGCAAGCTAATGAGATAGTTCTAATAACTAACCTGCTAGGCTAGGCATCGTCCCTCGAAAAATATTTTAGCTCTAAAATCCAAGATGTTTTGGCATTTTATTGATTATATATATATATATATTTGAACTAGGGCTCATTTAACTACTTTAGCAAACTAATTATTATGGAGCTACAAAGATTATAGCGAGCACCTAATAATGGTAGGAATTCACTGTAAAAGTTTTAGAGCCAACACTATTACCAATTTATCATGAAAATTCCTACAAGTTTATATCTTAATAATATTAAGCATCCTAATTTAATTAGATAGCCCCTAAAAATACTATGAATCTATATGAACAAGACATACCAGCAGATAGATCATGATTTTAGAAACCCAACAAAATTAGTTTCACAATTTTTGGATAGGTACATAAATTGATATTGAAATTACAAGTTTGCTAAGAAACTAAATTAGAAAAATGCTTTAGAAAACAAAAAGGGACGGCGGCAAACATTCGGCCCAGCAGCCCATTGCGACCCACACGGAGCATGACCACGCGCTAGCAGGCCGACCCAACTGGCCCGCTGCGCGAGCACTCTGATGCATTTGCAAAAGAGTCCTTAGTCTAACAAGTTATTACGCGGCACTATGCGCACTATTGCTGAAAAGACACGCTTCACACCTAACTGTTGCCACGAAATTTCGTTACGTGCCGAGGGCACACGAGCAAGCCGGAAAGGTCCGCTCGATGGAGCTAGAGATCTGCCTAGCTTCAGCGCAGGGATGGTCGATCCTGCGCACTCCTTCCAAGACGTGCCAGTCAATTTGACCCTACAATTGACAAGGAGAGAAAGCTAATTAGTAATTTAAGGTGGAACATGCTGGTGTTGCCAGACAGTCCTGAATGTGTGGCTCTAAGAGATAATATGGAAGGAAATCGACTAAAGAGTCGATTCCAGCATACTCATAAGAATAAATCAATTAAGGCTCATGAAATTATGAAAGGTAAATCGGTTATCGCTCAAGATAGATCTCGTTATTTAGACAAACATTAGTCAATGGCAAAAGGATGTTAATAACGATTAATTTATGCTAAGCCAATGACTGCAAGTAACCGAATCCATTTTTATATAAAAGAAACAACTCATCATCATTTAACCATTTAATAAAGATAAATCTAATGAACATATTAGATCTCATCTATCGCCATGACCAGTAGGGCATGAGGCAGAATCATGTACGCTGTAGAAACAACAATAGATTCGATGACCCTAACTTATTACTAATATTAGTGGGGCATGAGGCAGAATCATACATGCCGTAATACAATAATAAGATCATGGGGCTAACACATCTTTTGATCTATCTTTACTTCAATGGTCTCATGATGTAAACTGTTCGTGAAAACACTCGATATCGGCAAAAACAGCCGATTCAGGCATAGCGCACAGTTAAGGTTATGCCCTATCAGGAACAAATCTACCAAATAATGATTCCCACTCTACGGTGCTAACAGTGGGGTGTGAGGCAGAATCACACTGGCTGAGATAATGGGCCATGGAACGGTTTTCGCTAGCCAATAGATCTACTCAAGACAAAATATGTCTTAACCGCACACTATGCGTGATCAAGATTGACATAAAAGGGCCGATAAAATATAACTCATCTTTTGAACTGCGGATTAGATCAAATTCGGATTAACAAACGATGGGTTAAAAAGGATATAAGGCCGATCTAGATCAGTCCCAATCAAGGGAAGTGATATTGTTGTAATCAAATAAATAATGGAAGCAATAAGCAATATCGAAAACTTAATAAATCTATCCGAAGGAATGCCACCCTTAGATAGAGCTGATAACTTAACCTTAATCTAGTTCGAGCAGTGGAGGTCGATCGGATCGATGCAGCCTTACTTGAACTAGACAAGAGTCGATAACTAGCTTATACTAGAGTCACAGTGGAGGTGTTGATGCAAAAGTGGATCTGCAAACACAAAGGGCTAATACCCGAATCGGTATCCAAGGCGTGCCAGTCGATTTGACCTGTTAATCGACAAGGATGAAAATACGAGCACTTTGGTCCTGACAACAGCGATACGCCCGGAAGTCACGGCCAAGAGGTACTCACGCGGAACTCGAGGATCGCCGAAGGTCGCACTGAAGTGATGCAGCTCGCCGAATCAATGAGAACTCGTAAAGAGAAAATAATGCAAATTGACGAAGTCGCCGAAAAGTAAGTAGATGCAAATAGGAGTAAAAATTGGTTTTGATATTGATTGATATATCTATTTACATTGCCCCTCACTCCATATTTATACCCTGATCTAAAGAGACACAACCAAACACAACTAGGACACCAAGCCCATATCTAGGGAAACACGTGACTCTTACATGAATCATACTCTAACAAATATAGAAAAGGAAATCAACTCCTATCTATTTCCCTGTCCGCCTTAATTACGATGGAAATCTCACTGTCCTTCTTTCCATCGGCATACCCCTTGTTTCATCGGTAATAGTCTTCAAGTCTTCCCTCATCAGCATACTCCTTGTTTCATCGGCAGTAGTCCTCAAATCTCCCTTCATCGGCATACTCCCTGTTTCATCGGCAGTAATCTTCAAGCCTCCCTTCATCGGCATCACCAGCTATCGGCAACCATCTTTACAAGCTGGCTTTCATCGGCTATCAAGGTATACAGTAACTTTCCCCTTGCCGATTAGTCCACTCCAAACATTTTAATATGTGCAAAAAACGGTGTCAACACATGCCCCCCAATTTCGGAGTATAAAACCATTAATGCTCCGAAATTTACTCCAGATTACCGTAACTTATTCTCCAAGCCAAAACCTGATCTGTTATCAAATCCAATCAAATCTAATCCTGATTCACGCACTTCAGTAAATATTGCACAATCGCTAACCACTCTTGCCTTGATTATGGTTAAGATACCGAAACAATAACCCATCGGCAAGATCTTAACATGATAATGCTATCATTTTCAGAATTAAAATATCCTGTACCGATATCTCTTCCAAGTCATGATTACTTGCCATCAACCCATCTGTACAATCCCCTGATCATCGTGCAAACAGTTACATATCCATCTGAACCACTTCGACCTACATGCGCGCGGCATAGAGATAAGTCCAAAATACCCCTACTCCAAGCGGCTTATAAATAGATTCCTCCGGAACACTTGTTTTCTACCCTCAGACTCCAATCTTTGACATTTTCTCTTTTCGGCGGCGACTCCGACGAACCACTGCACGACCTCAACCAACAAGAACCCTTCTCCAGCGTTACCTCAAGTCTCCGGCTCATGCCTTCATCTTCTTCAAGATAATGGCAATCAACTTCGACGTCCCCGCGGTTCGCTCCTCTTCCATTACCTTTACTTTGATTCCCCTAGTTTTTTGCAAATCCATACAGTTGGTGATTTTTCCTTTCTTTTGTTCTTCGGATCCTTCAAACTTAGGAATTGCGCAACAAATTAGTTATTCCAACCGACCAGCCGCATGTCCAATGCCTAGGACCAATGGGCAACCCAGATCCAACCGATCTGATTAATGCAGAGGTTAACATAATCCCCTTTAGAGCCCAAAATTTCTCTCTGAATTTATGGAAAGACACATTCCGATCTTGGCCCAAAACCACCAAAGGGTGGAAAGATTGGTACTTGAGGGTTAATAGATCGATGCAAGTATACTGGGCAGAACGGAAATTAGACCAATGCATTAGGTTATCTATTGCCGATATGCAGAAGAATGAATCGATGATGATTGCAGCTGCTTACTTCTGGTCAGACACAACAAACACTTTCATGTTTGGACATGGCCCAGCTACTCCTACACTTGCCGATGTCCACATGCTCACTGGCTTGGATATTTCAACTGCCGATGAAGGCTCCATTTATGGTAGAAAATCTGAATATAGGGTGAATACCCGCAACATCGGTGGTTGGACGTGATACATTCAAGAATACCAGAAGACTGGGACACTTAACCAGAGGGAACATGCCACATTCTTGAATATGTGGTTAGAGAAATTTATTTTCTGTGGTCGATTAGTAGGACCAACCAACGCCTTCCTCCCCACAGCTGAACTTTTGGCTAATGGCGTAAGGTTTCCTCTTGGCCGATACCTTCTGAGCTCCACTTATCATCTTCTTCATCAAGTGTCTCAGAAACTTCTGCTTGGCGAACCCATCGGCAACCTAGGAGGCCCGTGGTGGTTTATCAACATGTGGCTGAATGCCCATATGCACAAACGCTTGCAATGGGACTTTTTTGCCCAACAATTCCCATGAGAAATTGCTGAAGACCATGTGCTTGGGGATGATGAATCGGCAACATGCTCACTCCTTAATTTTGGTGAAGCCATAATTGTCCTTCCCGGAACAGAGGCCAATGAAGACCAGATCGGCAGATTCTTCCAAAACTTCTACAATGGTCTTTCTCGTGATCATAGGGCCTGGGTACCTTATATTGACGAGGACAACAAGTTTCCCCTTCTTTTCAACTTTGCCGATGACACCCTGAATCAGGATAAGGAACTCATGATGGCCATCATTACTCCCAGGGCAATTCCAGTGAATACATTTGGTAGCGGGAAAAACACCAACATTTCATATGAATTTTACAACCCATCGGCAGTATCCCGTCAATTGGCTTTTGGGCAACTGCCAATCAAACTTTGCTTTGCCGATGTAATCAAACCCAGGGAAACAATCACCTATGGAACAGATTGGAACAAGGTGGTACAACTCTCCCCCGATGCCGATATCACAGATGTTGATATATCCACCTGGACGCCAGTATCCTTCATCACCGAGTCATACAAGCAATGGTGGCGAGAGTGGAAGGAACAACTGTTTGCAACTTCTGCTCACACATATTGGCACATGATCGACCCTGAATATGCCATCCCTGACGATGCAGTAAGTTTCTTTTAACTCCTTTTTGCTTTTTCCCTACATATACCAGTAACTGACTCTCTCATGACAGGTTAACAACCCAGCACCATCGGTGAGCAAAAGTGGGAAACCCTTCGATCTTCAGCCTATTTCCCCGATATCACCGATCGGCTACAACGCCCCCACCTTAACTGCTTTGACCCACTAGAAGATCCGTACCAAGACCATCACCTCTAAGTCCAGATTGGCTACAGCTAGGGCCACTCCATCGGTTGCTGCTACAACCTTGGTCAAGGCATTCAAGGTAACAACCTTGTTTATTTCTACTTATACCGATTACAAACTGTATTAACATTAATCACCAGGGGATAAGAGCTGCCACTGGATCGTCATCGGCAATTCCTCCGATATCAAGCACCACTTCTTTTGACAAACCTTCAGAGGTATTCTCTTGACTTCTCATTTTATCCGTTAAATATCATACCTTACACTTGTTTTGCAGCAACAATTGGGTACATCGGCAAGCGTACCAGACGTCCAAGCTTCACAACCAACAAGTGCCGATGCCCCCCAGCCAATCGTTGCCGATGCCCAAGCAAAGCGCAAAGCTTTAACAGATGCCGAGGCACAGCTAAAATGACAAAGGTCCATGCCGATCCCTACATCTGCCCCAATGTCATCGGTCATCATACCTCAAGAGCCAACCACTGATGAAGTCACAGAGGACATCCCATTGGCAAGCTCAGCCAATCCCTCACATGACACACTCCAGGTTGTTTCTTCCAGTCAAGCACAGGAAATTGCCTTGAAACAGGTAAACCGATTAACCTAGCTGATTTACAATATTCATACTTATCCTTAACCGACCTCCTTTTCTTTTTCTTAGGAACAAGACTCCCCAAACAGCCTATTCTCCTTCGCTATTGACATCTCTGATGATGATGGAGAGGAAACAAGTTCTTCCCTTGTACTGGGAACAATATCGGCAGAAACTAAGTCCAAGTTGGAAGCTCTCCTGAACTTGCTATAGCAGGATACCGCCCAACTTGTAGATGATTCGGACCCCGCAAAGGCAATTTTCAAAACAATCCGTGGCCAGGTCCCTGCCGATGTTGAAGAAGTACTCTTCCCAGCAGCCCATTTAGAGAGTCGCCAACTACAATATCAACGGGCTGCCCAACGTATTGCCGATAGAGCATCTCAGGCTCAACTCAAAGAAGAGATGCTACAACTGAAACAAATTGCCGATGAGAAGCATAAGGGCATCGGCAACTTGCAGACTTCGGGTGCTGAACTTAAGCAGAAAATCTTGGATTTATCAGCAAGGAAAATGGCTCTATTGGCTGAATTAAAGGAAATCGAGGCAGCTTTAACTCATGCTCAACAAGAAGAAAGCTAGCTACCCAATGCCATCAAAACCCTTCAGCAAGAAAGAGATATCCAGGCTCGCAAAGCTTTGGCCATGAAGAAAAAACTCAAGCCCGTGGAGGGTACTGCCGATGACGATATCAAAGAAATGGAGGAAGCCGAGCAGATTCGCCTGCGTGCGATATTAGCTATCCAATCCTTGTTGAACTTGTAATCTTGTTTATTGTATCGGCACTTTATGAGACATTGACATCCTTGCATAATTCTAGCCGATGGGACTGTTATCGGCACTTATACTTTTATGCATCCATCCAGATACTAGGGTAATATTTCTTTAAATATTTTCCATTTAATGCTCTAGGAAACACAACCCCTTCGAGGGTTTCTAGAATATATGCGTTACCAGGAACAAACTGATTTATCCGATATGGACCTTCCCAATTAGGAGACCACTTTCCAAACTTTGAACTTTTAGTCCCAATCGGTAAAACCAGTTTCCAGACCAGATCTCCATCGGCAAACTCCTTTATCTTCACCTTCTTGTCATACCATCTAGCTACTCTTTTCTTATTTTCTTCGATGCTAACTAAAGACCTTAACCGATGACCCACCACATCTTCCAACTCATCCTTCATAAGAGTATTATAATCATCGGCTGTCAGCTGATCTTGAGAATGTATTCGCCTAGAGCCAACTTTAATTTCCCAAGGCAATACTGCATCGTGTCCATATACTAACTGATAAGGCGTTACTTTGGTTGCACCATGACATGACATCCGATATGACCACAAGGCTTCATTTAATACTGTATGCCACCTCCTAGGATTTTCTTCAATTTTGCGCTTAATGAGTTTGATGATCCCTTTATTAGAAGCCTCAGCTTGACCATTAGCTTGAGCATAATATGGAGAAGAATTTAAAACTTTAATTCCCATACCTACAGCAAACTCATCAAATTCTCCTGACGTAAACATAGTGCCCTGATCGGTAGTGATAGTCTGAGGAATACCAAATCGGTAAACAATATGCTCTTTCACAAAATCAATCATATTAACCGATGTCACCTTTTTCAAAGGAATTGCCTCAACCCATTTTGTGAAATAATCAGTAGCAACCAGAATAAATTTATGTCCCTTACTCGATGGCGGATAAATCTGACCAATGAGATCAATAGCCCATCCCCAGAACGGCCACGGTTTGATTATAGGGTTCATAGCCGATGCAGGCGCTCTTTGAATATTACCAAACTTTTGACATCCCTGACATCCTTTAAAATATTTAAAACAATCTTCAAGAATAGTCGGCCAATAGTATCCATTCCTTCTGATCATCCACTTCATCTTGAAAGCCGATTGATGCGCACCACACACTCCTTCATGAATTTCACCCATCAAAGTTTTCGATTCATCACTACCAACACATCTGAGTAAAACTCCATCTATAGTTCGATAATATAATTCATCATCGAGGAGCACATACTTGGTAGCTTGGAACCTTATACGTCTTTCAACCTTTTTATATGGATCCTTTAAATAATCGACAATCTCCTTTCTCCAGTCATCGGTATTAACTGCCGATGTTAGCACTTCCTGAATAAGTTGATACCCTGAAGCATGCTGAGCTAGTCGATTAGCTTCCTCATTATGCAATCGAGGGATATGTTCAAGATAAAAATCCCTAAATCCTTTCAACAATTGCACACATTTTTCATAATACGAAATCAAAGCTTCACTTCGGCATTCATAAAGTCCAGCCAATTGATTTATAACTAGCATAGAATCACCAAAGATTTCAACAGCATCGGCACGTATCTCCTTCAGTAATTCTAACCCTTTTACCAAGGCTTAGTATTCAGCCTGATTATTCGTCGACGTAGCAACAATCGGCAATGAAAACTCATACTTCCTTCCTTGAGGTGAAATTAGCACAATGCCGATACCTGCTCCTTCACCACATGTGGACCCATCGAAGAAAAGTGTCCAGGGAGCAACTTCCAAAGAGTCCACTGAATCATAATGCTGAGTGACCAAATCAGCCATCACTTGCCCTTTAACTGCCTTAGTTGATTCGTAACGTAGTTCAAATTCTGATAATGCTAAAATCCACTTGCCGATTCTACCACTTAATATCGGCATCGACAGCATATATTTGACTACATCGTCTTTGCATATGACCGTACATTCGGCAGATAACAAATAATGCCTTAATTTGACACACGAAAAGTATAAATATAGACATAATTTTTCGATGGCCGAATACCTCGTCTCAGCATCCACTAGTCTTCTGCTCAAATAATAAATAACACGTTCTTTCCCTTCAAATTCTTGAATAAGAGCTGAACCGATAACTATATCATCAGTTGATAAATATAATCTGAAAGGCTTCCCGTGTTGAGGTGGAACTAGCACTAGAGGATTTGTTAAATATTTCTTAATTTCATCGAGGGCTAACTGCTGCTCAGCTCCCCATATAAATTCCTGATCGGCTTTCAATTTAAGTAATGGACTGAAAGCCTTGATCTTACCCGACAGATTAGATATGAATCTTCTAATGAAATTAATCTTACCGATCAACGATTGTAATTCAGTCTTATTGGCAGGAGCAACCACCTTGTTAATTGCATCAATAGACTTCCTACTGATTTCGATGCCCCGCTGATGCACCATAAAACCCAAGAATTGACCTGCCGATACGTCAAATGCACATTTATTAGGATTCATATTCAATCCATGCTTCCTTGTATACTCCAGTATCTTTCGCAGATCGGCTAGATGTTTTGTGATATCTCCAGACTTAATCACCACATCATCAATGTAGATCTCCACTAATATGCCGATGTATTCATGAAAAATAAAGTTCATAGCTCTTTGATAAGTAGCACCGGCATTTTTCAAGCCAAACGTCATGACTACCCACTCAAACAACCCTACATGACCTGGACATCTGAATGCAGTCTTGGGAATATCTTCTTCAGCCATGAATATTTGATTGTAGCCTGCATTACCATCCATAAAGCTGATAATCTGATGTCCGGCTGTAGCATCAATCAATAAATCAGCAATCGACATTGGATAGCCATCCATCGGTGTGGCTTTGTTGAGATTCCTAAAATCAATACAAACACGAAGTTTTCCATTTTTCTTATAAACAGGAACCACATTAGAGATCCATTCTGCATATCGACACTGCCGAATAAACTTTGCCTCAATTAATTTAGTTATTTCGGTCTTAATATCAGGAAGTATATTAGGGTTGCATCGGCGCGCTAGCTGCTGATGTGGCCGAAATCCAGATTTGATAGGTAACCGATGTTCAACTACCGATCGGTCTAATCCAGGCATCTCAGTATAATCCCAAGCAAAACAATCTTTATACTCCTTTAACACATCAATTATTTGCTGCTTACACTTGGAATCTAACTTAGCACTAATAAAAGTAGGTCTTGGCCTATCACCATTACCGATATCTACTTCTACTAAATCATCTGCCGATGTGAACCCTTGACCTAATTTTCCATCATCGGCAAACCTATCCATTAAAATTCCTCTTTAGAACCGACTGCTTGGATCAGTGGAATTTTATAATCAGCAACCCGAAGGAACTCTTTTTCCCAAACTTCTCCTGATATGCATTTAGTTCGCTCATAAGTATCTGATTCTGCCGATGCGATGATATAAGAAGAATCACCAGGGACAACCTCAATCTTATCCCCAATCCACTGTACGAGGCATTGATGCATTGTAGAAGGAACACAACAATTAGCATGAATCCAATCCCTCCCTAGAAGCAGATTATATGCACCTTTGCCGTTAATAACAAAGAACGTCGTCGGTAAGGTTTTGCTGCTGATGGTCAATTCAACGCATACTGCCCCTTTAGCCAGTGACACATTGCCTTCAAAATCTTTCAGCATCATATCGGTTTTGGTCAAGTCTTGATCTCCCTTACCAAGTTTCCGATACATCACATAAGGCATAATATTAATCGCAGCCCCTCCATCAATAAGTACCTTAGACACAGGCTGCCCATCAACTCTGCCCTTCACAAACAAAGCCTTAAGATGCTGTCTCTCATCATCGGTAGGTTTCTCAAAAACAGCCATCATTGGATCTAGTGTCAACTGAGCTATTTGATCAGAGAGAACAACTTCTTCCTCATTATCAGATAGTGCCAAAAATTCCATCGGCAACATGAATACCATATTGACATCTGCCGATGGACCCTTATTTTTGTGTTTTACCTGCCACTGCTGATGACCGGACTTCTCATTGGAGGAATTTTCCTTTTGGTATAAATCCTCCTGACGCTCACGTTGCATCCTCCTCCTCTGTGTCTTTGTTAGACCCTCCGGGCACCATCGAGGAAACTTGGTTTTCCAAACCGGCTGATAACAGGTCCTAGTTGATTCTACATGGCGTATATTAGGGTCCCTGTAGAATATTTCCTCATCGGGAACTCTTGCATTTGCCATTTCCTCGAGCTCCTCTTGATTCCTTGGAAAATATCCAGCGCGTTTACCAAGCCTTTCATGTACACTAAGTCTGCCCCCCAGCCGATCATGTACTGATGCTCTGCTTCCGATCGGCTCATTGATAAATAAACCCTGATTGCCAGGTTGAAATCTTCTTTCTGACCGATTGATCCCATAATAACCATTGCACTCAGGGCAATTTTCAACAGTTGGCAATTTAATACCTTCCTCCCAGCAATGGATAAAAAACGGGCACCTCCAATGATCTTTATGCCGATGCCACTCTTCCCGACGTCTTTCTTCTTGCTATTGTCGATATCGATCATTACGCTGACGCCAACCCTCCTGCTGCCTTCGATGAGTAATCACAATGCCAGGTCGAGAAGGTTTTTTGGAACTACTGCTTTCTCCCAGCAACCCCTTACTTCTTGCATCATCGGTAGTTATCCGATGTTGGGGATCCACTAATGCGTTTTTCTCAGCAGCCTCAGACGTCAATACCTTGGTCTTCCCTTTGGCCTCCAACGTATTTGCTGGAAAGGGGTGTTGATCAATTTTCATTGGCCTTTGAGCATTAGAAGTACCAAACTTAATTCTCCCAGATTCAATAGCCGATTGTAACTGTTGCCTGAACACCTTGCACTCATTTGTACTGTGTGAAGTTGCATTGTGCCATTTGCAGTACAAGATCTTCTTCAACTCTTCTGCTGATGGGATCACATGATTAGGTGACAGCTTAATTTGGCCCTCTTGAAGTAGAAGATCAAATATTTTATCAGCCTTGGTGATATCAAAGGTAAACTTTTCTGGCTCTTTTTGACCAAAGGGACAAGATATCGGCTTTTTATTCTTAACCCACTCAGCTAAGCCGATAACTGGTTCTTCATCAGAATCAGAATCTCCTACTTCTTTAACAAATGAAACCTTTTTACTCCAATTCTTTTTAGGTTCAAAAACCCTAGTATCTTGATCGGAGATCCTTTGCACAAGATGACTGAGGCTTTCAAATTCCTGAGAAGCATATCTGTCTTTAAGATGTGGCAATAACCCTTGAAAAGCCAGATCGGCAAGCTGCCGATCATCCAGCACTAGACTGTAGCACTTATTTTTTACATCTTGTAGTCTTTGCACAAAGCTCTCTACCGATTCATCATTGCGCTGTCTCAATTTCACTAAATCGGTAAGCTTCTTTTCATGGATTCCATTAAAGAAATACTTATGAAATTGTTTTTCTAGATCAGCCCAGGTAATAATAGAATTTGGTGGTAATGAAATGAACCACGTAAATGCCGATCCAGACAAAGATGATGAAAATAATCGAACTCTTAATTCATCTCTGCTAGCTGCCTCTCCACATTGAATAATGAAGCGATTGACGTGTTCCATTGTCGATGTATCATCCTGCCTAGAGAATTTAGTGAAATCTGGTACCTTGTACCGATTTGGGAGAGGAATTAAATCATATGCAGGAGGATATAGAGTCCGATAAGAATAAGTATTGACCTTGGGCTTTATCCCAAACTGATCCTTCATAATTTCTACTATCCTATCGGCCCAAAAAGCATCAGCTTCCTGCTGACGAACTGGCTGAATTTCTACAGGAGGTACCTGCTGATATCCTTCCACATATCTTTGTGGCCCACGATCTCCAGCAATCGGCATATTTGCCGTTACTTGTGGTCCATTAACCTGTTGGAAAGGATTCATCGGTTGAGCTGTCGATGCTTGATTCTGGACACCAGCTTGCATATAACCTTGTTGAATCCCTGCAATCTGTTGATTTTGTTGAACTGTATGTTGAACAGGTAACTGTCCTGACCAACCATTATTAGAACCCACCGGTACAAAACTTACCGATGGCTGGTAATTTGCTGACATTGTTGGATAATTATAACCAGCTTGAGGCATAAACTGAACCCCAGTTTGACTCATAACAGGGCCTTTCTGCTGCATCGGCAGTAAGCTTGCCGATGGATTTGAACTAGGCGCTTGAACCAAAGGCATCTGGAAAGCCTCTGGAGTTGGTTGCACAGTAGTTGTTGTGGCATATTGAGGTACTTGGGCCATCGGCGAAACAGCCGATGGTATAGGAGTTTTACCTACTGCTTCAAACACTTGAAGTAATCCAGGATTGAAAGCAGATGACTCCGGAGGCATACCATATCCCCACCAATTAGTAGGAATCTGGCTATTCTGAGACACAGGGCCTGACATAGCTGATGCCGATAGATCCGTACTAAGCTGAATTCGTCCTCCTGGTAGTACTGGATTTGATCGTATCGGTGTAGATTGAATATTAGGTAAGCCTGCCGATACTGGAGAAGAAGTAACTTCTGCACCCACAACGGCCGAGGGAGCCGATGGAGTATTGATAGATGCCGGCTCTGGTTGGTGATAGGCAGGCCCAACATAATGCGGTGACGCTTGTCCTTCTTTGAGAGTTCGAACCACAGCATTATGAACAGTATTGGACAACACATTGGAATGATTAATCAAAGCATGATTTACTGCAGAATTAACCATCTCTTGAAGTTTACCAGGGTTGGAGTCAAAGGTAACCTGCCGAGGCAACGGCAAATCTTGCTTCTGGATAACTTGTTCACTCTTGTTTAGGCTAAACGATTTCAGACAAAGCTGCCTATATTCTTCTACGGCCTTTTCCATAGCCTGCCTCTGTTCTTCCTTAAGATCTTCTTCTGATACCGCGATAATGTTCCCCGCATCGATCTCGGAATTGAACATATTGATCAGATTGATTGGTCCCACTGGACGTGCCAAAAGATGTGTTGATGCAAAAGTGGATCTGCAAACACAAAGGGCTAATATTCGAATCGGTATCCAAGGCGTGCCAGTCGATTTGACCTGTTAATCGACAAGGATGAAAATACGAGCACTTTGGTCCTGACAACAGCGATACGCCCGGAAGTCACGGCCAAGAGGTACTCACGCGGAACTCGAGGATCGCCGAAGGTCGCACTGAAGCGATGCAGCTCGCCGAATCAATGAGAACTCGTAAAGAGAAAATAATGCAAATTGACGAAGTCGCCGAAAAGTAAGTAGATGCAAATAGGAGTAAAAATTGGTTTTGATATTGATTGATATATCTATTTACATTGCCCCTCACTCCATATTTATACCCTGATCTAAAGAGACACAACCAAACACAACTAGGACACCAAGCCCATATCTAGGGAAACACGTGACTCTTACATGAATCATACTCTAACAAATATAGAAAAGGAAATCAACTCCTATCTATTTCCCTGTCCGCCTTAATTACGATGGAAATCTCACTGTCCTTCTTTCCATCGGCATACCCCTTGTTTCATCGGTAATAGTCTTCAAGTCTTCCCTCATCAGCATACTCCTTGTTTCATCGGCAGTAGTCCTCAAATCTCCCTTCATCGGCATACTCCCTGTTTCATCGGCAGTAATCTTCAAGCCTCCCTTCATCGGCATCACCAGCTATCGGCAACCATCTTTACAAGCTGGCTTTCATCAGCTATCAAAGTATACAGTAACTTTCCCCTTACCGATTAGTCCACTCCGAACATTTTAATACGTGCAAAAAACGGTGTCAACAGGAGGTTGACCGGATCGATGCAGCCGTACGAACAGAAGTGTAAGCCATGAGGGTACTTACAGATAAGCAGTGGAGGTCGACCTGATCGATGCATCCATACTTGCTGAAGAACTCGCCGAGATCTACACTACTCCTACTCCTAAGGGGTGGCCGGAGCCGAAAAAAGTAAGTAACTTGTATTTGATTGATTGTGTGTCTCTTACAATACTGGGGGTCCAATATTTATACCTAGAACCTATGCATGAATCCTACTTAAGCATGAGTCATTACAATTTCTTGGCCTAAGAGAAAACATTCCTAATTTAAGATAACTTGGACTCTAATCTTTCCCTTTTTGTAGAGTCCAACATGCTTTGTCCCGGCACCGATAGTAGCCTTTGTCGTTATCTGTTGGCGCTATCTGAAGAAAGCCAATTCTAGTGTTGCATTCGAATCAGCTGATACCGGTCTGCACGTAATTGATTCCTTGATGACATGATCTTGGGAGCTTTCGAGTCCCTGAGATTCTTCTTCTAAATTTTGGTGTAAACACATGCCCCCAATTTTTGGATAAAAGTAATTTTATTCCAAAATTATCACGTCTATATCCCCGAAAGGTCCACAGTCATGGGTAGAGAATCTTGATCTGGGGTCTACTGTTTATCACCGTCTATGTCAGCACATGAGCCCATGCTTCAAAACTTTTACGAGAGCATCATTGCTTCACAGGCACTTGGATTCATCTTTCCAGATCGGCTATAAAATGTCTATCCGACCCTAGTGAGAGCAACTCAACAATTCAGCCATGTTTCTCTTCCATCTGCCCCCTCGAGTGCTTCTAACTCTGCTGGACCCTCCATGGTCTATCCTTTTGCTATAAAGATCTTGAGCGGTTAGAAGAATTCTTATGCATAGGGTGATTGTGTCGCTTATTCTAGCACCTTGTCGAGCAAGAGGATCAGCTACTACGGTTAGAAGAATTCTTATGATATCACCTGAGTCTTCTCTCCATGCTCGTAGAGCTATTCTAGTGTTTGTAAGGGCTAAAATGTGTGGACACCTTCCCCTTGTTTGTTCCACCAAACGCCGACTGGGAAAGCCATAGGCTTCTTTCCCACAGTTTCCCAGTTACCAAGAAATCAGCTGGGCATCTGTTAGGTGGGTGGCCTTTCCCCTTCTCCTGGCATAATTTTATCAACGGGCCAATGTGACTCGGTTCATGATGACCTCTGGCCTTGTGGGGACCTAGAATCCCTTCAATCCAAAGGAGCCCTGGTGGGTTAATCTCTGGTCAATGTAAATTCTTCGTATCCGCCTCATGATATTTTGTAATTTGGGGAAGCAATAAGTCTGAATCTATTATCTCTTTGTTATCTATCCCTTGAATTTCTAGAGTGTCGATCCATTTCTGTATCTGATTTTAATTTCACGCCCCCCGCGAAATCTATCTTCTTGGCTTCCCAAGCTATATATATGGGCCACGACCGCGGATCAAAAAATAACCCGCTTCGCCTCAAACATTCTGCGTCCTTAGTATAGTTCCTGTTTTTCCCGTAGGTTTGAGATCATGGAGGACAGCAAGAGGTCTGTTGAGGAGGCCCTCAACGGATCTACATCATCGCGCTAGCGCCTTTATCACCAAGAGGGCGCAACTTGGGATGTTCCCATCATCCCAGAGCAGAGGGCCGACTCTGCTCAGCCTTTGGGATCATCCTCAGCACCAATTTGCCACCAGCTCCCCCGCTATCCGAGGAGGTAGATCGACAATGACGATCTGCTGGCCTCCATCGATCAGACTAACTAGCACCTAGCCAG
Source organism: Miscanthus floridulus (assembly GCF_019320115.1). Classification (NCBI taxonomy): domain Eukaryota; kingdom Viridiplantae; phylum Streptophyta; class Magnoliopsida; order Poales; family Poaceae; genus Miscanthus; species Miscanthus floridulus. The sequence continues at coordinate 70,304,427 of NC_089583.1, read as the reverse complement.
CTGCCTCTCCCTTATAGAATCGACTTTGGCCATGATTCAAGGCCGATCACCCCCTAAGGCCAGCCCGGTGGGGAAAGGTTGGCCAGGGTTGAAGCTAGAATCAGGTGAGACATCTACCGCAATTTCTCTGTCTTCTTAATTTTCCCCTCAAGATTTCTAATCATTCTCTCTTTAAATCTTTTAGATCTAACTGCTCAGATGGAAAGCCTTTAATCAGTTGCGGATCACACGGTGGGATTTGCCAATGCCAGGGGTGCCGTTCTGGTGGTTTGCTTGCATGACATCTCAAACCGTGTCAGAGAGGTCGCTCTTCATGGTGTTCGTCAAGGTGCTGCCATGACGTTGGCTACTGCACAAGCCCGCTCTTGCCACAATCTTTGGCTTCTTCCCCATGGTTTTCTAGACACTACGCAACCTGGGGATCATGAGCGCTTGGTTGAGGATTTCTTTAGCACCGCAAACTCTGTAGCCTTCAACATCCTGGCCGATGATATAGTAAGCAAAGTGTTTTCTGGCCTGTAGCTTGTAATAGGTGACTTTTAGCAAACAATTTCCTTGTCTTGAGTGATTTTCCTTTGTTTTGTACTTCATATTATATGCATCACTTCATCCGTGTTTGCTTGGCTCCTATAGGCGATACGCATCATACCGACTTTTACCCCTTCAAGTTTATTTTTGCACTAGAGGCGATACAATTATGATATTGGCTATTAGAGCTGACGACCAAACAAATTGATTATTAAGTATTAATTCAAATGCTAGGGTAATATTTCTTTAGATATTTCCCATTGATTGCTCGACCAAATTCTTCCTCTCCTTTTAGTGTTTCCAAAATATAAGCATTACTAGGCGCATAATGTTTGATCCGATAAGGTCCCTCCTAGTTAGGTGACCATTTGCCGAATTTACTGTCCTTTGACCTGATCGGCAATTTCACCTTCTAGACCAAGTCTCCTTCAGCAAATTGCTTAATCTTGACCTATTTATTGTAATATTTTGCAACCGTCAGTTTATTGGCTTCGATATTTTCAAGAGCACGCAGCCGAAGGCAACTCAAGTCCTCCAAGTCATCTATCATGAGATTCTTGTAGACTTCGGCTAACAAATCATTCTACAATGTAACACGCCTCGATCCAGTCCAAACTTCCTAAGGAAGAACTGCATTATGGCCATACACAAGTTCGTAAGGTGCCATTTTAATTGATCCATGATAGGCCATCCTATATGCCCATAGTGCCTCATTAAGCGTTGAATACCACTTCCTTGGTTGTTCCTCAATCTTTTTCTTGATCAGCTTAATCATAATCTGATTGGACGCCTCTGCCTAGCTATTAGCCTGAGCATAGTAAGGAGAAGAATTTAGTAGCTTGATTCCTATACTGGCAGCAAAATCTCTAAATTCTTCTGATGTGAACATTGCCCCTTGATCGGTAGTTATAGTTTGAGGAATCTCAAAACAATACACAATGTGCTCCCTGACAAAATCAATCATGTTCTGTAAGGTTACCGTCCTCAAAGGAATTGCCTCAACCCATTTAGTGAAGTAATCTGTTGCTACCAATATGAACTTATGTCCTTTGCTTGAGGGCGGAAAAATCAAGCCAATTAAATCAATTCCCTAACCTCAAAACGGCCATGGCTTGATTATTGGATTTATGGCCGACACAGGCGATTTTTAGACATTACCAAAACGTTGACAGTCCTGGCACCCCTTGTAATATTCGAAATAGTCTTCTAATATCGTTGGCTAGAAATATCTAGTTCTGTGAATAATCCACTTCATCTTATAAGGCAATTGATGGGCTCCACATATCCCTTCATGCACCTCGCCCATCAACACCATAGCTTCCTCTTAGTTTAAGCATTTGAGCAACACCCCATCGGTTGTTTTATAATATAGCTGATCATCTAATAAAACATACTTAGTTGATTTATACCTTAGCTTTCTACTAACTTTCTATGTTGGATTCCTAAGGTAGTCGGCTAATTCAATTCTCCAATCATCACTCGAGGCCTCACTACTCAATACCTCTTGAAACACTCGATAGCCTGAAGCGCTTTGAGCTAGATGATTAGCTTCTTAATTCTATGCTCTCAGAATATGTTGAAAAGAGACATGAGGAAACTCTTTCAGCAACCTTTGACATTCATCATAATATCTCCTCAAAGTATCTTCTTTGCACTCATATAGGCTGATCAACTGATTAATAATTAACTATGAATCTCCAAATACTTCAATTGCTTTGGCCTTTACTTCATGAAGAAGTTGAAGTCCCTTAAGAATAGCTTCATATTCTACTTGGTTGTTGGTAATCATTGGTTCAGTTGGAAGAGCAAACTCAAAACTTGCCCCACGAGGTGAAATAATAACAATATCAATGCCACCACCTTGCTTGCATGATGATCCATCAAAGAATAACGTCCAAGGCACCGGCTCTACATAATCAATGCTTGGCTTATGATGCTGGGTGACAAAATCGACCATTATTTGTCCTTTGACTGCTTTAGCCGATTCGTACTTCAAGTCAAATTCCGATAATGCGAGAATCCACTTTCCCACTCTCCCATTCAGTATTGGCATTGATAACATGTGCTTAATCACATCAGCCTTGAAAACAACTGTACATTCGACCGATAATAAGTAGTGTCGCAACTTAGCACAAGAGAAATAGAAGCACAAGCATAACTTTTTGGTGGGAGAATATCTTGTCTCTGGATCCAGTAGTCTTCTACTCTAATAGAAAACAACTCTCTCTTTTCCTTCAAATTCTTGCATCAAGGCCAATCCAATTGTCTTGTCATCAGCCGATATGTATAACTTAAAAGGCTTACCTTGCTGAGGAGGGACGAGCACAGGTGGACACTTCATGTATTCTTTTATTTCTTCAAACGCCTTTTGTTGTATGTCACCCCACTTGAATTTTTGATTATTTTTCAACTTCAACAAGGGAGAAAACGGCAGAATCCTTTCTGACAAATTTGAAATGAATCTTCTGATAAAATTAATCTTACCAAGCAGAGATTGCAACTCTGTTTTAGTAGTCAGGGGAACTGCCTCATCAATTGCTTTTATGCTTTTTGACCAACTTTGATTTCCCTCTCGTGGACCATAAAACCCAAGAATTGTCCAGCTGACACTCTAAAGGCACATTTATTAGGATTCATCTTTGGACCATGTTTTCTTGTGCATTCCAGAGTCTCCCACAAATCCGCTAGATGCTCTTTATACCCTTTGGATTTTATCATCACATCATCTATGTAGATTTCAACAATCCTACCGATCAACTTATGAAAAATGTAATTCATTGCCCTTTGATAAGTTGCACCGGCATTCTTCAGACCAAAGGTCATCACAACCCACTCGAATAAACCGATTGCGTCAGGGCACCTGAAAGCGGTCTTCGCTATGTCTTCCTCAGCCATGAAAATTTGGTTATACCCTGCATTGCCATCCATGAAGCTAATAACCTTGTGCCCAGCTGCTACATCTACTAACATATCAGCTATCGACATCAGATAACCATCCATGGGCGTGGCTTTGTTTAGATCCCTAAAATCGATGCAAACTCTTAACTTTCCATTCTTCTTATATATAGGGACAACATTCGATATCCACTCTGCATATCGGCATGGTCGGATAAACTTTGCTTCCAGTAACCTTTCAGTCTCCTTTTTTATATCATCAAGCATGTTTTGTTTGAATCTTATTGGAGCCTGTTTAAACGACCAATATCCAGGTTTGATTGGCAACCGATGTTCGATAATTGACCGGTCCAGACCAGGCATCTCATAGTATTTCTAAGCAAAACAGTCTTTAAATTCCTTTAACAAATCAACCAACTCTTGTTTATACTCAGGGACCAACTTGGCACTTACATACGTCGGCCTAGGTCTATCTCTAGAACCAATATCTACTTCTTCTAATTCATCGGCCGATGTGAAACCATGTCCTGATTTGCCATCTGTACCATCTATTGGATTATCCATTAAGACAAATTTTTAAAGCCAACTACTTGGATCGGCTGTTGGCTTTTATTGCTGATTTTAATAAAGCTTCCTTCCCATAACTTGTCAGAAAAGCATTTGAAATCTTCTAGTTCCCAAAAAAACTAGTTTGGCTATTGTGATGCTCACAGACTCATCAGCGTGAACCAGTTCGACATCATTTCCATGCCATTGAATCAAACACTGATGCATGGTCGATGGTACACAACAGTTCATATGAATCCAATCACGACCAAGGAGCAAACTATACGACCCTTTTTCATCGATGACGAAGAATGTGGTGAGCAGAGTCTTACTCCCATTTGTTAGTTTCATGTTTATTGCCCCTTGGGTCTTAGACGTATTACCTCCAAAATCCTTAAGCATCATGTCAGTTTCCATCAGATCCTCTGGTCCCTTGCCAAGTTTACGAAAAGTAGTATAAGGCATGAGATTGACAGAAGCGCCTCCGTCCACCAACATCTTGTTCATCGGCTTCCCATCAACAAAACCTTTCACATATAAAGCTTTTAAGTGCCGATGCTTGACTGGTTTATCAAATATTGTTTGTTGTATAACCGTTAATTTGGCAACTATCTCCTCATACTCCGATTCATCAAAATCCGAATAAACTTCTTGATCTACCAGAGCTCTAAATTTTGATGTCAACAGAAAAACCATTTGAATATTAGCCGATAGTTGCTTTCTATCGGCTGTTTGCTTAGTACGCCATACTTGAGGTTTACCGGATGCCTAAGCCTGTTCCAACTCTCTGTTCCTTAGGCGTTGCACCCTTCTCTTTTGGCTTCTTGTCAAACCTCCCAGACACCATTGGCCTTCCTGCCAAACATATTTTCCTTTATTACTTCCTTCTTCGTAATCAGCTTAGTTTTGATCAGTAACTCTTTTTCCAAGTCAATTATGAATACTTCCATTTTTTAAGCGCCGATCCATGTTATTGTCATGATATGTATCTTGAGCATGGATAGACCGACGGTTGGCTTGAGATTGCCTAAACTCCCAATACTGATCGCTGCACTCTGGACAGCTATTCCTAGTAGGCAACTTCAAACCTTCGTTCTAGCAATGTCTGAAGAAAGGACAATTCCAATGCAATTCAGCTTGCTTTCATTCATACCTCTCTTTTTTCTATTGACGCTGGTATTCTTGCTTTTTTAACCAACACTGATAATCTTTTTCCTTCTGCCGCTGCCATTTATTCAACAGAATTCGAGATGTAACTCGTGGCTTTGTCGCCCCTTCTTTTGATGCCTCTCCCTGCTCATATCGTCTCTTTTGCTTATCGCGACATCTCCAAATTTCTCTGTATTCATCGGCCGATATTTGCCTCTCGGGATCGACTGCTCCAGCTTCTCTTGATTTGGTTTATGTTAGGACCTTAGTCTTTCCTTTGAGCAGCCTAGCATCGACCATATTTTGATCTCCTGGGAAAGAATTATCATCAACTTTTATTTTCTGTGGCATATCAAATTTGAGCCTTCCTTACTGAATAGCCTTCTGTATATGCTGTCGAAAAATTCTGCATTCATTAGTGGAATGAGAAGTAGCGTTATAGAATTTGCATAACTTCTTATTATTCAACTGATCAGGGGGCAACATAACATGATTATTGGGCAACTTGATCTGTCTCTTCTCAAGCAAGAAATCGAAGAGCTTATCTAATTTAGTGACATCAAAGTCATAGCTCTCCTCGACTCCTCTTTCCCAAGGATTTGGTACCATTACTGTCTTTTTGCCCCAATTCCATTCAGCCACAGCAACCTCTTCTTCTTTATCTTCATAGCCATTATTGACTGAGTATGGATTATAAGCTTCAACCACTATGGTACTCTTCTGAAATCAGGTATCTCTGCGCATACTGTAGAATTGGCTATTGAGCGCTGCCACTCGTTGAGCCAATTGACCCAAGTTATCAAATTTTTGTCCCAGTAGTTTTTCTTTCCACATTGGAAGCATTCCTTGAATGGCTAAAGCAGCTAGTTGATCATCGGTCAAGTTTAATGAGAAGCACAAGTTTCTAGTCTCTTGGAACCTCTGAAGAAACTCAGTGCCTGATTCATTAGTTTTCTGCCTTATAGTTGTCAAATCGGTAATCTTCTTTTCTCTAGTCCCAGTATAAAAATATGTATGAAATTTCTTCTTGAGGTCAGCCCAGTTGGCAATGGAGTTGACTGGCAGTGATGAAAACCAAGTGAAGGCTGGTCCTGACAGTGATAGGGAGAAGAAACAAACTTGATGGACCTCCTCAACTAATGTCTCGCCCAATTGTGTTAGATACCGACTGGCATGCTTTTTTGTGCTTGTGCTGTCTTGGCCAGTGAACTTAGCAAACTCTGAAAGCCTATAATTTACAGGAAGAGCGACCAAATCATACCATTCTGAATATGGGCATTTGTACGAAAAGGTCAGCCCTTTTGGCTTCAGACCGAACTGGTTCTTTATCATCTCAGTCACCTTTAGCAATAACTCGTCAGCATGTGAATTTGGATTTCTCTGCACCTGCTGACCCATTTGTGGATTGAAATCCCGTGTGCCTTGATACCCTAGATTTGGAATCATGTGAAGGGTGTTATAATCTGTGCCATAATGATACCCCTGTGGAATCTTTATCTGCTGGGTCTTTTGCTAGTTTGCTGCTTGAAGTCTCTGATTATAGACATGAGGATCTATATCTCTATGGATCCTTTGAACTGATGGTGTTATTTTTTAAGCCAACAACGGTATGTGGCCTGTTGTGCCAAAATTAATCACCTGGTTCTAACCTTGCCCCACCGGCTATTGCACATGCTGCACTGACGATCCAGGATTATACTATATCTGATTCATAGTAGTACCTTGAGCTTGTTCAGATGAACCCTAAACTGTCTGGACATCATCATTACCAGCTGGTGCTGCTTGTTGATGGCTGATACTGACTTGATTAGTCCCTTGGGTCGACGGATGTGGAATGTTGTAATAAGCCGACCCAACTTGACCAACTGGAAACCCATGAATCGCCTCTTTCATGGCGTTGTGGAATGTGTCCAAGAAATCTTCATTATGGCTTGATATGACATCATGAACAAATTTGTTTACAATTTCCGTAAAGAAATGCCTATCTTCAGCTTCAACTGTATCTGTCTGCCCATGCAATAGAACTCTTGGTAGTAGATATTTCTGAACAATTGTGTTGTCACGCGTTTTGGTGTAGAACAATAAACACTTATTCTAAAATTCTTCTATAGCTTTGCAGATGATATCTTTATCTTCATCAGGTAGATCTTCATAATGTACCATAAGGATATCATTGTTGTTGTGAACCGCCATGACGATTGTGGTGTCCTACCGGGCGTGCCAAGAATGTGTGTCATCATGAAATTTTGTTCCATGCCGAGGGCACACGAGCAAGCCTGAAGGATCCGCTCCATGGAGCTAGAGATCCGCCTAGCTTCAGCGCAGGGATGGTTGATCCTGCGCACTCCTCTCAAGACGTGACAGTCAATTTGACCCTGCAATTGACAAGGAGAGAAAGCTAATCAGTAATTTAAGGCAAAACATGCCGGTATTGCCAGACAATCCCGAATGTGCGGCTCTAAGAGCTGATATGGAAGGAAATTGACTAAAGAGTCGATTCCAGCATACTTATAAGAATAAATCAATTAAGGCTCATGAAATTATGGAAGGTAAATCAGTTATCGCTCAGGATAGATCTCGTTATTTAGACAAACATTAGTCAATGGCAAAAGGATGTCAACAATGATTAATTTATGCTAAGTTAATGACTGCAAGTAACTAAATCCCTTTTTATATAAAAGAAACAGCTCATTATCATTTAACCATTTAATAAAGATAAATCTAACGAACATATTAGATCTCATCTATCGCTATGACCAGTGGGAAATGAGGTAGAATCATACAGGCCATAATACAATAATAAGATCATAGGGCTAACACATCTTTCGACCTATTTTTACTTCAACGGTCTCGTAACGTGAACTGTTTGTGAAAGCACTCGATATCGACTAAAACAACCGATTCAGGCATAGCGCACAGTTAAGGTCATGCCCTATCAGAAACAGATCTACCAAATAACGATCCCCACTCCACAGTGCTAACAGTGGGGTGTGAGGCAGAATCACACAGGTCGTGATAACGGGCCATGGAACGGTTTTCGCTAGCCAATAGATCTACTCAAGACAAAACATGCCATAACCGCACATTATGCGCGATTAAGATTGACATAAAACGGCTGATAAAACATAACTCATCGTTTAAAGTGCGGATTAGATCAAATTCAGATTAACAAACAATGGGTTAAAAAGGATATAAGGTCGATCTAGATCAATCCCAATCGGGCGAAGTGATATTGCTGTAATCAAATAAATAATGGAAGCAATAAGCAATATTGGTAACTTAATAAATCTATCCAAAGAAACGCCACCCTTAGATAGAGTCGATAACTTGACCTTAATCAAGTTAAGGCCATGTGCGAGCTGCTGGGGCGGCGGTGCTCCGGGATGGACACCCATGCGTCACCACGTCTTCGGCAAGCGCCCTGGCCAAATGGCGATAGCACCAGATAAAGGAGGTCAAAGCGAGCTTGTGGATACAAACAATTGAACCCATTAGGACCTTACCCCAATTTCACTGGCACGGCGGTGCACCTAGCCGGCGGCGAGAAAAACACCAAATTGGCGGCCAGTAGTGCTTGGTTGCACTAAGGTGAGGGTCGGGCTGCTAGCTGACTTTCCTGTCTAACTGCTAGAACATTGAATTGAGGTGAGGTGCCCCGAACCGCACGTATTTGTCGTGCGAAGCGGGGCGATTCTATCGGCGATAAGGGCAGGCGAGGGCGGCAACTCTTCAAGGTTGTACCTACTTCAGTCGAGGCTACGTTAATGAAATGAGGCGTTCGCACGGGGAAGACTCAGAGAGAGAGCGCCGTGGAGCGCCGTGATGGGTTTGCTCGGCCATGGCGGGACGCGGGCAGCGGCAGTGAAGCAGCGATCGTGCGCAGGGCCATCTGGCAGGGCCGGTGAAACAAAACGACACGAGGGAGGGCAGTGACCCCGCAACAAGGACATTAGTGCGACGTGACTACGGAGGCAGGCAGCGGCTCGGTGAGTAGGTGGTTCGAGCGGCAGAAAGAGTGCCACGTCGGCTAGACGAAGGCCGCCGCGACATTGGTGTAGCCCGCGCACGTCTAGGGCGGTAGCGCACACACGACGGCCGTGCAGCAGCAGCCCGGCACCACGGAAGGCGATCGCGGCCAACCCCCAGCCCGACGCGCGGCTGGCAGCCAGCAAGGCCAGCCACAAGCACGATCGTGGCCAGGAGCGGCCAGGCATCGGCAACGTGTGCACGTGGTGACTGCGGACTCTGGCTGATCGAATGCCACCGGTGTCGCGTACGCATTTTAAAGCGACTCAAGAGTTGTTGATCCTCATGTCTGGAACTCAACCAATTTCACTACTCTAAAGTCCACACTATCGATTATCTAACAAAGCAATAGTCAAGATCAAAGAGCAGTTAGGGAGGGAAATAAACGAATACCAACTTGAGCTCATCCCCAAAGTGCCAGTTCATGAACAGAACGTCAACGACATAGTTCACCGCGTGTTTTAACGAAGTTTGGGCAATTTTTACAAGAGCAACGTGACACCCAACACAACAACCACCTATGCCATGCTCAAGTACTCTGTTTGATGCAACCAATCGTACCAAAACATGAAACTGAGGTTTAAGAAATTTTATTAGAATTCAAATGCCAAAATAGCATTGTCGAACACTCTTTTCTGACTTAGAATCCGACTAAGAAACCAAAGGGTTCAATTTGTACTTGACCTCCATGAACACTTGTTGCCACCATTTTTAAAATGTCTAAACCTTATACTGACCCATAGGAGCAAAACATTTAAACACCTTTTAACTATTTTGTTCAATATAATTCGTCAAAAATGGAATGTTAAACATAAATCCAATTTTTTGCCGATTCAACGAAAAGTTCCCGTTTAAATTGCGGATTCGATGTTTGAGCTCCCAAAACACTGGTTAACACTATTCTTTTTTCAAACCTAAAGTTGCATTTTTATCTACACTATTTGCTCATCATTTTTATATAAGTACTATACACAAGTTATATTTTGTTTTTGTTTATCGAAATTATTTTTCGTTGACCTTAAGCTAGGTGCTAAGCAAACTCGTAACACCAGAGATGTTACAAGTGTGATGGAGGGGATGGGAGGAGAGGCTGGCGCCAGCACCGGGACGGCAGCCGCCAGGCTCGTGAGTTCGGCCCTCTTTTTTTATCCGAGCTGGTGTCCCGATCCGTGTCTTCATTCGATTGGATTCCGATTTCAACTCGCGAAGTGGATGAACCATCGGAGTGCCATGAAGGACGACGTGACGCCGCCAGCTTCTCGGAAGAACGCGGCAGCACGGCCACGGGAGGAGGCGGTACAGACTGCTCTGCTCCGGTGCTGCACGCGAGACGGGAGGAGGAGCGGCGTTGCGCACAGGATGACGCCGCGGGCAATTAGGGCCTTAAATGATAATTGCTTTGAAAGATCTGTGCATACAAATCTGTTGAGTGAGATTAAAACTTTTTATGTATTTAGAGTTCTCTGAGTGTACCATTTCTCGGGTATCCAGAGAGTGTAGTGTTGTAGTAGATACTCTGGCGGCTATAAGCCTGAATTGTACTATGGTCCTCTGCTGTGGCAAGACCATGCATCAAACTTTGTAGCTTCATTGGTGTCCGGCGATCTATCAAGAACACGCTACTGGAACTATGATTTTCATTTCAAAAGAAAATCTAAAATTACCTCCGTGCTTTGGTTTGAAGTGATTTGGAAGACAATTTTGTCTTTTACAGTTAAAAAAAGTTTGATAAATATTTGATAAGGTTTTTGTAACCACAAAAAATGTCTCTAATCTTATATAAATTCTGGAAAAAAGAACCTAGAGGTAGTTTGGGTTAAAAAAAAATCAAATATTATATTTAAAGCTCATGAAAATCTCTCTAGAAGCTTGAAAACTAGATTTAGCTCTAGGAAAATGGGAAAGTATCTAAAAACTAGAAAATTTCCCAAACATTCTAGTTGATAAACATAATTTAAAAACTTTGCACAACAATAATATGAGATG